>NC_047091.1:78453136-78762303 GCF_902459505.1 Geotrypetes seraphini | reverse complement strand
ATCTCGAACCCCAGAAATTGCAGAAACAGGATGGTCTGGTTGGTGGCCTGAAGAACTGTCTGAGATGAATTGGCCTTTATCAACCAATCGTCCAGGTAAGGAAACACCTGAAGGTGGTGGGAACGTAGAAAGGCAGCCACCACAATCAGACATTTGGTAAACACTCTTGGAGAGGAGGCAAGACCGAAGGGTAGTACCTTGTACTGGTAATGACAACGATTGATCATGAAGCGAAGGTACTGTCTGGAGGCCAGATTGACCGGTATGTGAGTGTATGCTTCTTTGAGATCGAGGGAACATAGCCAGTCGCCTTGATTGAGAAGAGAGTAAAGAGTGGCCAGAGAAAGCATTCTGAATTTCTCTTTGACCAAGCATTTGTTGAGATCGCGAAGATCTAAAATGGGTCTGAGATCTCCTGTTTTTTTGGGAACTAGAAAATAACGGGAGTAGAATCCCTGCCCCTTTTGATCTAGAGGAACTTTCTCTATGGCGTTCAGAAGGAGGAGGGATTGAACCTCTTGAAGAAGGAGGGAAGACTGAGGAGTGTTCAAAGCAGACTCTTTTGGTAGACCTTGGGCAGGAAGAGTCTGAAAGTTGAGAGAGTAGCCGTGGCGGATGATGTTGAGGACCCACTGATCCGAGGTGATGGTTTCCCAATGGCTTATGAAATGAGTAAGGCGCCCTCCTATAGGCAGCGGAAGATGGGCAGATGGAGGGATACTGGCTATGTCCTGGAGAACCAAGTCAAAAGGGTTGTGAGGATTTTTGTGGAGGAGGAGGCTTCACATGTTGTTGCTGCTGTGCCGGTCTATTGTTTTGCCTCTGCTGTTGCCTCTGACGCCTGGGTTGTTGAGGTGCCGGTGGCAAAGGACGAGCCACAAATCGACGTTGGTATGCCGATTGCTGACGAAAGGGCCTGGTAAGTGGGGTCTTCTTTTTTGTTTTGAGGAGAGTATCCCACCTAGTCTCATGAGCTGAGAGCTTTTGGGTAGTGGAGTCCATGGATTCTCCAAACAGCTCATCCCCCAGGCAAGGTGCATTAGCCAGTCGATCCTGATGATTGACATCAAGTTCTGAAACTCTGAGCCAGTCCAGTCGACGCATGGCCACCAACATAGCCGTGGCCCGAGAGGTCAGCTCAAAGGTGTCATAGATCGATCTGACCATGAATTTACGAAGTTGTAAGAGCGATGAAGAAGTTTGGCGAAAGGCAGATCTTTTACGGTCAGGGAGGTATTTTTCAAAAGATGACAAATTCTGAATGAGATGCTTAAGGTAGAAAGAAAAATGGAAAGCATAGTTCCCTGATCTATTAGCAAGCATCGCATTCTGATATAACCTCTTGCCAAACTTATCCATGGCTTTACCTTCTCTGCCAGGAGGGACAGAGGCGTACACACTAGCCCCCATAGATTTCTTTAAAGTGGATTCCACCAATAAAGATTCATGAGGGAGTTGCGGTTTGTCAAAACCGGGAATAGGTATGACCTTATATAAGGAGTCCAGTTTGCGAGGAGCTCCTGGGATGGTCAAGGGCATCTCTAGATTTTTGTAGAAAGTTTCTCGCAAAATATCATGGAGAGGCAATTTTAGGAATTCCCTTGGAGGCTGGTCAAAGTCCAGTGCATCGAGAAATGCCTTGGATTTTTTAGATTCAGCCTCCAAGGGAATAGAGAGAGAGTCACACATCTCTTTGAGAAAAGAGGTGAAAGAAGTTGCATCAGGTTTGGAGGACGGATCTAAACCAGAAGGATCCTCGTCCCCTGACGAACACTCTCCCTCAGAGAAGAAAGGCTCCTCTGAATCACCCTACAGATCAGGGTCCCTCACTTGAAAGCTGCGGTCCCGTGACTCCGGTGTGGAGGGTTCCAGGTGTCGAGTTTTGTGAGTCGACTTACCAGACCTCTGTGAAACGGTACCGGGAGATGTTATAGGGTGTGCCGGTGCCGAAGTTTGTACGGCCTGGTGTAAGGACCTCGGTTCCGGCGCTAAGATCGGCATGGATACTGATGAAGCTGTATGTACCGGTACCGACAAAGTGGATACCGATAAAAGAGACTGCTCCACTGCCGGTACCGGTGGCTCAGACCGGACCGGGACTGGAAGGCTCGGTGTCAAAAGAGCAGGAAGGAGCTGTTGTAATTGCTCCTTGAGCTGCACTTGCAGGACGGCGGCAATTCGTTCGTCCAGCGAAGGCACCGGTACCACTTTTTTCTTCTGCGGTACCTTTGGTGCCGCTCTACACTCCGAAGAGGAACCCGAGGTCGAGGGGCTCACCTCAATCGGAGCGGAGCGCTTCCGTGGGCGCCTCGAGGTCGGCAGGATTGGGCTCGCTGCCACTGAGACCGGAGGGCGCTCCAGCGGGGAAGGCTTCTTAGCTGGCTTACCTGAGGGATGCGACGCCAGCGCGGTATCGCGTGGCGTCGATGAGGTAGGTGCCGACTGCGGCACAGCGGGTGCAGGTGGACGCCCGATGGTCAGAACCCAGGCACTGTAAGCACCAGTTGTGCGGGTCGGTGAGGGAAATGGGCCTTGCGCACCGCAGGCACTTCTTAAAACCGGGTTGGGGGGGGCATGAACGTGAAAACGGCTTCTGCCAAATCAAAGGCCGAGGCCTCGATGGTGGCAGCAAGCCCCGCAGGGGCGAACCCGAAAAAAGAAGAAAAAAAGAAAAGAAAATTATGTTTTTTGTTTTTTGAAAATAAGAAAAAGAAAGGAATAACGAAAAGGTTTACGCGAGCGGGAAGGCGTTTGAGAAAATATTTTCAACAGCCGTTGAAAGTGCGTCTTCTTAGCTCCGCGGAAACTAAGAAACTGGGGACCGCGCGCCTCTGTCGGGCGGGAAGGCACTCGCGCGTGCGCAGTGCGGCCTACTAGAACTTTCCAAGTTCTTAGAGTGCAATCACTCTAAAATTGTCCGTTCCGGGGCTCCGTCGGTGCCGTCACCCATCAGTCAAGAATATGCTGCCTGCTTGTCCTGAGATAAATATATATATGTGTATGCATGCGTGCATGTGTATATATGTGTATGCATGCGTGCATGTATGTGTGTGTGTGTACATATATATATATATATATATATGTGTGTATGCATGCGTGCGTGTGTATATATATACCGTGTTTCCCCCATTATAGGACCTCCTCCTTTAGTAAGACACCCCCCTTTTTTTCCCGACCTGGGAAATATAAGGCCCCCACCCGAAAATAAGGCACTATTTGGCAAGCATGTCTTGGCGATCCAGAGTATTGGTACAGTACCATATGCGTGGTCACACAACTTCCTGCTTCCGCTGTCCAGGAAAACAAGCCCAGGAACAGCCTCTGTACACCGAGGCCCTGATTCTCCAAAAGTGCGTCCCGATTTTAGGCAGCTGTAGACGTCCTACAGCTGTCTAATCAGTCAATCGGGATGCACGTTTTTTTTAAAAAAAAATGCTCCCCAGGCAGGCCGCCCGGGAGAGGCGTCCTATACTAAACGCCGATTCTGTAACCGGCGTCTTTAGAGAATCGGGTTAAATTAGACGCAGCCGCTATACTTATTGCAGCAAAGGATCTCCCTGCTGCAATATGTATAGCGGCCGCGGTTGTTGCGGCCACCTGTCCCATCACCGACAGGAGAATGCCTAACTCCTCCTGTCAGAACCCCGGACCCCCCTCCCCTCCCAAACTCGTAATCGCCGACAGGAGGATGCCCAACTCCTCCTGTCGGAATCCCGGACCCCCCTCCCACCCCAAACTCGTAATCGCCGACAGGAGGATGCCCAACTCCTCCTGTCGGAACCCCGGAACTCCCTCCCCCCCCCAAACTCGTAATCGCCGACAGGAGGATGCCCAACTCCTCCTGTCGGAACCCCGGAACCCCCTCCCCCCCCCAAACTTGTAATCGCCGACAGGAGGATGCCCAACTCCTCCTGTCGGAACCCCCTCCCCCCCAAACTCGTAATCGCCGACAGGAGGATGCCCAACTCCTCCTGTCGGAACCCCGGAACTCCCTCCCCCCCCCCAAACTCGTAATCGCCGACAGGAGGATGCCCAACTCCTCCTGTCGGAACCCCGGAACCCCCTCCCCCCCCAAACTTGTAATCGCCGACAGGAGGATGCCCAACTCCTCCTGTGGGAACCCCCTCCCCCCCAAACTCGTAATCGCCGACAGGAGGATGCCCAACTCCTCCTGTCGGAAAGCCCAACGACCCCCCGCCCCAACTAATCTCCCTCCCCCAACTAACCTTTCAATGTTGGTCAGCTGGACGGGTCTTGTTGCCGTCCAGCCGACGGGTCTGCCTCGTGGAAATGAGACGGCACGCCCCTTCCCGGCCCATCCCCGCTAAATCTAAGGCCTGATTGGCCCAGGCTGTAGAAGCCTGGACCAATCAGGCCTTAGGCATAGCGGGTCCGCCCATCCCCACTAATCCTAAGGCCTGATTGGCCAAGGTGCCTAGCCTGGGCCAATCAGGCCTTAGATTTAGCGGGGATGGGCCGGGAAGGGGCTTGCCGTCTCATTTCCACGAGGCAGACCCGTCGGCTGGACGGCAGCAAGACCCGTCCAGCTGACCAACATTGAAAGGTTAGTTGGGGGAGGGAGATTAGTTGGGGCGGGGGGTCGTTGGGCTTTCCGGCAGGAGGAGTTGGGCATCCTCCTGTCGGCGATTACGAGTTTGGGGGGGAGGGGGTTCCGGGGTTCCGACAGGAGGAGTTGGGCATCCTCCTGTCGGCGATTACGAGTTTGGGGGGGAGGGGGCTCGGGGTACCGACAGGAGGAGTTAGGCATTCTCCTGTCGGTGATGGGACAGGCGGCCGCAACAACCTTGGCCGCTATACATATTGCAGCAGGGAGATCCCTTGCTGCCATAAGTATAGCGGCCGCGTCTAATTTAACCCGATTCTCTAAAGACGCCGGTTACAGAATCGGCGTTTAGTATAGGACGCCTCTCCCGGGCGGCCTGCCTGGGGAGCATTTTTTTTTTAAAAACGTGCATCCCGATTGGCTGATTAGACAGCTGTAGGACGTCTACAGCTGCCTAAAATCGGGACGCACTTTTGGAGAATCAGGGCCTTAAATGTTTTTCTGGTTTGTGATACAGCTTTTCTGGTTTGTGATACAGCTTTTCTGGTTTGTGATGACCTGTACCATACACAGGTAATAAATGTCTTTTTTTCAGCAATAAATGTGTACTGTATTCTTCTTCATGGAAAAATAAGACATCCCCCTGAAAATAAGACCTTGTGCATATTTTGGAGTTTTTAAAAATATAAGACAGTGTCATATATTCGGGGAAACAGGGTATGTGTGTATGAATGCGTGCATGTATGTGTGCGTGTGTATATATATATATATATGCATGCATGTGTGCGTGTGTGTATATATATGTATGCATAAATGCATGTATGTGTGCGTGTATATATATATATGCATGCGTGCATATATATATATGTATGCATGCGTGCATATATATTTATATATATGAATGCATGTGTGTGTGCGTGTGTGTATATATGTGTATGCATGCATGTATGTGTGCGTGTGTATATATGTGTATGCATGCGTGCGTATATATATATGTGTGTGCGTGTATATATATATATGCATGCACGCGTGTGTATATATATATATGTGTGTATGCATGTATGTGTGCGTGTGTATATATATCTATACACATATATGTGTGTGTATACATGTGTACATGTATGTGTGCGTGTATATTTATATATATATATATTTATATATATATATATTTATATATATATATATATATATATATATATATATATATATATATGTATGCATGTGTATATATATATATATATATATATATATATATATATGTGTATGCATGTGTATATATATGTGTATGTGTTTTTCAGGCTGGCCATCTTTTCCACCACAAACTGTCTAAAAGGGGAAATACTGGTACTAAGTACAAAAGTCCAGTTAGGGGCAGAAAGCACAGGTGTTATAAGAGGACAGCAGATATTCTCACATGTGGGTGTTGTCATCCATACAGCCCAGTGCACACAGTGTTAAAAGTGTACCACCTATGACCTGCAATAATTATATATTTTGATTGGGAAGGCACTACTGATGTGGCTTATAAATCTGGTGAAAGACAGACTGTCTAGTGGTGATCTCCTTTGAGGAAGAAGTGGTGAAGGGCCTGAAGGGATGCCATAAGAGTCAAGAACAATAACATCGTTTGAACAGCACAGGTTTGATTTTAGTGCCTGAATTAAAGTCTGAGGCCTTTTTCACCTCATGCACTAAAATCAAACCTGTGCTGTTCAAACGATGTTATTGTTTTTGACTCTTATGGCATCCCTTCAGGCCCTTCACCATCTCTTCCTCAAAGGAGATCACCACCAGAAAGTCTGTCTTTCACCAGATTTATAAGGCACATCAGTAGTGCCTTACCAATCAAAACGGAATCCGAGGCTGAACCCAGGACTGAACTTATGGATGCTTTGGATTAGGAAGAATGGCCAAAGGACTGTCTCAAACTACCATTCCACAACTTTGATGAAGGAAGCTATATTCAGGAATTGGAAGACACTTCTATTAATCCCAGTAGCTCCCAGAAAACTTGAACACACTGTATTGGATTTAACAGACCACTTCAGCATCAGCTCCTTCTTGTTGAGTCAGCATTAAAAAGATCTAATAGTTCCGGGACTTATGCCAGCAATTCACCAGGTAGAAAAGGAAAAACCTTGGATAGATTTACCCACAGAATCTTCCATAGCTCCATGTTAACAAGCAGAATCCTAAGTTATAATTTTTATATGACTTTCTATATGAAGTCTCTCTTTCAAAAGCTAAATGCATTTGCCCAATACCTTCCTTCAGATAATCTGGACTCAGTTTGTATATGATCTCTTTGAAACCAGAAAATATATGGCACGTTCTGTCTGATAATATTACTAGAATCTAGGCAGATATTCTCACAAACTTCCCACCTCCCCTAGTTGGCTTATTAGCTTTTTTTTATTGAACTGATGGTGCACATGGGGAAATGAAGAAAGCAGGTGAACTGTTGGGCATAGGGAGGGAGAAAGAAATATTGGACATATTGACAAATATTGGTCTCGGGACTCAAGGAGCTCCCGTACGAGGAGCGGTTGGGGAAATTGCAGCTCTACTCACTTGAGGAACGTCGAGAGAGGGGCGATATGATCGAGACATTCAAATATCTCACGGGCCGCATCAAGGTGGAAGAAGACATCTTCTTCTTCAAGGGGCCAGCGGCAACAAGGGGGCATTCGTGGAAAATCAGGGACGGGAAACTGCACAGTGACACTAGGAAGTTCTTCTTCACTGAAAGGGTGGTTGATCGCTGGAATAGTCTTTCACTTCAGGTTATTGAGGCCAGCAGTGTGCCGGATTTTAAGGCCAGATGGGATAGACATGTGGGATCTATCCGCAAAGATAGATAGGGAGGGTCACCGGAGTGGGCAGACTTGATGGGCCGTGGCCCTTATCTGCCGTCTATTTCTATGTTTCTATGATAGGAGAGGCATAAGGTACAGATGCATGGGGAAGATGGAGAAATGTTGGATGTGGTGGTGGTGGAGAGGGAACAGTGGGACTGATGAACAAAAATAAGCGTAAACCTCCTCCTAGCTTTTCTTATTATTTAAACTACAGTACTTTTTTTGAGGATTTTCTTTAATGTTTTTAGAGACTGTGTACTGTACAGGATCCGAGTTACATACAAATTCAACTTAAGAATGGTTTAAAAAATGGAACAGAACATACGCAAGTAAGGCTAGACTCTAATAGGGCACTGGTCTTTGACCTAAGGGCCGCCGTGTGAGCGGACTGATGGGCACGATGGACCACTTGTCTGACCCAGCAGCGGCAATTCTTATGTTCTTAACCCAGGGACCGACTGTATTCAAATCTGTGAATAGTTTCCAAATTCTATTTGCTTCTTAAAAAAAAAAAAAAATTAGAAACAATTGCTGTGAGTAGTTCCATTTGCCCCCTCAGTCACAGACCACGGATCCTCTTTCTCATCCCATCTCTGTGACATCGTCTCTTCAGCAATCTCTTCAATGGTGGTTGAACTCCTCCAATCTTTCCAGGGGTCTACTTTTTCATCTACCCCCTCACTCCATGATTATAACAACGGATGCCTCCCCCTATGCATGGGGAGCTCACCTGGGAGATCTTCGCACCCAGGAGCTCAGGAACGTCAACACCACATCAACTTCCTGGAACTCAGGGCCATGTTCTATGCTCTCAAGGCCTTCCAACACCTTCTTGTGAGACCTGAGAAAAGCCGCCACCACAATAAGGCACTTGGTGAACACCCTGGGCGATGATGCCAGGCCAAAGGGTAGCACTTTGTACTGATAGTAAGGTGCTGTATCTGAAATCAGAGGTAGCGACGTGAAGTCAGATTGATTGGAATGTGAGTGTAGACCTCTTTGAGGTCTAGGGAACATAGCCAGTCGTGTTGAGAGAGAAGTGGGTAAAGCGTGGCAAGGGAGAGCATTCTGAACTTTTCCTTGACCAGACACTTGTTGAGGTCCCGGAGATCGAGGATGGGACGGAGGTCTCCTGTCTTCTTGGGAACTAGGAAGTAGCGGGAGTAGAATCCCTGACCCCTTTGGTCTGAGAGTACCTCTTCGATGGCATTGAGAAAAAGGAGGGAGTGGACCTCCCTCAGGAGGAGGGGGGATTGGGAGGAGTGGGAAGCAGACTCTATGGGAGGATTGTCTGGTGGAAGAGTCTGAAAATTCAGAGAGTAGCCGTGGCGAATGATGTTGAGGACCCATTGGTCTGATGTGATGACCTCCCAACGGCTGAGGAAGAGTTGGAGGCGTCCTCCGATAGGCTGAGGAAGAGGCAATGATGGTGGGAGACTGGCTATGCCCTGGAGAAAAGAGTCAAAAGGGTTGAGATGGTTTTGACGGAGGGAGAGGCTTGGCAGGTTGATGAGACTGGGAGCGAGCCCGAGTTTGATGCTGGTGACGAGGACGGCGAGGTTGCTGTTGAGGCGGGTTGAGAGGTCTGGCCGAGAACCTGCGCTGGTAGGAGGACTGTTGTCTGTAGGGGCGAGCAGGCGGAGTCTTCTTTTTAGGTTTCACCAGAGTATCCCACCTGGTCTCGTGCGCTGAGAGTTTCTGGGTTGTTGAGTCCAGGGACTCCCTGAAGAGCTCGTCACCAAGACAAGGTGCGTTAGCCAGGCGGTCTTGGTGGTTAATGTCGAGGTCAGAAACTCTCAGCCAGGCCAAACGCCTCATGGCAACAGCCATGGCAGATGCTCGAGAGGTCAGTTCAAATGAGTCATAAATGGAGCGCACCATAAATGGAGCGCACCATGAATTGGAGTAGACTGGAAATTTGCTGTTGGAAGAGGGGGACCTTACGTTCAGGAATGTATTTCTGTAAGGAGGAGAGTTGTTGCACCAGATGCTTCATGTAGAAGGAGAAGTGAAAGGTGTAATTATTTGCCCTGTTGGCCAGCATTGCATTCTGGAAAAGGCGCTTGCCAAACTTATCCATAGTTTTTCCCTCTCTGCCAGGAGGGGTGGAGGCATAGACACTGGAGCCCTGAGTTTTCTTCAAGGTGGACTCTACCAGGAGAGATTCATGGGGCAATTGAGGCTTGTCAAACCCTGGGATTGGAATGACCCGGTACAAGCTATCCAGTTTGCGAGGGGCCCCGGGGACAGTGAGGGGGTTCTCCCAATTTTTGTAAAAAGTTTCCCATAGGATGTCGTGGACGGGTAACTTAAGGAATTCCTTGGGAGGTTGCTCAAAGTCTAAGGCATCAAGAAAAGCCTGGGACTTTTTAGAGTCGGACTCTAAGGGAATGGAAAGAGCTGTTGACATCTCCCTGAGGAATTTGGTGAAAGAGGACTGTTCAGGTTTGGAAACGGTATCAGCCACCGAGGGTTCTTCGTCCGTCGACGAAGCGTCTTCCTCGGTACCGTGCGGGGATTCTTCCCATAAGTCCGGGTCCCTGATGTCGGGGTGCGCACGGCGGGACATCGGTGTGGAGGGCTCGGCATGGCGGGTCTTGGAGAGAGACTTGCCGGAGCGTACCGAGGCGGTACCGGGAGAGGAAGACCGGTGCCGTTCCTGGTACCGGGAAGGGTCGGTATCAGAGCGGGCCTGCACCGTAGGTTGGGAACGGTGTGGTTCAGCCGAGAGCACCGGCATGGAAGTGTTAAGCGGTACCGAGGGGGTCGACACCGATGGGATCGTGCGAGGCTCGGACCGATCCTGTACCGGAAGGTGTGGGGCCAGCATCGCCGGCAACAGTTGTTGGAGTTGCTGCTGCAGCTGCTCCTGTAATTTGGCTTGGAGTATGGCCGCGATGCGGTCGTCCAGGGGAGGCACCGGTACCGCTTTTTTCTTCTTCGGTACCATAGGTGCCGCTCTACGGTCCGGCGATGACGAGGCCGATGACGAGGCACTCACCGATATCGGAGCGTTTGCGGGGTCGGTGCAGTGCCGGGAGGACCGGCGTCGCAACTGTGGCAGGAGGGCGCTCAAGGGAAGTGGAAGGCTTCTTAGCCGGCTTACTTGGGGCCAGCGACCCCGAAGAAGGATCCGGTGGCGTCGAAGTAGTCGGTGCCGACTTTTGAGGTGCCGTCGATGTCGCGGCAGGCTCCATAGCAGATCCGGTACTGAAAAGAATATTTTGTTGGATCTGCCTATTTTTTAATGTGCGTTTTTTGAGAGTAGCACAGTGGGTGCAGGTGTCAGCCCGATGCTCCGGACCCAAGCACTGCAGGCACCAATTGTGCGGGTCGGTGAGAGAGATCGGGCGTGCACACCGCTGGCACTTCTTAAAGCCCGGTTGAGGGGACATGAAGGGAAACACGGCCTCCGCAAAATCGAAGCCGGAGGCCTGTATGGTGGCAACAGGCCCCGCTGGGGCCGGCTTGAAAAAAGAGAGAAAACTCGATGAGTTTTTTTTTTTTTTTTTTGAAAGTAAAAAATAAAGTAATCCGATGGAAAAAATAGAAGAAAAATGAAAAAAGTACGCGAGCGGGAAGGCAGAAACTAGTTTTTCAACGGCCGTTGAAAACACATGTGTCTTCTTCACTCCGCGGAAACGAAGAAACTGGGGACCACGCACTCCTCCGTCGGGCGAAAAGGCACTCGTGCATGCTAGTGCGGCCAACTAGAACTTTCTAGTTAAAAGTGTCCGTACCGGGGCTCCGTCGGTGACGTCACCCATGCGTTAAGAATATGCTGCCTGCTTGTCCTGGGATAATCAGACTTTCCATCCTCCCAGCCTATGCAGACTGAACCTCCAGGTCCAAGCCTGTGTCCTTGACTGGTTGGGGTGCCTGTTGATGGGAACTCCCCCACACCATTGCTTCTGGTGCGCTTCAAGTGGATGCAGAAGATCCTTGGCAGTTCAAATAGGCATTCCACATGAGACTCTCAATATTGAGGTGACGTCTTGGACTGGTGGTCTCGAGGACCCTGGCAGAGACACCATGCTGGTCCTCCTCAGTGCAGCAGCCACACATGTCTAAGCTTGGGCAATGTATTTTCAGAGGGCTCTGGAAAGGGTCTCTTCCCCTGGGAACACACCTCCTGTGGATCCCCAGCCCTCGAGGACTCTTAGGAGGCTGAGCCCAAGGCTTGCGCACCATTATACAAGGCACATGGATGCTCCTTGGCTGACCATCCAGCGCAAACCTTGCACGATATAGGGATAAAAAGGCCCAAGAGGTCCATCCCTGTTGATTTTAAGCAAAATTGAGTGGTTTTGAGGAAGATGGAGGTTTTAGAAAAAAAAAAAAAAAGATTGTTTAACATCCAAGATGATTGCCACCAGGAAAAATCACACCAAAAAAATGGCCCATGGAGATCTGCCTGATGGACAAAAACACAGGGAAAGGAGTTTTAGAAGAGAGGAACCTAGGCTTTGGGTACAGAAACATTCACATAATCAACTTTTGAAGACCCCACCCCTGATTTTCCCCATAGGCTATAATAGCCTTACTCACTGAGCCATGTGGTGCATGCCTGCTTCAGCACAGAAACTCAGCTGGAACAAATGGAGAAGAGATCTGCCTCATAGATTCATTGGACAAACCTGATCTTCGGGCTACCAGTTGGACCAAGGTCAGACTGAGCCTCAACTCCTGGAAAACCTCGTTGCGAAGTGGGATGGCCACGCAGCCGGCTATTAATCTTAACAGAGCTGAGAAGGAGCCCAAACAGCCTGCGCTCAAGCTCCTGACTAAATCAGGGATGCGAGCAAATATGCAGGGGATGGTCCCTGAGCTATAAAAAAATGCCAGCAGGCTGGCTGGTTTGGTGTCCCTGAGGAGCTGATCCTGTTAGCAGTAGACTTCCGCGATACAAGTGTGCATCTTCTCCCAGGCAGAGGTACCAAGCAAATACTGAGAAAAAAATACTCGGAAATAATAAACCGCAGAGCAACTTGCTTGCAGAAAAATTAAGGGGGCAGGAGCAGCTCAAAGGGAAGGAGGTGGAATTGAAAACATGAATGACAGTTTTCTGCAACTTGCTGGTTCAGATACAAAGAGCTACAATTCAGGACCACTAGACACTGCACTAGAAAATGAATTAAAATCAATAAAAGTCCCACTAGAAATCCATAACAAATCAAACTAAATTTTAATTAGTGATAGACTGCAAATGTCTTACAATGAGAATTGCCGCTAGGAAGCACAGACCCCCATGCCCTCTGCTCTGTGCACGGCCAGTGAAGGCGAGGATAGCAGGGTGCTAGGACAGGATCCCAAGCGCCATCAACAAATACACAAGATGCATGGGCAGCTGGGATGCAGTCCACTACCACACACATCCCCCTGCATCTCCTCATACAGTACAGGAACTTGGGGAGCTGCTTCTTCAGCTTTCCTTGTCCAAATGACCCAGCTCCTCTAGCCACAGGTAAGGGGGAGACGAGGGGAAAAGGACAGATGAAGTCAGACCTATCATCGGATTGCAATTAAACCCACGTCCATCAGTTTTTGAATCTTCTGGGCTATGACAGGATTCTTCAGGTGCCTGTTAAAGAGGTAGGAAAGAAAATAAAAAGGTTAATTGGTACAGCCTGCTCTACACTCATGCAGAGGGCAGATGCACACATTCTGTGAATTCTATTACAATAATATACTTGTATCGTGTACAATAAAGCTCTTGCTACAATGTATGGAGTTAAATTCACTTTTTGCGAGTAGCAAGATTAGTGTAAGTTTATGATGGTCCAGTGTAAGCTCCTCCCAAGATGATGGCCAAAGTACTGACCGCATTAAGGGTTTCATTGATTTACTTCTAAAAGATTTATAGATGACGTCTTTTTCATTTGGAATGGATCTGAAGCTGAGTTAAAACTCTTTACAGATGACCTTAATAGATTTGACAGCAATATTAAATTCATTTTTAATATAGAGAAAAATAAAATTGCTTTTTTGGATATTTTGGTCTGTAAACAACATAAGAGAGTGCGAACAACTCTTTATAGTAAACCCTCAGACCGGAACACCCTGCTGGAATACAACAGTCATCATCCCACCAAATTAAAAGAAGGTATTCCCATGGGACAGTTCCTCAGGATCAGACGTTTATGTTCCGACAAACAGGACTTTCAAACACAAGCCAATATTAACATAAGCAATGCCTCTGCTGGGTCAGACCTGAGGTCCATCGTGCCCAGCAGCCCGCTCACGCGGCAGCCCCAACAGGTCCAGGACCTGTGCAGTGATCCTCTATTTATACCTTTCTATCCCCCTTTCCAGCAGAAAATTGTCCAATCCTTTCTTAAACCCCAATACTGTATTCTGCCCCATTACGTCCTCTGGAAGCGCATTCCAGGTGTCCACCACACGCTGGGTAAAGAAGAACTTCCTAGCATTTGTTTTGAATCTGTCCCCTTTCAGTTTTTCCAAATGCCCTCTTGTTCTTATATTTTTTGAAAGTTTGAAGAATCTGTCCCTCTCTACTCTCTCTATGCCCCTCATGATCTTATAAGTCTCTATCATATCCCCTCTAAGTCTCCTCTTCTCCAGGGAAAAGAGACCCAGTTTCTCCAATCTCTCAGCGTATGAAAGGTTTTCCATCCCTTTTATCAGATGTGTCGCTCTCCTCTGAACCCTCTCGAGTAACGCCATATCCTTCTTAAGGTACGGTGACCAATATTGGACGCACCATCGCCCGATACAGCGGCAGGATAACTTCCTTCGTCCTGGTTGTAATACCCTTCAGCACAGTTACTTACCGTAACAGGTGTTATCCAGGGACAGCAGGCAGATATTCTTGACTGATGGGTGACGGCACCGACGGAGCCCCGGTACGGACAATTTTAGAGTGATTGCACTCTAAGAACTTTAGAAAGTTCTAGCTAGGCCGCACCGCGCGTGCGCGAGTGCCTTCCCGCCCGACAGAGGCGCGCGGTCCCCAGTTAGGATAAGCCAGCTAAGAAGCCAACCCGGGGAGGTGGGAGGGACGCAAGAATATCTGCCTGCTGTCCCTGGATAACACCTGTTACGGTAAGTAACTGTGCTTTATCCCAGGACAAGCAGGCAGCATATTCTTGACTGATGGGTGACCTCCAAGCTAACAAAAAAGAGGGATGGAGGGAAGGTTGGCCATTATGAAAATAAATTTTGTAAAACAGATTGGCCGAAGTGTCCATCCCGTCTGGAGAATGCATCCAGACAATAATGAGATGTAAAAGTATGAACTGAGGACCAAGTAGCAGCCTTGCAGATTTCCTCAATAGGAGTAGAACGGAGGAAAGCTACAGACGCTGCCATAGCTCTAATTTTGTGGCCCGTGACAGAACCTTCCAGTGTCAGGCCGGACTGAGCATAACAAAAAGAAACGCAAGCAGCAAGCCAATTGGACAGAGTGCGTTTAGATACAGGATGACCCAACTTGTTAGGATCAAATGACAAAAACAGTTGAGGAGATGATCTGTGAGGTTTGGTGCGATCAAGATAGTAAGCCAGAGCACGTTTACAATCCAAGGTATGCAAAGCCTGTTCACCTGGATGAGAATGAGGCTTTGGGAAAAAAAACAGGTAGAACGATGGATTGGTTAAGATGAAATTCAGACACAACCTTAGGAAGGAACTTGGGATGTGTGCGGAGGACGACCTTATCATGGTGAAAAACAGTGAAAGGTGGATCCGCCACCAGTGCATGGAGCTCACTGACCCTCCTGGCAGAAGTGAGAGCTATTAAAAAGACCACTTTCCAAGTTAGAAATTTAAAATGCGTTGAGGCCAACGGCTCGAAAGGAGGCTTCATCAACGCAGAAAGAACCACATTCAGATCCCATAGAACAGGAGGGGCTTTAAGAGGTGGTTTCACATTGAAAAGGCCCTTCATGAACCTTGAAACTAAGGGATGAGCTGAGAGGGGTTTTCCATGAATCGGCTCATGAAAAGCTGCAATGGCACTAAGGTGGACCCTTATCGAAGAGGATTTAAGACCAGAGTCAGATAAGGACAATAAATAGTCCAACACCAGTCCCACTGCTGTAGATATGGGATTATGGTGATGTAACAGGCACCAGGAAGAAAACCGAGACCACTTTTGTTGGTAACATTGAAGAGTGGACGGTTTCCTGGAGGCATCAATAATAGAACGGACAGGCTGAGAAAGGAGAACATGAGCTGGAGTCAGCCCGAGAGATACCAAGCTGTCAGGTGCAGAGACTGTAAGTTGGGATGAAGCAGCGTTTGCTGATGCTGTGTAAGCAGTGAAGGAAACAGAGGAAGAGGTATGGGTTCCCTGGAACTGAGTTGAAGTAGAAGGGAAAACCAATGCTGTCTGGGCCACCGTGGAGCGATGAGAATCATGGTGGCTTGTTCCCTCTTGAGCTTGAATAAGGTGCGCAGCATGAGCGGAAGAGGAGGGAATGCATAAAGGAAGAGATTGGTCCAATCTAGGAGAAATGCATCGGGTTCCAGACGGTGAGGAGAGTAAAGTCTGGAGCAAAACAGGGGCAGTTGATGGTTGTGGGGAGCTGCAAAAAGATCCACTTGAGGAGTGCCCCATTGAGAGAAAATGAACTGGAGAGTCGAGGGGTCGAGAGTCCATTCGTGAGGTTGAAGGATTCTGCTGAGATTGTCTGCTAAGCAATTCTGTTCCCCCTGGATGTAGACTGCCTTCAGGAATAGGTGACGAGCAGTCGCCCATGTCCAAATCCTTTGAGCTTCCTGACATAAGGGACGGGATCCCGTCCCTCCCTGTTTGTTGATGTAGTACATTGCAACTTGGTTGTCTGTGCAAATGAGAAGAACTTGAGGAAAAAGGAGATGTTGGAAAGCTTTGAGGGCGTAAAACATCGCTCTGAGTTCCAGAAAATTGATGTGGTGTTTCTTTTCCTGGGTGGTCCAAAATCCCTGAGTTTGGAACTCGTTCAAGTGAGCTCCCCATGCATAGGGGGAGGAATCCGTGGTGATGACCAGTTGATGAGGAGGTAGATGGAACAGTAGACCTCTGGATAGATTTGATGATTTCAACCACCAAAGAAGCGACTGTCGAAGAGACAAGGTCACAGATATGTGTCGTGAACAAGGATCCGTCGCTTGTGACCACTGAGTCGCTAGGGTCCATTGAGGAGTCCGCAGGTGGAGACGTGCGAAGGGAGTGACATGTACTGTGGAGGCCATGTGTCCCAAGAGCACCATCATGTGATTCGCAGAGATTGAAGGTTGCTGGAACACCTGCTGACACAGATGAAGGATGGTGTGAAGGCGGTTTGGAGGAAGAAAAGCCCTCATCCGAACAGTATCCAGAATGGCTCCAATGAATTGAAGTCGCTGAGTTGGAATGAGGTGCGACTTGGGTAGATTGATTTCGAACCCCAACAGTCGAAGGAAGTAAATGGTCTGATCGGTGGCTGTGTGAACGGACTGAGGAGAAGGAGCCTTGATGAGCCAGTCGTCCAGGTAAGGGAAGACTTGAAAGTTGTGGGAGCGGAGATAAGCTGCGACCACAATCAGACATTTGGTGAATACCCTGGGCGAGGAGGCTAGGCCGAAGGGTAGCACCTTGTATTGGTAATGATGTTGATTGACAAGAAAGCGAAGATATTGTCTGGACATCAGATGAATTGGAATGTGAGTATACGCCTCCTTGAGATCGAGGGAACATAGCCAGTCTTCCTGAGAAAGAAGAGGGTATAGGGTGGCAAGAGATAACATCTTGAACTTCTCCTTGACCAGACATTTGTTGAGATCCCTGAGATCTAATATTGGTCTGAGATCCCCGGTCTTTTTGGGGACAAGAAAGTACCGGGAATAAAATCCCAGGCCTTGCTGGTCCAGAGGAACTGGTTCGATGGCATTGAGAAGAAGGAGGGATTGAACCTCCTGAGCGAGGAGGAGGGACTGAGCCTTGTTGGAAGCAGACTCTTTTGGCAGACTTACAGGTGGAGGAGTCTGAAAATTTAGGGAGTAGCCGTGGGCGATGATAGCAAGTACCCACTGGTCGGAGGTGATTGCTTCCCAGCGAGATAGAAAAATTTTTAGTCGACCTCCTATGGGCTGAGGTAGAGGACATGAGGGAGGAAGACTGGCAATGTCCTGGAGAAAGGAGTCAAAAGGGCTGCGTCGACTTAGGTTGAGTAGCCGGTTTGACAGTGGGCTGCTGTTGTTGACGAGCCTGTTGCTGCTGCTGACGCTGTCTGCGAGGTTGAGGAGGATGAGGCTGAGCCGGTCGAGCAGAAAACCTCCTTTGATATGAAGATTGTTGCCTGAATGGACGAGGAGGAGGAGGTTTCTTCTTGTTTTTCAACAAGGTGTCCCACCTAGTTTCATGGGCGGAGAGCTTTTGTGTGGTGGTATCCATGGACTCCCCAAACAGCTCATCCCCTAGGCAAGGCGCATTGGCAAGCCGGTCCTGATGGTTTACGTCCAGTTCTGAGGCCCGCAGCCACGCTAATCTTCTCATTGCTACAGAGATAGCAGTAGCACGAAACGTCAGTTCAAAAGTATCATAAATAGAACGGACCATAAACTTCCTGAGTTGCAAAAGACTAGAAGTACATTGCTGAAAAGCAGGAAGTTTACGGTCCGGAATATACTTTTGAAAAGAGGTTACCTGTTGAACGAGATGCTTCAGGTAAAATGAAAAGTGGAATGCGTAATTACCTGAGCGGTTGGCCAGCATGGCATTTTGGTAAAGATGCTTTCCAAATTTGTCCATGGCCTTTCCTTCCCTGCCAGGAGGGACAGAGGCATACATACTGGCTCCTGCAGATTTCTTTAGGGTTGACTCTACCAACAGAGATTCATGGGGAAGTTGGTGTTTGTCAAATCCAGGTATTGGAATCACTTTATACAGAGATTCCAGTTTTCTTGGGGCTCCTGGGATTGTCAAAGGAGTTTCAAGATTTTTATAAAAAGTTTCCCTCAAGATGTCATGGAGAGGTAACTTTAAAAACTCTTTAGGAGGTTGGTCAAAATCCAAGGCATCCAAAAATGCCTTGGATTTTTTAGAGTCAGACTCTAAAGGAATAGACAGAGTGTCTGACATCTCCTTTAAAAATTTAGTGAAGGAGGAGTGCTCTGGCTTAGCAGTAGTATCCTGCACCGATGGTTCCTCCTCATCAGATGTGTAATCCTCCTCGGTACCGAGGGGATCATCTGAATCGTCCCACAAGTCAGGGTCCCGTACCGATTGTAAATGGCCCTGGGAAAGTGGAGTCGATGTATCAGTATGTTTAGTCTTGCGTACCGATTTACCAGACCGAGTGGATACGGTACCTGGAGAATGTAGAACGGTACGAGGTTCAGAGAACAGTACCGGCTCCGACACCGTAGGAGTAGCACGCCGTTTTGGTTCAGCTGACAGAACAGGCATGGACAAAGATTTTTGCGGTGCCGAAACAGTCGATGACAATAAAAGAGGCTGTTCGACAGACGGCACCGACGGCTCAGTCGGTACCGACACTGGAAGGTTCGGAGACAATAGAGCCGGGAGCAACTGTTGGAGTTGCTGCTGAAGCTGGACCTGGAGGATAGAGGCAATGCGCTCATCCAACGTTGGTCCCGATGGCACCGGTACCGGTTTTTTCTTGCTCGGTACCTTCGGTGCCGCTCGACGCTCGGGAGAAGTCGATGCCGATGACGAGGCAGAGACTTCAATGGGAGCGGAGCGTTTACGGGGCCGGCGCTCAGTCTGCAGGACTTGGCTCACTGCATGCTCGACTGGCGGGCCTAGAACAGTAGGGGAAGGCTTCTTAGCCGGCTTACCCACAGGAGTCGACACCGACGATGGATCTGGCGGTGCCGAGGTAGTCGGAGTCGATTTGGAGGAAGTCGTCGACGTCGATACCGGTGCAACTTCCATAGCGGTACCGAAAAGGATCCGCTGCTGAATTTGTCGATTTTTTAAAGTTCTTTTTTATAAAGAACTACAGCGGGTGCAGGTTTCAGCCCTATGGTCCGGACCCAGACACTGGAGGCACCACTTGTGTGGGTCGGAGAGGGAGATAGGACGTGCACACCGCTGACACTTTTTGAAACCCGGTGACGGGGGCATGAAGGGAAATACTGCTGTAGCAAAATCGAAACCCGAGGCTTTGATGGTGCCAACAGGCCCCGCCGGGTCAGTTTCGACAAAAAAATGAAAAATAAAAAGATTTTTTTTTTTTTTTTTACACAAAAGGTAAATAAGAAGAAAGAAATAAAATATGAAGAAAAAAAATACGCGCGAGCGGGAAGGCAAGTGAAATAGAAAAAAACTTCCAACAGCCGTTGGAAACACGCGTCTTCTTAGCTCCGCGGAATTAAGAAAACTGGGGACCGCGCGCCTCTGTCGGGCGGGAAGGCACTCGCGCACGCGCGGTGCGGCCTAGCTAGAACTTTCTAAAGTTCTTAGAGTGCAATCACTCTAAAATTGTCCGTACCGGGGCTCCGTCGGTGCCGTCACCCATCAGTCAAGAATATGCTGCCTGCTTGTCCTGGGATAATTGATTATACCAAGCATTCTATTCGCTCTCTTAGCGGCTGCTGCGCACTGTGCCGTCGGCTTCATTGTCATGTTCACCATTACCCCCAAGTCCCTTTCTTGGGTACTCTCGTTCACTAGCATCCCTCCAAATCAACAAAAAGATCCCACCTTTCAAAGCATAAAGTGTGGATGCTTTATGAATTACTTATCTTTGGTTTGGGCTTGGGCTGCCTGCATCACCGAAGATTGGAGCCTGTTCTTATAAACATTTCAGAACTCAAATGAAAAAATTATCTCTTCTCAAAATACTTGGTCAAATAATTTTTCTTTTTGTCATTCTTAAATTGTCCTTAGTTCATAATCTTTTGTAAACTGCGTAGAACTTACGATTACGCGGTTAAGAAGTACAATTTATGCTATAAGAATGGCTTATAAGCGCAAATTTTTAAAGAAAAGAACATAAATAAAAAAAAATGTTTTTAAGAATAAAAAGATAAATAAAGTATATGAAGAATAAAAATTAGAAAATAGGGAGGGGGAGGTTTTTCAGGATCAATGAATGAAACGTGGAACCTTGTCAGACTTGGCTGCGGTTTGCGCCATATCACCAAGCAAGTTTCCGAGATTCTTTTCCTCCCCAATCCACACCTTAAGCTTTGAATAGTGGGATCTTTTTGTTGATTTGGCACTTTCTTCATCCCTGCAATCAATGTGCTGTTAATTGCTACTGAAGCCTCACAGCGTCCTCATCCCATTCTGAGCTCTTGTTTTGTGCGCTCGATCTTCCATGCCATCACTTTTTCCATATTTTTCATGAGTGCAGCAAGGAGAAATTAGGTTCTTACCTGCTAATTTACTTTCTTTTAGCTTCTCCAGACCAGTAGAGGTTAACTTTACGATTGGGTATATATCTAATCATGACCAGCAGGTGGAGACTGAAAACAAAACTTTGGGACAGTATATCCTAGCCCCTCCTCTCTATTTCCCTCAGTCTGCCGAATAGCCAAGCAGAACCAAGAACTGGAAAACAACAGAGAGAAAAAAACAATACTCCGAAAGGAGTAACAAATAACATACCCAAAAATGCTGTTGGAAAATGCAGAGGAGAAATTCCCGAAGGAAGAAGGTCCCCACAGCTCGCCAGCTAAGCCAGCCGAGCCACAGCCGCTGTTCTTCAATTCTCCCCGGCCCTAGAAAAATACTAGAACCCGCAGCAAAAACCAAAAAACTGCCCGCGCAACAGCCCCAACAACAACAACAACAGACAGGGTGGGGACCTCTACTGGTCTGGAGAAGCTAAAAGAAAGTAAATTAGCAGGTAAGAACCTAATTTCTCCTTCTTTAGCACTCTCCAGACCAGTAGAGGTTAACTTTACGATTGGGACGTACCAAAGCAGTCCCTCTCACGGGTGGGACCCCCGAAGGGCCGATACCAGAACACGCTCACCGAACACCGCGTCCCGACGCGCCTGAACATCTACCCGATAATGCCGAACAAATGAATGCAAGGAGGACCAAACCGCAGCCTTACAAATATCCACCGGAGGCACGAGCGACGACTCAGCCCAAGAAGCCGCCTGACCCCTAGTGGAATGAGCCTTGAGAAACTCCGGAACCGGCTTCTGACTCAGAAGATAAGCGGAAGCAATCATCTCCTTGATCCAGCGCGCAATAGTAGCCTTAGAAGCGCCAGCCCCCCGACGAGGACCCGCCAGAAGCACAAAGAGATGATCGGAGCTCCGAAAATCCCGGGTCCGCTGCACATAAGCATGGAGGACCCGACCGACATCCAACTTGCGCAGCTGTCTTTGCTCAGAAGAACCCTCCCGACTACCCAAGACCGGGAGGACCACCGATTGATTGACATGAAAAGGAGAAACTACCTTCGGCAGAAAGGAAGGAACAGGCCGCAAAACAACCCGCTCCTTCGAAAACTCCAGGAAGGGAGCCCTACAAGAGAAAGCCTGTAGCTCAGACACCCGTCTAGCGGAAGTAATGGCCACCAAAAAGACCGACTTCAGCGTAAGGTCCTTCAACGAACAGCCATCCAACGGCTCGAAAGGAGGGCGCACTAGAACAGAGAGAACCAGATTGAGATCCCAAGAGGGAATCGAGGGCCTTATGGGAGGCCTGATCAACTTGGCCGCCCTAAGAAAGCGAATCACATCAGGAATGGCTGACAAACGCTGACCTGTCACCAGCCCCCGAAAAGCCGACAGGGCCGCCAGATGAACCCGAAGAGAAGACCAGGCCAGGCCCCTATCCAGGCCATCCTGCAAAAACTCTAGAATGTTAGGCAGAGAAGCGCGAAAGGAGACCACTCCCCGCGCTCGGCACCATTCCTCAAAAAGACGCCAAACCCGTACATAAGCCCGAGAGGTAGAAAGCCTCCGGGACCCCAAAAGTGTAGAGATCACCTTGTCGGAATATCCCTTCTTACTCAGGCGGCCCCTTTCAAGAGCCAAGCCGTAAGACAAAAGGGAGACGGGTCGAACATGGGAATGGGACCCTGCGTCAGAAGATCGCACCCGAGAGGCAGAGGAAGAGGATCCGCCACCAGATGCCTCACCAGATCTGCATACCACGGACGACGAGGCCAATCCGGAGCCACCAAGACCACCAGCCCCGGATGGCGAACAATGCGAAGCAGTACTCTGCCCACTAATGGCCAAGGAGGGAACACATACAACAGCCCCTCCGTTGGCCACGGTTGGACCAGAGCATCCAGACCCTCGGCCAGACCGTCCCTGCGACGACTGAAGAAGCGGGGTACTTTGGCGTTGCCACTTGTAGCCATCAGATCCATCAGGGGCTGCCCCCAAGCACGCACTAGCAACTGAAACGCCTCGGCGCCGAGACACCACTCTCCCGGATCCAAGAAGTGACGACTGAGGAAGTCCGCCTGAACGTTTTCTACCCCGGCAATGTGAGAGGCCGAGAGGTCCAGAAGATGCGACTCCGCCCAAACCATGAGCCGAGCCGCCTCCTGCGCCACCAGAGTGCTCTTGGTGCCCCCCTGACGATTGACATAAGCCACCGCCGTGGCATTGTCCGACAGGACTCTGACCGACTTGCCCAACAAAAGGGAGTGGAAAGCCAACAGCGCCAGCCGGACCGCCCTGGTCTCCAACACGTTGATCGACCAGGAGGCCTCCTCCGTGGACCAGGTTCCCTGAGCTGAGTGACCCAGGCACTGGGCCCCCCAACCCAGGAGACTCGCATCCGTAAGGAGCACCGTCCACTGCGGAAGATCCAGACCCACCCCCTGAACTAGGTGAGGGGTCCGGAGCCACCAACGCAGACTGCAGCGCGCCAAGCCTCGCAGGGGAACCGGAACATCCATCCCGTGCCTCTGGGGAGACCACCTCCGGAGCAGAGCATACTGGAGAGGACGCATGTGGGCCCGCGCCCACCTCACCACGTCCAGGGACGCCGCCATCGACCCCAGGACCTGGAGGAAATCTCGCGCCCGAGGACACCGGGACGCCAAAAGCAGTCGAATCTGAGACTGCAATTTGCTCACCCGGGCCTCTGGGAGGAAGACCCTCCCCAAGGAGGTGTCGAACAGCACCCCGAGGTACTCCAGACGCTGAGCCGGAACCAACCGACTCTTGGAAAGGTTGACCACCCAGCCCAGCGACCGGAGAAACTCCACCACCCGAGCCGTAACCCGGGAGCTTTCCTGCAACGACTTGGCCCGAATTAACCAGTCGTCCAGGTAGGGGTGTACCAGGATGCCCTCCGACCGCAAGGCTGCCGCGACGACCACCATCACCTTGGTGAACGTCCGGGGAGCCGTGGCCAGCCCAAAGGGAAGCGCACAGAACTGATAGTGCCGACCCAAGATCGCAAAGCGCAGGAAACGCTGATGAGAGGCCCGAATAGGAACATGCAAGTAGGCCTCCGTCAGATCGAGAGAAGTGAGAAACTCCCCCGGCTGAACCGCCAGAATGACCGACCGCAGCGTTTCCATACGGAAAGAGGGAACCTTGAGAGCCCTGTTGACCCCTTTCAAATCGAGGATGGGCCGAAAAGTCCCCTCCTTCTTGGGCACCACAAAGTAAATGGAGTACCTGCCCGTGCCCCACTCCGGGGGGGGCACTGGAACTACTGCCCTGAGATCTAGCAAGCGCTGAAGGGTCTGGCGAAACGCCAGCGTCTTCCCAGGAGTCTGACATGGAGAAGCGAGGAAAAAATCCGGCAGAGAGCGGGCGAACTCCAGGGCATAACCGTCCCGCACCACCTCCAGGACCCACTGATCGGACGTGATCTCGGCCCATTTGGGAAAAAAGTCGCGCAGCCGGGCCCCCACCGGAACCAAGGGGGGCGCCGGCAAGGCGTCATTGTGCAGGACGGGAAGCGGGGGAACCGGCGGAGGGATTCCCTGCCCCCCGACGGGCCCCCCGAAAGGGCTGCATGCGCTGGAAGAACCGACCCCGGGAAAACCCCGGAGACTGGAAAGAAGCAGCCCCACGCCCGGGGCGATACTTGCGAAATTCCCGCAAACGCCCCCGGGCCGCACCACCCCGAGACGCCGGGCGGGCACGGTCCTCCGGCAAACGGGGAACTTTCGAGTCCGACAGAGTCTGAATCAACTTATCCAAGTCCTCTCCAAATAAAAACGACCCCCGAAAGGGAAATTTAGTAAGCTTAGCTTTGGACGCAGCATCCGCCGCCCAAGCGCGCAGCCACAACACACGCCTTGCGGCCACGCCAAAAGCCATGGACTTAGCCGAGATCCGCACCAAGTCATACAGAGCATCCGAGAGGAATGAGGCAGCCATCTCAATCTTCGCTACCTCCTGATCCACCAGAGACCAGTCGTCAGACTCTCGATCCAAGACCCGCTCCGCCCACCGAAACACGGCGCGAGCGACCAGTCCCCCACAAATAGCCACCTGGACCCCAAAGGCAGAGACTTGAAAATTTTGCTTAAGGATGGTCTCCAATTTGCGCTCCTCAGAGTCCCGCAAGGCAGAACCGCCCTCAACAGGCACGGTATGCCGCTTGGAAATAGCCGAGACCACCGCATCCACGACTGGCGAAGCTAACGTAGCCCGATCCCCTTCAGGAATGGGATACAGGCGAGCCATGCTGCGCGCCAGCCGAAACGGCGTCTCCGGCGTTTTCCACTGCTCAAGAATAATATCCCGAATATCCTGATGCATAGGAAAAGAGCGGGAAACGGAACGGATCCCTCGTAACAGAGGGTCCCCCACACGCGGAGTCTCCGGCGGCGCGTCCTCAAAACGCAAAGCCGCAGAAACCTGTTGAATAAGGTCAGGCAGCTCATCTCTCTGAAAAAGGCGCACCACGGACGCCTCGTCACTGGAGAACGGGAAACCTGACAACCCGCCGCCAGCTTCCGTCCCCTCCAGAGGGTCCTGGAATTCCTCCGAAGGGTCCAGGTCCTCCTCCAGACCGACACGTTCCTCCGACCACAAATCCTCGTCCCACGACACCCGCGGACGCTTGGACAAGAGAGGCGGCGGAGGGGACGTCACGTCAGACGAGAGAGGCAAAGCCGCAGGGAGCGCGGAGGAAACCCCACCCCCCGAGACCCCCTGGGCGCAACCGGGACCCCCAGCCGCCTGAAAATAGGCTTTGCATAAAGAAAAGAAAAAATCAGGGGAAAAACCCCCCGAGGGTCCCAAGGGACTCCCTGCCACAGCAGGGGACCCAGCAGAAACCTGCCCCTGCTTAGCCAAAACAGGGGGAAGGTCACCTGAGGTGGAAGACAAAATGGAGGGGCCAGACAGAGAAGATGGCGTCTTTCCCGCCAAAACAGCTCCCTCCATAGCCTGCAGCGGCTGAGAGGCCTGAATAGTCTCAGCCACTAAAACAGGCAAGCCGGCATCAGCTGTCAAAATATCAGCTGAGAGGGAATCCTCTAAAACCCGACCGTCGGCGGCTCGGGGAATCCCTCCGTGGGCGGACGGAGAAGACCGGGCTTCTCCACCGTTCCCTGCCGACTCGCGAGGCACCATCGGCGGGGAGCTCTGGGCGCCTGCAGCCGCTGCCGACGGAGCTCCTCCACCGCACCGGCCTGAACACCGCTTGCACAGGCCGGCCGCGAGTGCCTCGCGTCTGGAGCACAATGAGCACTTTTTCCCTTTAGAAGTGCTCATTGCTCCATACGCGACCTAGCTGTAAAAAAGTGCCGGTTAGTTGAAAAAATACAGTAAAATACAGTTTTCTTAAAGGGATACAACCCTCCAGACCAGCACTACCTCAGGATTTTTTTTTTTTTTTTTTTTACAGAACAGACTCCACAGGCTCTCGAAGCAATATGCCTTGCTTGATTTAGGGGGCAAGGCTTACTGCTGAGGCTCCTCTAAAAAAAAATATGGGGAGGTGGAGGAAGTGGGGGGAGGGACCCCGCTCGTGACCCGCCGGGTTTGACACCCCCGAGGTCGGACGAACCCCCAAACAGAGTCCGTCCAAGCTCCGTCCGGCTAAAAACAGGGACAATAAACCTCTAAACAAATTCCAACAGCCCTACCAAGGGAGATGGGTACAGATCACTCAACACCTGCTGGAGACTGAAAGAAGACTGAGGGAAATAGAGAGGAGGGGCTAGGATATACTGTCCCAAAGTTTTGTTTTCAGTCTCCACCTGCTGGTCATGATTAGATATATACCCAATCGTAAAGTTAACCTCTACTGGTCTGGAGAGTGCTAAAGAAAGGGACATTTCAGATTCAATATTCTTCCCTCAGTGCTCTAGCAATGGTCAGGCCACTCCTTGGAACACATTATGTACCAAACACAGTGGTATAAATCACCATAACAGCAAAAGTTTCA
This sequence comes from Geotrypetes seraphini, assembly GCF_902459505.1. NCBI lineage: Eukaryota > Metazoa > Chordata > Amphibia > Gymnophiona > Dermophiidae > Geotrypetes > Geotrypetes seraphini. The sequence goes on along the minus strand of NC_047091.1, from coordinate 78,735,596 downwards.
TGAGATGTTCTCTAAAGACTGTTCTAGAATTATGGTACGTTATAATGAGGTGTGGTTACATATTCACAAGTAGAATAATAGAAACAGCAAAAGGGAGATATTCTATTTGATAAATTTCGAGAAAGAGGTTATCCTCAGAGGATTCTGAAGAGAGCTTATTTTTGTCATCGTGAGTGGCTTTTGCAAACATCACAGAAAGATCTCCCGTTCTCCCGTGTTTTCTCCCGTTCTCTCCCCGTTGTCATCAAATATGTGATATTGTCTGCAGACATTGGGGTATTTTTAAAAAGTACACCCCCCTCTTCAACAGGTCCCGAAATTTGCATTTAGAAGAGGCAGAAATATAGGGGAAATTATCAAACACAGAGGTATTCCTCGGATAACAAACTCTGATAGAAACTCCCCTCATAAAGCCTGTAATCACCGCACACACTGTCAATACATCTGGCAAAAAGATTTTGTGGTGATTCCTAGGACTAATAAAAAGTTATTTCTCAGAACAAATACTACCTGCGATGCTATAGGGGTCATTTATTGTGTAGTATGCCCATGCAATAAGTTGTATATAGGACATACAAAACGCAAAGTCAAAATAAGAATAGGAGAACACCTCTCTAACATCAGAAGGAATCAAGTACAAGCACCTATCGTAACTCATTGGTCTGAAGCAGGTCACCCCTTGTCTGAATTTTGATATACAGTTTTGAGACAGATACATTCTCCCAGAGGGGGTGACATATCTCAGAGGCTACTTATGGAAGAACTTAGATTCATTTATGAATGGCAGACCTTTAGCCCGGTGGTTTAAATGAAGAGACAGAATGGTTCAAATTGTGATTGGTCAATTTGTTCCCTCGGAGGCGGGTTTAGATCTCCCCTTTCTGCAGTGGTAAAAGAAATTTGGACGTCATTGTGACGTGTTGAATCCAAGCCAATATAAAGTAGTGAATTTAAATGTAGCTTTTTCTTTCCGGTTCCTGCTTCCCCCTATTGAACGGCAGTGATCCTGCTGGACTTTTGAGTAAGCTATTATCTATTTATTTAATTGAGGTTAACATTAATATTATACATTTTATAGAATGTGTGCTATACACCAAGAGATATTAAAATACAAAATACTAAAGAGTTTCCACCAATTAGTTTAAATGGGATTTTAGGATTTTTCTGACATTGTTTGTTTGTTTAGTTTAGTGCCCCCTTCCTGATGACGCCTAGCGAAACTCAGTCGAAGGGAGGCCAGTAAACATGGGGCTGTAAATGGTCCATAACATTTGTTTGAAATTTCAACAGCAATATGTCTAGTGCAATTGTTTAACTTCTGCCTTCACCATTTGGTTATCTGACTCAGATAAGTAACGATTTTACAAAATATTTACTTTATGAAACATCTAAGAATGAATTTGATGTCATTTGGAGGGCAGTAAGAGGGACCTCTTACGTGCTATGATGGTCCCTCGTTTCAACCAGTGCTGGCATTTTTATGACACGATTTGGTTGGCGACTGAGCACTTTATATAATTTAGCATTTTCTGAGCACATTTTAGTAGCGACATTCGTATTGAATGTTTCATTTAATTCTATGATACTTTGGTTTGTGTGATATTTTTATGAAGAATCATACTTGTGGAGAGATTTTTTTGAACTGTTACTTCTACATCAGTCAAATGTGAGGATTACAGATGTGTGAATGCTCAGCAAAAAGACATCTACCTCTAAAATTGCTCACATAGTGCACATAACCTCCTTCCCTCCCCATTACTTACTCGCTGAGTGCCTGAGGGTCCTTTTGCATCTGTTCTAGAATGAGGCGCATGGCTGGGTCACTCATGATCTGTTGCACCTCAGGATCTGCCATGGCACGCCGCTTCACATCCTCAGGACTGTCATTGCGATGATACTGTGACATTATACAGCGTTGGTAGCCTTCCGAGGCTTCCTAAAGCATAAAAGATAATATTATTGTTATCATGTATTAAGAATATAAGAATTGCCATACTGGGACAGACTGAAGGTCCATCAAGCCCAGTATCCTGTTTTCAAAAGTAGCCAACCCAGGTCCAAAATACCTAGCTAGATCCCAAGTAGTAAAAACAAATTTTATGCTGTTTATATCCTAGGAATAAGCAGTAAATTTCCCCAAGCCATCCTAATAATGGCCTATGGACTTCTCTTTTAGGAAATTATCCAAGCCTTTTTTAAACCCCGCTAAATTTATATGATCCGTTAGCCCATCTAGCTAACTGGGATTCTTTCACCATAATCCTTCCTTCCTTTATTTCAGAAAAATCCTTCCTCCTAGTGTTTCCAGCCTTGCCCTACAATAGAGGTCTTGAAGTTGAAAGCAATATACCAGGGCCTCATTCTAGAATTTTTTTTATAGACACTAAATCCAACCAAGTGTGGCCTTTAAAGGATAACCAATATTCCTTCATGGTATCCTGAGCCCAGCCAAACCAAAACACAACTTGGAAAACTAAACCAGGACATTTCCTATAGGAGTGCACAACATTGCCACTGAGCCACAGCAAACCAAACTGCTTGTTTGTATCATCACTGATTTTCCTACAAATAGCCATACAAGATAAACTACCATATTTTTTGCTCCATAAGATGCACTTTTTCCCCCCCCAAAAAAGTGGGTGGCACCTTTTTTAAACCCCCCCATGCACCTTTCTTTACTTGCTGGCAGTCCAGCACTCCTTACGGAGTGAATACCCCACCCACTGCACCTGTCTTTAATTGCAGGCAGTCCAGCGAATACCTCACCCCGCACCTTTCTTTAATCCAGCGCTCCTTATGAAGCGAATACCGCACCCACCGCACCTTTTTTTAACACTCTCCCCCCCACACCTTTCTTTAATCGCCAGCAGTCCAGCGCTCATCTCCACCCCTTCCTTCCCAGCAGCGGGGCCGTGATGGTGTCCCGCCTTCCGATTGGCAGAGGGCAGATGGAGGAGGCATCTTCGTAGGCACGCAGGCACTAAGGAGATGAAGTGACACAACACGTGTTTTCTGCGGTGCTTTGTTTTCCTTGCAGGCTCCGCTCCAGACTTGCCGCTTGTTTGCACCGGGGAAGTGGCGGGGCTCTGAGCAGCACAATCAGTCCTGGTCGAGGCTGAGAAGACTCGGTGGCCGTGGCTCCCCCCAGGCTGACTTCATCTCTCAACCTCTGCTACTATGTGTGTACAGCACTGCACATGAATCTGCAAGAGACAGAGCCCACAACAGACATGGAGGACGGGAGATCGCAGAGGTCCGCAAGAGAAGAGGACTCTTGAGGCATTGGACCACTGGCAATTAAAAAAAAAGGTACTGGGAGGGGGAAAAGGGGGGCTGCAGGCTGCCTACCACCAGATGCACCTAGGTGTAGAGGAGGAAAAACAAAGAAAAAAAAAAAATTCTAAACCATATTTATTTTTCTTGGTTTTTCCTCCTCTACACCTAGGTGAGTCTTATGGTCAGGTGCGTCTTATAGGAGCAAAAAATACGGGTACTTTCAAACAGCCTGCATCCCCAGATTTCTATAAAAGTTTTGAAGATTTTGTTGCAATTCTGTGGCACATACCTGAATATTAAGTTATGCAAGTCTATTAAAAAGTCATTCGACATTTGTGTGTCCAGTTAACATGGTCCTTTTTCTAGAGAAAAAGGAAGTTGATCTAGAACAGGGGTAGGCAATTCCGGTCCTCGAGAGCCATAGGCAAGTCAGGTTTTCAGGATATCCACAATAAATATGCACGAGATAGAGAAGTGACGTCACAGCCCCAGATGGCAGCTTAATTTGAGCACTCCATTGTAGCTGCTCAATAAACTATTAAACTCATTACCTGCGCGTGAAGTGAGAGGCTTGCTTGGTGGTTCATTGGAACCTGAAGATGGCCACATGGAAAAAGTTGGACAAGTTCCGTTTTCTGACTGAGATGGGGGAAAAATCAAAACCCGTGCCTGGGCTTCCTCCGGCAGATAAGGGAAAACCTGCTACCTCGTCGGGGTTGGAGGACAAAGACCTGGTGGAAGCTGTGGGGGATGGAGCTATGGCCTCTACATCGGGTGCGCCCCCTTGGATTCAAGCAGATGGTGGAGTACGCCAGGATGTCAATCCAGCGATAGCGGAGGTGGGCACCCGCGTGGCGGCCTCAATGGCGGTAGAGGAAGCCGAACAAAAACTGTCTGTAAGTTCTCACGACTCTCTCCTTATAAATCTGAGAACTGTCTGGTGGCACAGAAAATTATTGCGCATAGTGTTGTCTGCAGCCAAATGTTTGCAGCTTCTTATTGGAAAAGGGGAACGGTACCATCTGAATGGGAATGGAGGGACCGGGTGGGCCATTTACTTCTTATGGAATGTGTAACAGCTAAACAGCATGGTTATTTTGATGTACATCAACGGGATTGGGCTTTGCTTTTTGGAAAATTTAAGGGTTGACTGTTAGTGAATTTTAGGGTGGGGTTGGAGGGAGCTGTGGATAGTATATTCATGGGCGGGGAGATTGGTGGGGTCTTTGGATGTTCATAGGGAGGAAGGGGGTGGGGGCTGGAGGAGTTCTGAGGGGTACTGTGTGCAATGTTGTTTTCTTTACATGTGCAGTATGAGTAGTGCTGACCCATGTTGGATTTATGCACTGGGCTTTGTATAGTGGATTGGACATTGTGGGTTGTCTTTGTTTATTGTATGATGATCCTGCATATACTGCTTTGATGTTGGTTGTATTTCAATAAAAATTTATTGATATTAAAAAATATGCACGAGATAGATTTGCATCTCAAGGAGGCAAGTGCTTGCAAATCCATCTCATATATATTCATTGTGGATATTCTGAAAACCTGTCCTGTCTGTAGCTTTCGAGGACCGGAATTGCCTACCCCTGGTCTAGAACAGAATGAAAAATTAGGTTCTTACCTGGATAATCTTCTTTCAGTTAATCTACTATGGATTCTGTACGTGTGGCGATTCATTCCTTCCCATGAATTGGCTTGCAGAGAGGAAAACACAACTTTGAGCATCTCTCCTATAGAGGCGGAGCCCCAGTCCACAGCTCAGTTTAGTTCCAATGGAACAAAAGACAAAAGAGGAGGGGGAACGGGGAAACTCCCTGCATTAATTCACATCTGCTCTGTAACTTAGAAAACAATAATTAGAAGAAATCATAACAACTGAAACACACCCATAGAGAAACAATCTGCTGTGTGCAACTGGCACTAACATTAAGGGAGCCAGAGGCTAACGAATACACTTATACACACCGGGTTTCTTGGTGTGTAAACGTCTGGCTGACAGGAGAGAACTCCAGGCCTGGAATACAGAAATATCGGAGGCAGAAAGTGGGCCGTACAGAATCCATAGTAGATTAACTGAAAGATTATTCTGGTAAAAACCTACTCTTACATTCAGTTACATCTACTCCGGATTCTAAACATGTGACGAACGAAAGCAATGGTCAATGTGTAGGGAGGGATAGAAGAGCCTGCTTGCAAGACCGAGGACCTAAAAGCTGCATCCACTTTGTAAAATCTGGAAAAGGTATGAAGAGTAGACCAAGTAGCTGCCTGACAGATCTCTGTGGGAGGCACTGCCCAAGATTCCGCCCACAAAGAGGCAATACTCCTAGTTGAGTGCAGGAGCCAGTAAGGAAGCCGCTCAGCGCCGGTTAGCAGCAGGGCAGGAGTTCAGAAAGCTTGCTCCTGCTCGTTGCATCTCCACCAACGATCGGTAGAGGACCCGCTGCACCTCCACCAGATCGGAAAAGGTAGGAAGATAGGGCAGGGAGGAGGAGGGGGGCAGAGCCTGGGAGGAAGAGTGCAGCGCCTGACAGGGGAGGGGAGTTTGGAAGAATGCTAGGTGCAGAGCCTGACAGGGAAGGGGAAGATGGAAGGGTGCTGGGCGCAGAGCCTGACGGGGCAGGACATTTGAATATTAAGTTGCCCGACTTATATTCAAGTCAACCATTTTTCCTCCTTTTGGCGAGGAAAAGGGGGGTCTCGACTTATATTCGGATCGACATATCAGAGTATATATGGTAGGTCTTTTCTATTGATAATGGCATTCTTTTCTTAATTGTTTTGTAAGCCCCATTGATCTGTTGTAAATTGTGGGATATCAAACTTTAGCAAATATACATGTTAAGGTTAAGGACGGAAAGGGATGTCGCAGAGAAGGCTCCCCGGAGGAATCTGATCACATCAGGATGAGCCATCATTGAAGACCTACGATCAGGAGTCAGGAAGCAAAAAAAGCCCAGCCACCTGCACCTTAAGAGAAACCAGAGCCAGGCTTCTGTCTAGCCTGGCCTGAAGGAAAGCCAGAATGACTAAAAATGGATGCCTGACATGGCTGCACCTGGTCGTTAGCACACCATTGCTGAAAAGCCCACCAGCCCTTCGCATAGGTCGCCATGGTAGAGGGTTTCTTAGCCCAAAGCAGCATGACAATAACTACGTCGGAATAGCCCTTGCAAATCAGCACCAAGCACTCAAGAGCTATGCCTTAAGACCACAGCACTGTGGATTCTCCATGGGGACAGGTCCCTGACTGAGAAGGCTGAGATGAAGAGGCAGTCTGAACCCTTTGTCCTGCTGAAGACAAACCAGGCCTGCATACCAAGGCCAGCGAGACCAATCTGGAGACACCAGGATCACAAAGCCTGCCCACCATGTAGGTAACCCTGCCCACCATGAGCCAAGGAGGGAAGATGTAACAGAAACCAATTGGTGGCCAGGGCTAGACCAGCACATCTAATCCCAAGCTTCCCAGCTCCACTCTTCGACTGAAGAAGCATCTGGCTTTTGTTCTTGGACAAAACCATTAAGTCCATCACTGGTCTGCTCCAGCACTGCACAATTAGATCAAGGCCCTATGTGGTAGCAGCCATTCACCAGGTCCAAAACTGCCAACTTAGAAAATTAGCCTGAACACTGTCCACTCTGGCCACATGAGCCACGGAAAGAGACTGAAGGTGGACACCAAAAAAGCAGTTGAGCTTTCAGATACAATGGGGGGGCTCCTTATACCAACCTGCCTGTTCACATACACACTGCTGTGGCATTGTCGGACAACGCTCTTATGGCTTTTCCTTTCAGGATGCTGCCTAGAGCCTAGTTTCAAAGTTTATTGAAATCTTACTATCCCGCTACAATGGTCAAAACCTTCTGGATTTCTTACAATTTATGTACCAATTCTTATGATGGGGAGTCAACAGGTCCTGAGCCGAGTGATTCCAGCAATGAGCTCCCCAGCTGAAGAGGCTGGCATCGGTCATGAGAGTCATCCATTCTGAGATCCGGAGAGGAGGCATGCCCTTTGAAAAGGGTGCACCCTGAAGCCACCAGTGGAAGCTGAGCTCACAGCTCCAGTCCAAGGGAGCTACAACTGAAGAGGATGTTTCTGCAGAGATCACCGGTACAGAAGTGTCCTGTAGAGCCTGCATATGGGCTCTGGCCCAGGGGACAACCTCCAGCGAGGCTGCCATGGAACCCAACACCTGAAGATAAAGCAGTTACTTATCGTAACAGGTGTTATTCAGAGATAGCAGTCAGATATTCTCACTTGTGGGTGAAGTCATCCACGGAGCCCCAGTATGGACAGCTTTAAAAGTCGCCACTAAGTTTTTAGAAACTTTGCGACTGCCCGCACCATGCATTCACAAGTGCCTTCCTGCCCAATGTAGGCTCATGGTTCCTCAGTTCTGTAAGCTAGCTAAGAAGCCAACCAGGGAAGGAGGGTGGGTTGTGAAAATATTTGCCTGCTGTCCCTGGATAACACCTGTTATGGTAAGTAACTGTGCTTTATCTCAGGACAAGCAGGTAGCATATTCTAAACATGAGGGACTCCTTAGCTTACTACAATGGGATGGAAGGAGTGTTGGCCATTAAGAAAATAAATATTGCAATACTGCTTGGCCAAAGTGACCATCCCATCTGGAATAAGATTCCAGACAGTAGTGAGATGTGAATGTATAAACTGAGGACCAAGTAGCAGCTTTACAGATCTCATCAATAGGAGTAGAACATAAGAAAGCAACTCTGAAGCTGCCATAGCTAGGACTTTGTGTGCTGTCACATGACACCCGAGTTGCAGCCCAGCCTGAGCATAACAGAAAGAAATACAGGCCGCCAACCATGTGGAGATAGTTCTCTTGGACACAGGCTGGCCTAACCTGTTAGGATCAAAGGAGATGAACAGTTGAGGAGATGTTCTATGTGGCTTAATCCACTGTAAGTAATAAGTCAAAGATCGCTTGCAGTCCAAAGAATGAAGAGCTGTTTCTCCAGGGTGAGAATGAGGCTTGGGAAAACACACTGGAAACACAATGGATTAAAATAAAATTCTGTGACTACTTTTGGGAGGAATTTTGGATGTGTGTGAAGCACTACTTTATCATGGTGGAACACTATAAATGTTGGGTTCCAACATCAGCGCTTGAAACTCACTCACTCAATGAGCAGAAGTAATGGAGATTAGAAATACCACTTTCCAAATAAGATATTTAAGATGAGCCGAAGACATTGGTGCAAAAGGAGGCTTCAATCTAGAGAGCACATTAAGGTTCCAAACCACTGGATGTGGCTTGATACTGAAACGTCATTTCATGAATCTGGAAACAAGAGGATGAGCAATCAAAAAGTTTACCATTGACTGGTCCATGAAAAGCATTGATAGCACTAAGATGAACTCTAACTGAAGTGGTTTTAAGACCCGAGTTGGATAAATGTAGAAGATAATCCAATACTGAAGATATAGAGGAGGATGAAGCATCATGATGAAGAATACAACACATAGAAAACCGTGTCCACTACTGTTGGTAGCAGTGCTGTGTAGAAGGTTTTCTGGATGCATCCAAAATGACCTGGACAGGATCAGAAAGATCAGTGTTAGCTGAGGTTATCCCGAGAGGTACCAAACCGTCAGGTGCAAGAACTGTAAGAGAGATCCTTGACTCTCTGTGAGAGATGGAGAGATTGGCAAGTGAGATGAAGTAGAAGAGAGAACCATGGCTGTCTGTGCCACCGAGAGGCTATCAGGATCATGGCGGCCGATTCTCATTTGAGCTTGACTAGCATCTTGAAAACGAGGGGAATTGATGGAAATGCATAAAGAAATTTGAATGCATTAATTATATTATAGTAGCTGTCTTTAACATAGAGTGTTGCTTTTGTGGCAGCAAAGATGTTTTTAAAGACTTAAATTCAACACAATCCAGGAGAAAGGCATTCGCCTCTAGACGTTTTGGAGAATACTGTCTAGAGCAGCTTGATTGAGGGGACACGCACACAGGTCTATCTGAGGAGTCCCCCAAAGAAAGAATATGATGCTAAATCGTGGAGTTGAGCATCCACTTGTGTGGTCGGAAAAGTATGCTGAGTTTTGTCAGTGAGAGAATTCTTCTTTCCTTGAATTTAGACAGCTTTGAGGAATATGTTGTGAGCAAAATAGCCCAGTTCCAAATCTTCTGGGCCTCTTGACAAAGAATGAGAGAACCTGTTCCTTCTTGTTTGTTTATATAAATACATTGCCACTTAATTGTCTGTGTGTATTAGTAGGATTTGATTGCATATAATGTGCTGAAAAGTTTTGAGAGCATGGCAAATGGCCCTGAGTTCCAAGAGATTGATGTGGCATTGCTGTTCTTGAGCGGACCAGTGACCCTGTGTGTGAAGACCATCTAGATGAGTTCCCCAAGCATATTTGGACGAGTGGTCAGAACTTTCTGATGTGGAGAAATTTGAAACAGCCCTTTGGAAACATTTGAGGAATTCATCCACCACTACAGAGATTGACGAAGTGAAGATGTGACTAATCTCTTGTGAGAGTAGATCAAGAGCTTGAGACCACTGAGATGCCAGGGGACCACTGAGATGTCCTGAGATGGAGTCTTGCAAAGGAAATAATATGGACTATGGATGCCATGTGACCCAATAGTATCATCATCCGCTCGGACGAGATAGACGGAAGGTAATAAGCCTGGTTGCAAAGCTCAATCAAATTGTCTTGTCTTTGCTGAGGCAGGAACGCCCTGAGTTGAATGATGGGGTTTTTTTGTGTTTTTTTTAAAATTCTTTATTCATTTTTGTATATAACAACAAGTGCATCAGATAAAATCATATGAATGATGTTGAGCAGGGCCCCTATGAATTTTAGTTTGAGAGGGTTGAAGTTGAGATTTTGGAAAGTTAAGACTTTGAACCCCAACTGCTGAAGAAACAGGACTGTTGACTGCGTTACTGAGAGCAGCCCTTGAGGGGAGGCATCTTTTATTAGCCAATCGTTGAGATAAGGAAAAACTTGGAGTCCTTGAGCCCTTAAAGCTGCTGCCACTACTACCAGGTACTTGGTGAATACTCTGGGGTGAGGATGCAAGGCCAAAAGGGCAGAACCTTGTACTGAAAATGTTGCTGGGCTACTCGAAATCTCAGAAATTTTCTGTGGGCAGGATGAAATGGTATGTGGGCATAAAGTTTCTTTTAGATCCAGAGAGCATAGCCAATCGTTTTGATCTAAGAGAGGATATAGAGTCACCAAGGACAACATTCAAAACTTTTCTTTTACTAAGTATTTGTTCAAGTCTCTGAGGTCTAAAATTGGACACAGACCTCCAAATTGGAAAATACCAGGAGTACCGATTCTTTTGAGCAGGGGGTATTTTCTCTATGGCATTCAGATGGAGTAGAGATTCTATCTCTCAAAGAAGAAGGGACGTCTGCTGAGGGTTTAAAGACGACTCTCTTGGAGAATGATTTGGAGAAGGTTATCATGCCGCTGTTCCGGGCTATGGTACGCCCTTCACCTGGAATACTGCGTCCAGCACTGGTCGCCGTACATGAAGGACACGGTACTACTTGAAAGGGTCCAGAGAAGAGCGACTAAAATGGTTAAGGGGTTGGAGGAGTTGCCGTACAGTGAGAGATTAGGGAAGCTGTACCTGTTCTCTCTTGAAAAGAGGAGACTGAGAGGAGACACGATCGAAACATTCAAGACAATGAAGGGAATAGACTTAGAAGATAAAGACAGGTTGTTCACCCTCTCCAAGGTAAAGAGAACAAGAGAGCACTCTCTGAAGTTAAAAGGGGATAGATTCCGTAAGAACATAAGGAATTTCTTCTTCATCCAGAGAGTGATAGAGAACTGGAATGCTCTTCCGGAGTCTGTTATAAGGGAAAACATGCTCCAGGGATTCAAGACAAGGTTGGACAAGTTCCTGCTGAACCGGAACGATCGCAGGTAGGGCTGGTCTCAGTTAGGGCACAGGTCTTTGACCTGGAGGCCGCCGCGTGAGCAGATTGCTGGGCTCGAAGGACCACTGGTCTGACCCAGCTGCGGCAATTCTTATGTTCTTATTAGGTGTAGTGATGAAATGAAGAGTAAATCATCTTGAATGACTGAGAACCCACAGGTCGGTTGTTATCAGAGACCAGTGTGGAGCAGACTTCCGATTGGCTGAGGAAGAGGTTGAGAGAGAAACTGCAGCTATGCTCTCCATGAGCACGTCAAAAAGCCTCAGCACGTTTTTGAGGAGCAACTGGCTGAGATTTTTGAGGCCACTGTTGCTTTTGCTTCTTCTGCTCTGCTCAGGTGGACGGGAGACAGGTTTGGCAAAAAATTACCTCAAATATGAAGAGGGAGGTTTAGATGACTGAAGCCGAGGAAAGCTTAGACTTTGTTCTGACCAAAGAAATCCAATTCTTTTCATGTTGAGTTAGTTTTTGTGTAGCCACCTCAATGGAATACACACACAAAAGACTTGTATATATAATGATCACCAATCATTATACAAACTTAAGCTACTTTGCTCTCAGATGCCTGCGCTGGTGAAATAATAAATTTCTTATCAACTGTTGCAGGAGATTGGTATCTTTCATCGAGCTCGGTGCTTTTTGTATTGAAATATAAAGTGCATCAAAAGATACAAATAAAGTGCTTTTGTGCAAAACAAAACAAAAAAAATCAACCGGCACTTATCTTAGATGTAGCTGTTGAGCCGATGCTGTAGTTATAGCTGTATATGGTTATACAAAACTTATGACACCCAACGGGGGAACACGTTTCACCTATTGACGGCTTCATCAGGGGTCTTAGTATAAATGTGCAACTACGCTCCGATTGAAGAGCAAAATGGCGCTGGAGACTCAATGGAATCACCAAAAAGTTCTTCTCTCACACAGGGAATATTAACTAATCTGTCTTGGAGGTTGATGTCCATATCAGAGACCCTCAACCACCTCAGTGTCTCATAGCCGATGCTCTAGATGACAACTCGAAGGCATCATAAGCAGATCTTGCCAAATACTTTCTGGTTTGGGAGAGAGTTCAAGAGATGTTGTGAAATTCCTGAATATGTGTAGGAATATATTTGCCAAAGGAAGGTAATTTTTGTACTAGGTGTTTAATCTTAAACAGGACATGTAGAAATTGTAATTAAGGATTCTATTTGCCAACATAGAATTTTGGCAAAGGTGACATCCAAATTTGTTCACAGTCCGGCCTTCTCGCCTTGGTGGTGCTGAGGCATAGACCCTCAAAGCAAAAGACTTTTTCAAAGTTGATTACACAAGTAATGACTGATGTTGAAGTTGTGGTTTATCAAACCCTGGAGAATAAATGATTCTATAAAAAGAGAATCAAGCTTTCTTGGAGCTACTGTGACAGTCGAGGGTGTTTCCCAATTCTTGTGAAGAGTCTCTTTGAGAATACCATGCAGTGGTAATTTGAGGAGCTCTTTGGGAGGCTCATCATAGTTCAAGGATTCTAAGTATTCAGCACTGAAGCCAGAGTCAGCTTCCAGTTTGACAGGCAAGTCTTTGCCTAGCTGCCTAATATATTTAGTAAAAGACAGTCTTTCTGTAGGAGATCTTGTCTTTGAAGGAGTTTTCTGAGGTGGCGGTTCCGAGGGGGCATCATAAGCCTCAGTTGCAGAACCAGAGAGGTCACCTTCTGATTCAGACTGTAAATCAGAATCATAGAGAAGCTTTGGAGAATCTGTGAGTCAAGGGGATCAATGCTTTCAACGACTCGGTACCAATCTGAGGAAGGTGATGATGATGATGAGGATCAGTGAGAAACTGTATTGCGCTTTGAAGTACGTGATGAAGATCGATGTTTCCTTGACTTCCAAAGTCGAGTAGAACAACATTGCTGTCTCGAAGTAGTGGATTGATGCACTGATGGAGAACTGGACCAGCGATGTGATGATCGATGTCCGGGAGTAGAATGTCGAGGATCAATGATGACTCAAAGATCCATGTCAACATTCCGAAGGATAGCTGACTGCAGTACCATGGGGCCTCTTGGCAGAATGCTCAGACTAGGCCAGTACCAAGGGAGTCAATGTAAGCACTGGTGCATGGAGTTTGAAAATATCACCAAGCTCCCTCTGGAAGAACTCATCGAACTTCTCCCAAAATGAAAGCACCGGTTCCAGTGGCTTATCTGCTGGTACCGTCAGTGCAGCGGTCTGTCTTGGAGAGGGTGACCGATGAGGATGTACACCTCAAAAGGAGAGACAAGCCGCAATAGTGGCTGCTTGGTCTGCATCAAGGAACTCGATGCTGTTGCAACCTGCGACGCTGTTTGGGAAGCTGGTGGCTTCTTAGCTGACTTCCCCAATGGTGCAAGATCTCCCGATACCAATGTCAATGCAGGAGACTTCAATGTTGATGGTTGCAAAGTCTTTTCAATGTCCATGGCTGCGCCAAACAACTTCTCCTGCTGAAGCCAACGGGCTTTGATAGAGCACTTCTGTAGGGTAGGACACCGGGCGCAAGTCTTCATCCGGTGTTCAGGGACTAGACACTGTAGACACCATCTATGAGAGTTGGTGAGGGAAATAGGCCTCCGACACCTACAGCACTTTTTAAAGCCCGTTAACGGTTTCGACATAACTGGGAATATGGCTTCAGCAAAATTAAACTCAATTTTGCCTGAGGAAACCCCCCCAAAGGCTGAAGCTAACGAGAAAAGAAAGAGTTAAACCGAAGAAAAAATTGATATAGTAGAAAAGTAGACAAAAAGTTTGAGGAAAAATAAGACGCAAAGCGGGAAAGTAAAGCAAACTGAAGAGTTCAGTCAATTTGTTCTCAGTCTCCACCTGCTGGCAGATGAGCATAAACCCATCCATTTCTGTGCCGGTCTGGAGAGACGCTAAAGAATCAGGTTTTTTTAGTTGCTCTATTTTAAAAAAAAATTAAAAATTCTATCCAAGCGCCAATATGTCCATTCACCAGAGTAGAGTGAGGTAAGGTATGAGATGAGCAACAGCATGGAATACCAAAACATATATTTTTCTGAGTCGAGAGTACCAATTCATGTTGGTGAGCACTGTCAAATGATACTATACACCCACTTTAGACCCCTCTGGTATCCCCAGCCTCATTATTGCAATGCGGTTTATTTGATATACTGCATATTTTTCCACGTCAAAGCAGTTTACAATAAAATTATTAGTTCTCTCTCCTCTGCCCCCATCCCCAAGAACAGCTACCTCAGCACCATGAGATTGTGAGTTCAATTCCCACTGCAGCTCCTTGTGACTCTGGGCAAGTCAGTTAACACTTCATTGCCCAAGGTACAAAATAAGTTCCTGTCTAAAAATAAATATGTAATCCGCTTTGATTGTAACCCTCCAAAAGTCCCATCCTCTTTACAATCCCCATCCTTTCAGACCTTGCAAGTGGAGTCCAGATCCAGAGCCTTTTGATAAAAATCCATAGCTTTGCTGTAATCTTTCATTGCCTCCAGTGCAGCTGCTTTTCGTGTGTATCCTTTTACTGTAAGGCAGATCAAAACACAACCACACATTAAAACACAAGACACTTGTCACTCTAGCACAACCTCCCTCCAACTTCTCTAGTTCTATACGTGTAGTGGAGAAGAGTTTATTAACAACCCCTTTTCCTGTAGGGATGCAGTGATCAGGGAAATACAAACTAGAGGATTGGGACACAGGGTATAAAATTCACACAAGCAGTATTCAGAGCATCTCTCCACACCATCCACCAATCACAGTAACAAAAAGAACAGAAATTATACAATATTAAAATGTCAGCTATACAGGGAATACGAGGTCAATCCCAAGACACTTACTGAAGGTGGGTTCCAGCCGAATACACTCTTCACAATCCTGGCAGAAAAGGGAGAAGAAAACCCGGAAATGAAGGATTTTGCCCTTTTTTTAAGGCAACAAAGTATACATGAGTTATCAGGTTAATGGGCTAGAAATGCTTCAATGCGCTTACAAGTGAAGCAAAAAGCCTTTGTCCATGGCAGACATCAAGCCCTGTATAGGGCAGCAAGAGATCTGAAGAAGCAGGGGTAGAAAACTGACCTTCAGGGCTAGCTGAAACTCCAGCAGTTTGGTGTAACAGGCAGCTCGGTTACTGTATAATTTGGCATCTGCGGGGTTGCGTTTAATGGCTTCTGTGTAATGCTTCATTGCTTGTGGATAGTCACCTAGTGGGCCAACAAATACCAGAGGAAGCAACCTACAGTTAGTGACAAGATTATAGTTGTACTGATCTCCCATGCCACATGCAACAGTAAAACAACCCCCATTGTTTACTGAAAAGTAATCAAGACCCAGGAGGATTATACATGGTTATATTTATAGTCCATTTTGTTCCTGCAAGGAAATTACCTGGTATCAGGGGTTAGAACTATGAGTATAAAGGACCCACACTAACCTTTCTGAAAGTACTCATTGCCTTTGCTTTTCTCCTCCAGGGCCAGGTCAGGATTAATGTATGCTAGCCTCTCCTGATCTTTAAGGATCTTTTCAGCCTGTAGATTAAAAAAATAAATAAAGAAAGAATTCACAAGGCACTGCCTCTGCCCAACCAGGCTAAGGAAGGGATGGGGGAAGGGGAGTTTGCTCTGCCCATTCCAGCAAAAAAATAGAAGAATTTTAAATATATCAATTTTCAAAACCTGCTCCCAAGGTCCCTTTCCAATTCACCTACCTGCTGACACTTTTTCAGCACATCTGGGGTTCGGTGTTCTGCCAACGACTTGTTGTAGAACTGAATGGCTTCCTTGTATTTTTCTTCCTTGAAGTAGGAGTTGCCAAGTCGTGCATATGCTCTGAAAAAATACAAGGCAATCGATCTGAAAGGATCTCCACACAGGTGCAAACCCAAAGAACACATTACCAAGGAAAAGTCCAAAGAATTTTTATTCACAACTTCAAATAAAACAGCTTGCTCAACACAGCTGTGTTCTGCCCGTGCAAGGGCAGTGTCAGGGCCACACAGAAAACCAAGTGGTATATTCAATCAGCATCACTTACTTGATTAAAACAAAACTCTCTATCAAAGAGGCAGAGAAACAGTAGCTTGTTACAGTGAATAAAATTCTTTGAACTTGTCCTTGGTGATCAGGTCCTTGTGTTTGAACTATTATGCTCTAATGAATATGCAAATTCCACTTTCCAGAAACAGATACCCTATTAAGGGGCAGGCTGGAGCTAACAAGATTTCCTGCACACACAACTTGTAATCCAATGGAAGCAGTAATCCCATGAAGTCCCTCATTTCACATGACAGCAGGTTTGCCATGTTCCTGCCCATTTAGGATGCCTGTTACACTTGGGCATGAGAGAGCACACGGTTACCAAAACTATTTCCCCAAAGTCATGTCACCAGACTACTGTCTTCAGCATTATACTCCCTCATGCTTTTCCAGAGTCTCTGGCACTCACTTAGCAATCTGCCGGTAGTCTTCTCGATTCTCCCTCCCGATATCGATAGCCTGCTTACACAGCTCACGGCATTTTGCATAGTCCCCTTGTTCAAAATATACAGCTAAAGAGAAAGCCTTTAGTTAGAAAAGCTGAGGAAATATCAGATTTAAAAAAAAAAAAAAAAAAAAAAGTCAAAATTCCAGACAACTTCATGTTATCAGTCTGCTCGAGCCATGGTCTGTTTCCAACACATAAAGCTGACTGAGTTGGTGTTTTTGAGCAGATCATGAAAGTAGAGAGATTGAACTGATAAGACGTGCAGAATGAATCAACAGGGAAACCCAGACAATTCCAGTGTCACAGTTAAAGCTACTCTAGGTTCTGTCACGGGCAATAAAGTCAGGAGCTAAACAGCTCAGACCTCCTCCCCAGCCCAAGCCCACCTTTAGTCTAAATAAATTTTGAGCAGCTGTAAATCTCCAGTCTGTGAGAAATCCCCTAATCCCTATTGTACTGGGTCTGTTTGAATTAGATTGTAAGCTCTTATGAGCAGGGATTTACATGCTTAATGTACAGCTCTACATATGTCTAGAAGTGCTATAGAAATGATAGTAGTTTTTGCTAGAATTTCTAATCCCCAAACACTTCCAGAGAAAATTAAATCATGTTTCTGCCAGCACACCTTACCCGCTTGGTTGGTGATGTAAGCCATATTGGTGGGATCCAGCTCCTTGGCTTGGCTGTAGTGCTTCAATGCATTCTCAAAGTCCTTCTTCTTGTAAGCTTCATTACCTAGTTCTTTCTCCTTCAAAGCCTGAATAATCAGCAAAAAGGCAAGAGATGACAACCAAGACATCCAATTTAACTATACAGCCTTGTTTACAACAAATGAGAAACATTATCTTTGTGGAAGATTTCTGTTTCTCCAGAGACAAGCAGGAGATATATAGTCACACTTGCTGATGAAATCCTTAGACTGATCTTGTGTTGGTGCTCTCCCATAGTAAAAGTAAGCCTTTGGCTTACTGAGCATGTGCAGGGATTCCCACCTTCAGTAGTCCCTCCCATTGATGCTCTGTTATGTCTCAAACTGAAGTCATATATACATATCTTAGAGGGGAACGAGGGAGGGTAAGTGCAACTACATTCCCCAGCTGTCTACGGAGAACCTCCATTATAATACACATCACCTCTTCAGCAACCTAAATGTTGCCCAGATTAAGAACGGATTATGATGGGAGATCACATGGTAAAATGAGCTGAGAGGCAGCGTTTTCTCTCGGCTCCTGGTGCAGCCACTCCAATCCATCATTAGTTCTCCCTCTAATTTGTGATTTCTTGAGTGCTGCCTGCTTTATGGACAAATTGTTGGGTAAAAATGTGCCCAATATGTTTATAAAATCAGAAAAGCAGGAGAAAAAGTGTGGCCTACCATTTCAGCTGTAATCTTTGCCTGACTGGGGCAAGGCGTACAAGCTGAGGCACCTCTTTAAAAAAATTGGGGAAATGAGGGGGAAGGATTTGGCCACCCAAGTGTTGACACCCCTGAGGTCAGATGGAACCCCTCCCAAGCTCTGTCCGTCTGAAAAAAAAAAAAAAAAAAAAAAAAAAAGGGCTACTAATCACATCCAATAGGCCCTAAACTAACCACAGGAAGACTGTACAGGCTTACCATCTCCACCTGCTGGAGACTGAGAACAGGCTGACAGTAGATGGGACTGCACAGCCCACTTGTACTACTGCTAAAAGTCAATGTGTTCAGTCTCCACCTGCTAGCAGAAGAGCATAAACATCCTGGTCTGGAGGGACGATAAAGAATTTGCAATTTCATGGGTGTTGCCTGCTTTATAGATAAATTCTTGTGTAAAAATATGCCCTATATGTTCAAAGCAGGAGAAAGAAAAAGTGCAGCCTACCATTTCAGCTAGGCAGCTGGATCCGAAGATAGCGTCAGGAGAAGCTGCCTCTAAAGAAGTGCAGGAATCAATACTAGGTGCATATTAAAGAAATTGTGGTGCAGTCGCTAGCTACCAGTTTAGCCCCAATCAAGATTAGTTGGGCACCTTGACTCACTTTTTTACAAGTTTCACGGATGTATGGCTGAGATGGAAACTCATCTTTCCAGCATGGAGGACACCATGAAAGGAACCCTTGATGATCTGCGACGTATAAAAACTTCAGTCATCCAATATGAAGCCAAGTTAGATGATCTTGAGAACAGATCATGTAGAAACAATATATATTTTGTGGGCATCCCGGAGTCTGTGAAGGAGCTGGAGCAGGTTGGATTCCTGGAAAAATGGCTGTCTACAGGATTCCCCCCGACTTTGCACATTTAGGCCCGTTCAGGGTGAAGTATGCACATTGGCTTGGCAACCAGAGATCTGATAATAATAGACCCCGAGTGGTCATCACTTGACTCTTGAATTTTGCTGAATAAGATCACATTTTTCAGCTATACAGGAAGAAGAAAGTTTGCATATGGCAATCACAGACTTTTGCTATTTCAGGATTATTCGGCCACTGTGATAGAGAGACATCATGCATTCAACATAGTGTGCAAACAGTTGGTGGATCATTAGGTTCACTTCACTTTACAATACCCTGCAAAACTATTATATGAAGGGAAAAATCACTTCTTTTGACTTTCTGGAAGAGGCAAGTATGGCACTGAAGAGATGGTTTCCGATATGGGAGCAGGAGTCTGCCACTTGAATCTGTTATGCAGACTGCTCCGTTCTCTCCATTGTGATTGCTGCATGGTGAGATCTGATGGCTGGTGATTTTCAAAAGAATTTAGTTTGCTGCGACTTTCATTTTGTATGTATATCTTCGCAAGGCCTTGGACCGAGGTGTTGGGTCCTGTTGTGTAGCAGGTTTGCTGTGCAGATGATGGATCTCCATAATAGCGGTCATGTTGGCACCATTACTAGTGGCTATAAATTTTTACTTTACTATTCCTTGTTGGAGCCATCTGGTGTCATCAAATTCTCAGATATCTATAGCGCTCTTGGACTCCTGTCTGATTGGCTCTGGATTCTGACTTTAAGAGGTTGCACTTGTATTATGCCTGCATTGTTCAATGCTCATTGTTTAAAGTTTTGTTATTGTTGATATTCTTCTGGGAATGTTATCTGGATTTGTTCCTTTTATTGTGTTAAGTGAGGGGAAATTGGGGCTGGTTTTTATATTTTTGTGTGAGTGGGAACTATATTGTGCTAGATGCGATTCACTGGGAGTGTGCGGGAAAAGAGTTTGGGGATTTAGGTTGGGTTTTTAGAGACAATGAGTGGTGGGGGGAGGGGTTAGAGGGAGGGGAGAAGGCAGGGTGGAGTTTGTTTACTTGACAATTAAAAATAAACCTAAAAGCATCTCTCAGGATTTATACAGATATACTTATTCAATTTGTCAGAGTGAAGGCTGGGTGCTCTGACAGTGTTGTTGATTGGATATTTTTTCCTTAAAAATGTAGTCTTGGAACATGACAGGAATTAATTCCCCAGTGAACAGGACAAAACTTTTACTGACTTTTGAAAAGATGTAAAGCAGATATAGCATGTATTCAAGAAACTAAACTCTCGTGTTGAACATCAGAAGCTGCAGAATTCCTGGATTAAACACTGTTTCTCTGCTTCACATTCCCTAAATCTGGCAAAGAAATCCTCATTGGGAAATCAGTGAATTTTAAAGAGTTAGAAGTTATATCTCATCGTGAGGGTCGATATATGGTAGTGCATAGTTATTTCAATGGCATTTTAAGCCACATTTGTTTCAGTGTATACTCCGATCTCTGTGCAGCAAACATTTTCAGATTCTACTTACCTTGCTCTCAACCTTTGCAGGGGGGGGGGTTATTTAATAGTAACAGGGGATTTTAATTTAGTTATGAGACAGGACAGACACAGATGCCACTGGGCTTAGGCTTCAACCCCTCCCCCCGAAGGGATAAGGGGTTGCGAATGTTGGCACGGAGTTTGGGTTTAGTGGATCTTTAACATCTTCTGCACCCACAGGAAAGGGACTATGCTCATATTTCGAAAGCTCATGACTCTATGGCTAGAAAGCACAGTTACTTACCGTAACAGGTGTTATCCAGGGACAGCAGGCAGATATTCTTTACGCATGGGTGACGTCACCGACGGAGCCCACGGTACGGACCTTTTTACTAGAAAGTTCTAGTTGGCCGCACCGCGCGTGCGCGAGTGCCTTCCCGCCCGACGGAGGAGTGCGTGGTCCCCAGTTAGTATAAGCCAGCTAAGAAGCCAACCCGGGGAGGAGGGTGGGACGTAAGAATATCTGCCTGCTGTCCCTGGATAACACCTGTTACGGTAAGTAACTGTGCTTTATCCCAGGACAAGCAGGCAGCATATTCTTTACGCATGGGTGACCTCCAAGCTAACAAAGAGGGAGGGGGGATGGTTGGCCATTAGGAAAATAAATTCTGAAGTACAGATTGGCCGAAGTGCCCATCCCGTCTGGAGAAAGCATCCAGACAGTAGTGAGTAGTGAATGTGTGAACTGAGGACCAGGTGGCCGCCTTGCAGATTTCCTCAATGGGTGTGGAACGGAGGAAAGCAACAGAAGCGGCCATAGCTCTTACCCTGTGGGCCGTGACAGCACCGTCTAGTGACAGACCGGCCCGAGCGTAACAGAACGCGATGCAAGCTGCAAGCCAGTTGGATAGCGTCCGTTTAGAGACCGGTCGACCCAAACGATTCGGGTCGAAGGTCAGGAAGAGCTGAGGGGACAAGCGGTGAGCCCTTGTACGATCGAGATAGTAAGCCAGGGCACGCTTGCAGTCAAGACTGTGCAATGCCTGTTCTCCGGGGTGTGAATGATGCTTCGGGAAGAACACAGGCAAAACAATGGACTGGTTGAGGTGAAAGGCTGAGACTACCTTTGGAAGGAACTTTGGATGGGTGCGCAGAACCACCTTGTCATGGTGAAAAATAGTGAACGGTGGATCGGCAACCAGTGCATGAAGCTCACTAACCCTCCTGGCAGAGGTGATGGCAATGAGGAAAAGAACCTTCCATGTCAGAAATTTGAGCGAAGTTGTGGCAAGTGGCTCAAAGGGAGGTTTCATGAGGGCAGACAAAACCACATTCAGGTCCCAGACGACCGGAGGAGGCTTCAGAGGTGGTTTGATGTTGAAGAGGCCCCTCATGAATCGGGAAACCAGAGGGTGAGCCGTGAGAGGTTTTCCTAGGACAGGCTCATGGAATGCCGTGATGGCACTGAGATGGACTCTGATTGAGGTGGACTTGAGGCCTGCGTTGGACAGGGAGAGTAAGTAGTCTAGAACAGTTTCCACCGCTAAGGAGGTGGGATTGTGATGATGACGGAGGCACCAAGAGGAGAACCTGGTCCACTTCTGATGGTAACATTGGAGGGTGGCCGGCTTCCTGGAGGCGTCCAAAATGAGACGGACAGGCTGAGACAGATTTCCTGAAGAGGTTAGCCCGAGAGAAACCAAGCTGTCAGGTGGAGGGAAGACAGATGTTGCTGTGTAAGTAGAGTAGGAAACACAGGTAGAGGAATGGGCTCCCTGGAGCTGAGTTGAAGTAGAAGGGAGAACCAGTGTTGACGAGGCCACCGGGGAGCTATGAGGATCATGGTGGCTCCGTCCCTGCGGAGTTTGGATAAAGTCTGCAACATCAGAGGTAGAGGAGGAAAGGCATAGAGGAACCGATCCGTCCAGTCGAGCAGGAATGCATCCGGGGCCAGACGGTGAGGAGAGAAGAGTCTGGAGCAGAACTGGGGCAGCTGATGGTTGTGAGGAGCTGCGAATAGGTCCACCTGCGGAGTGCCCCAGCGAGCAAAGATGGAGTGGAGCGTGGGAGGATCCAAAGTCCACTCGTGAGGTTGAAGGATGCGGCTGAGATTGTCGGCCAGGGAGTTCTGTTCGCCCTGGATGTAGACAGCCTTGAGGAAGAGACTGCGGGCCGTGGCCCAGGTCCAAATGCGAAGAGCCTCCTGACAAAGGAGGCGAGATCCGGTGCCGCCCTGTTTGTTGATGTAGTACATGGCAACTTGGTTGTCCGTGCACAGAAGCAGAACCTGAGGGCAGAGAAGGTGCTGGAAGGCCTTGAGAGCATAGAACATGGCTCGTAGTTCCAGGAAATTGATGTGATGGAGACGCTCCTGCGGGGTCCAAAGACCTTGGGTGCGTAGGTCTCCCAGGTGAGCTCCCCATGCATAAGGGGAGGCATCCGTGGTGATGATAATGGAATGCGGGGGCAGATGAAAAAGAAGGCCCCTGGAAAGATTTGAGGAGTCCAACCACCATTGTAGAGATCGCTGAAGAGACGATGTCACAGAGATGGGATGAGAAAGAAGATTCGAGGTCTGTGACCACTGGTTGGCCAGAGTCCATTGAGGTGTTCTGAGGTGGAGTCGTGCCAGGGGAAGCACATGAACCGTCGAGGCCATGTGGCCCAGGAGGACCATCATTTGTCTGGCAGAAATGGAGTGATGAAGGAGCACCTGACGACACAGGCGTAGCAGAGTTCGCTGACGATCGGAGGGGAGAAACGCCCTCATTAGTGTGGTGTCGAGAACCGCTCCGATGAACTGAAGTCGCTGTGTGGGAAGCAGATGCGACTTGGGGTAGTTGATCTCGAATCCCAGAAGATGGAGGAGAGAGATGGTATGATGAGTGGCTTGTAGCACAAGTGGAGACGTAGGTGCTTTCACTAACCAATCGTCCAAGTAGGGAAACACCTGGAGGTTGTGAGACCTGAGGAAGGCCGCCGCCACAATGAGGCATTTGGTGAACACTCTGGGAGATGATGCCAGGCCAAAAGGTAGCACCTTGTACTGATAATGGCGATGGTGCACCTGGAATCGTAGGTAGCGACGTGAGGATGGATTGATTGGGATGTGAGTGTAGGCCTCCTTGAGGTCCAGGGAACATAGCCAGTCGTTCCGAGAGAGATGAGGGTACAGCGTGGCAAGGGAGAGCATTCTGAACTTCTCCTTGACGAGACACTTGTTGAGGTCCCGGAGGTCGAGAATGGGACGTAGGTCTCCTGTCTTTTTTGGAACTAGAAAGTAACGGGAGTAGAATCCCCGGCCCCTTTGTTCCAGAGGTACTTCTTCGATGGCATTGAGTAGAAGGAGGGATTGGACCTCCCTCAGGAGGAGGGGGTTTTGAGTTGAAAGAGAAGCAGACTCTACGGGAGGATTGTCTGGTGGAAGAGTCTGGAAGTTTAGAGAGTAGCCGTGGCGGATGATGTTTAGGACCCACTGGTCCGATGTGATGACCTCCCAACGGCTGATGAAGATGTGAAGCCTGCCTCCGATCGGCTGAGGAAGAGGCAATGAGGGTGGAAGACTGGCTAAGCCCTGGAGAGAGGAGTCAAAAGGGCTGAGATGGTTTGGCAGGAGGAAGAGCCTTGGCCGGTTGATTAGACTGGGCACGAGCCTGGGTGTGCTGGTGTTGGCGGGCCCGCCTAGGTTGCTGTGGAGGTGGATTGAGCGGCCTAGCGGAGAACCTGCGCTGATATGAGGTCTGTGGTCTGTAAGGACGAGCAGGAGGAGCCTTTTTCTTTGGTTTAATGAGAGTATCCCATCTGGTCTCATGGGCGGAGAGTTTCTGTGTGGTGGTATCCAGGGACTCTCCGAATAATTCGTCTCCCAGACATGGGGCGTTGGCTAGTCGGTCCTGATGGTTGACGTCCAGATCAGAGACCCTGAGCCAGGCCAGACGGCGCATAGCCACAGCGATGGCAGATGCACGGGAGGTGAGCTCAAAAGAGTCATAGATAGAGCGCACCATGAATTTTCTCAGTTGAAGCAGGCTGGAGATGTGCTGCTGGAAAAGTGGAACCTTATGCTCTGGCATGTACTTTTGCATGGCGGAGAGTTGCATTACCAGATGTTTGAGGTAGAATGAAAAATGGAACGAGTAGTTGTTTGCCCTGTTGGCAAGCATGGCATTCTGATAGAGCCGCTTGCCAAACTTGTCCATAGTTTTGCCCTCTCTGCCAGGAGGGGTGGAGGCATAGACACTGGAGCCCTGAGTCTTTTTTAAAGTGGACTCCACCAGGAGAGACTCATGAGGGAGTTGGGGTTTATCAAATCCTGGGATTGGTATAACCCTATAGAGGCTGTCCAATTTACGGGGGGCCCCAGGAACAGTCAGCGGGTTCTCCCAATTTTTATAAAAAGTTTCCCGTAAGATATCATGCACGGGCAACTTTAGGAACTCTTTGGGAGGTTGATCGAAATCTAATGCCTCCAGGAAAGCTTGTGACTTCTTAGAGTCAGATTCCAGAGGCAAAGACAAAGCACCCGACAACTCCCTGAGGAATTTAGAGAAGGAAGATTGTTCAGGTTTAGATGCGGTATCGGGTGCCGAAGGCTCTTCATCCGACGACGATGCATCCTCCTCGGTACCGGTAGGGGATTGTTCCCATAGGTCCGGGTCTCTGACATCGGTATGTGCGTGTCGAGAGACTGGAGTGGAAGGCTCGGCATGGTGAGTTTTAGACAAAGATTTGCCTGAGCGTACCGAGACGTTACCAGGCGATGTAGACCTGTGTCTGTCTCGGTCCCGAGAAGTACGGTGCCGGTCGGAGTCGTGGGGAGACCGGTGCCCTGCCCGGTCCCGAGGAGGATCGGTCGTCGTCAAGGCCATAGCCTCGGCATGGGAATGGAGATGCGGTGCCGAGAGAATGGGCATGGAGGAGTCCATAGGTACCGAGGGAGTGGATACCGGTTGGACGGTATGGGTCTCGGGCCGGTCTGGTACCGAGAGCAGCGGTGCCAAGATAGAGGGTAAGAGCTGCTTAAGTTGCTTGTGGAGTTGTTCCTGCAACTTGTCCTGGAGGATGGCCGCAATGCGGTCATCCAGGGGAGGCACCGGAACCACTTTTTTCTTCTTTGGTTCCATGGGTGCCGCTCTACACTCCGGCGATGAGGGGGCCGATGACGAGGCACTCACCGAAATCGGAGTGGAGCGTTTTTTGGCTCGGCGTGGAGCCAAAAGGACTGGTGTCGTCCCCGAAGTGGGAGGGCGCTCAAGGGTGGAAGGCTTCTTAGCCGGCTTACCTGGCGCCGGGGGCGCCGATGTCGACTCAGGCGGTGTCGAAGTGGTCGGTGTCGATTTCGACGGTGCCGCAGATGAAGAGGTCGAATCCATAGTCGGGCCGGTGCCGAAAAGTAGATTTTGTTGGATTTGACGATTCTTCAAAGTGCGTTTTTTAAGAGTGGCACAGCGGGTGCAGGAATCCGCCCGATGATCCGGTCCCAAGCACTGTAAACACCAGTTGTGTGGGTCAGTGAGGGAGATCGGGCGTGCACACCGCTGGCACTTCTTAAAACCGGGCTGCGGGGGCATGAATGGGAACACGGCCTCCGCAAAATCAAACCCCGAGGCCTGGATCGTGCTAACAGGCCCCGCCGGGGCAGGAACGAAAAAATAAAGCAAAAGAAAGAAATTTTTTTTTTTTTTTTTTTTGTAATAGAAAGAAAAAAGCACCCGAAGGTGAAAAAAATCGAAAAAAGAACGCGAGCAGGAAGGCAAAAGGAGTATTTCAACAACGTTGAAAAACACACGTCTTCTTCGCTCCGCGGAAACGAAGCAACTGGGGACCACGCACTCCTCCGTCGGGCGGGAAGGCACTCGCGCACGCGCGGTGCGGCCAACTAGAACTTTCTAGTAAAAAGGTCCGTACCGTGGGCTCCGTCGGTGACGTCACCCATGCGTAAAGAATATGCTGCCTGCTTGTCCTGGGATAATAGATATTCTTATTTCTAGACACATTTTCCAGAGTGGGGGCAGGCAAGGATAGGACCCTTGATGGTCTCTAATCATACACTTATTTCTGTAAGATTGGATGCTTTGGGCTCCAGACGAGGGGTCTGCTTTCAATGGCAATTTCCTGCTTATTTGGCAAGAGATAGAGATGTTTGTACTTTTCAAGAAAAGACATGGCAGAAATGTCAAGTTTATAAAGCACAGTTACTTACCGTAACAGGTGTTATCCAGGGACAGCAGGCATATATTCTCACATGTGGGTGACGTCATCTAAGGAGCCCCGATGCGGAAGCATTTTCAAGCAAACTTGATTGAAGATTTAAGTTTGTTCTGCTGCTCCACGCATGCGTGCCTTCCTGCTCCACTAGGGGGCGCATCCCCTCGTGGTCTCCAGTTCACTTAACTAGCAAAGAAGCCAACCTCGGGGAGGTGGGCGGGTTGTGAGAATATATGCCTGCTGTCCCTGGATAACACCTGTTACGGTAAGTAACTGTGCTTTATCCCAGGACAAGCAGGCATGATATTCTCACATGTGGGTGACCTCCAAGCTAACTGAAAAGGGATGGAGGGAAGTTGGCAATTTAAGCAAATAGATTTCACAATACCGATTGGCCGAACCGGCCATCGCTTCTGGACAGTGAGTCCAGACAGTAGTGGGAGGTGAAAGTATGAACCGAAGACCACGTGGCAGCCTTGCAGATTTCCTCAAAAGGTGTGGACCTGAGGAACGCTACGGAGGCTGCCATCGCTCGGACCTTGTATCCCGTTACTCGACCATGCAGCGCGAGACCAGCCTGAGCGTAGCAAAAGGTGATGCAATTAGCCAACCAGTTGGACAAGGTGCGCTTGGAAACTGGGTGGCCTAACCGGTTTGGGTCGAAGGACAAAAACAATTGTGGGACTTTCCGGTGTGGTTGAGTGCGTTGGAGGTAAAAGGCTAACGCTCTCTTACAGTCAAGAGTGTGAAGCGCCACCTCTCCGGGGTGAGAGTGGGGCTTGGGAAAAAACACGGGCAAGACGATGGACTGATTGAGGTGAAAATCAGACACTACTTTAGGCAAGAACTTTGGATGTGTGCGGAGTACCACCTTGTCATGGTGGAATACAGTGAAGGGTGGGTCCGCCACCAGAGCCTGTAGCTCACTAACTCGCCGAGCGGAAGTGAGTGCGAACAGGAAAATCACCTTCCAAGTGAGGAATTTAGGATGGCATTTGTCTAGGGGCTCAAATGGAGGTTTCATTAGTTGAGCCAGAACCACGTTAAGGTCCCAAACCACCGGAGGGGGTTTGAGAGGAGGGTGGACATTCAGAAGACCCTTCATGAAGCGAGAGACTAAGGGGTGGAGCGAGAGGGCTTTTCCTTCTAGGGGCTGATGAAAAGCCGCAATCGCACTGAGATGTACTCGAATGGAGTTGGTCTTTAGGCCAGAGTGAGATAGTTGAAGTAAATAGTCAAGGACCAGAGGGACGGGGACCGACACCGGGTCCTGGCTGTGAGAGGAGCACCAGGCTGAGAATCTGGTCCACTTTTGGGAATAGCAGGTTCTCGTCGAGGTCTTTCTAGAGGCCTCCAATATCTCCTTGACTGATTGAGACACGGGGAGAGAAGTCAGGGGGAAAGAAACCAAGCATTCAGATGAAGAGATTGAAGATTGGGATGTAACAGTGAACCCTGACTCTGTGATAGTAGAGAGGGAAACTGAGGCAGAGGCAGTGGATCTCTGACACTGAGTTGAAGTAGAAGGGAAAACCAAGGCTGGCGTGGCCAGCGAGGAGCAATCAGGATCAGGGTGGCTTTCACCGTTTTCAGGTGGACCAGCGTCTGCAGGATCAGAGGAAAAGGCGGAAACGCGTACAGAAACCTTCCCTCCCAGTCGAGGAGGAAGGCGTCGGCCTCGAGTCGGTCCGGGGAGTGTATCCGGGAGCAGAAGAGGGGCAGTTTGTGATTGTGGGGGGATGCGAACAGATCTATTTGAGGCGTCCCCCACTTTTCGAACACCTGTCGTAGGGTCCGAGAGTGCAGTGACCACTCGTGTGGCTGGAGGAGGCGGCTGAGTCTGTCCGCCAGACAGTTTTGTTCTCCTTGTATGTACACCGCTCGAAGGAAGGTTTTGTTGGAGATTGCCCATTTCCAGAGGCGCATGGCTTCCCGGCAGAGGGACCAAGACCCTGTCCCCCCTTGTTTGTTTACGTAGTACATTGCTACCTGGTTGTCGGTTCGGATGAGGACCACCCGGTCGTGAAGCAGATGTTGAAAAGCTACAGCTGCGAGATAGATGGCCCGGAGCTCTAGCACGTTGATGTGACAGCGGCGGTCTTCTGCTGACCACATCCCTTGAGTGCGGAGGCCGCCAGGTGGGCTCCCCAAGCGTACTCCGACGAGTCCGTGGTGAGTACCTTGCTGTGAGGAGGGGCGAGGAAAAGCAAACCTTTGGAAAGATTTGAAGAGTCGGCCCACCAGCGGAGCGATCGTTGCAAGGAAGGAGTCACTGTCACGGGACGATCGATCGGGTCCCGGTCCTGACGCCATTGAGAGGCCAGGGTCCATTGAGGGATTCTCAGATGGA
Source organism: Geotrypetes seraphini (assembly GCF_902459505.1). NCBI lineage: Eukaryota > Metazoa > Chordata > Amphibia > Gymnophiona > Dermophiidae > Geotrypetes > Geotrypetes seraphini. Next base: position 78,706,602 of record NC_047091.1, on the reverse strand, counting down.
GGCGGGCGAAGGGTGTGACATGGACGGTTGAGGCCATGTGGCCCAGGAGAGTCATCATCTGTCGAGCTGATACCGAGGTCAGCAGTGAGATCCTTCGGCTCAGACTTACTAACGCCTCTAAACGCGGAGGGGGGAGGAAGGAACGGAGGCGAACCGTGTCCAGTGTGGCCCCGATGAATTGTAGGGACTGTGAGGGGCGTAGTTGGGATTTTGGGAAGTTTATCTCGAAACCCAGACTCTGTAGGTAGATAATAGTCTGTTGGGTCGCTGAGATAACCCCTTCCCTGGACGGGGCTTTGATCAGCCAGTCGTCCAGGTAGGGGAATACCTGAAGACCTTGGGAGCGTAAGGTAGCTGCGACCACCACGAGGCACTTGGTGAAGACTCGAGGTGATGATGCTAGGCCGAAGGGGAGGACTCGGTATTGCAGGTGCAGGTCTCACACCTGAAAACGCAAGAACTTGCGGTGAGCGGGGTGCACTGGAACATGTGTGTACGCCTCCTTCAGATCGAGGGAGCAGAGCCAGTCGCCCTCGTCGATCAGGGGGTAGAGGGTCGGTAGGGAAAGCATCCGAAATTTTTTCCGTACCAGAAATTTGTTGAGGCATCTCAAGTCTAGTATTGGGCGAAGGTCTCCCATTTTTTTTGGTACCAGGAAGTAACGGGAGTAGTAGCCCTTCCCCCGTTGGCCGGGGGGAACCTCCTCCACTGCTCTCAGGTGAAGCAGATCTCGAGCTTCGGAGAGGAGTAGGGGTAGCTGCGTCCGGTCGAGAGGGCAATTCCTTGGGGGGTTGTCTGGAGGAATGGCCCAAAAGTTGAGAGAGCATCCTGATGAGATCACGCCAAGGACCCATGCGTCCGACGTGATTTGTTCCCAGCGAGGGTAAAAGACTTTGAGGCGACTCCCGATGGGAAGAAGGCCTGGGACTATGGCGGAGGGGGCCCGCCCCCTTCCGCGTATCCCGTCAAAAGGACGGGGACGGTTTGGTAGTCGCAGGCGGTTGGGACTTGGGCAGAGCCCGATGGTGGGCTTGCGGAGGCCGCGAGAAGGCAGGAGTGGATTTTTGTGGGTAGCGGCGCGGAGGGGCCCTGAACGGCCTGGACGTGGGCGGTTTAGGCTTTTGCCGCACGAGGGAGGCAAACGAGCGTTCGTGTTCGGAGAGGCGTTTTGTAGCCGCCTCGATAGTGTCATCGAACAGTTCTTTACCCACGCAGGGGAGGTTAGCCAACCGGTCCTGTAAGTTGGGGTCCATGTCGACCAGGCGCAGCCAAGCTAGTCGGCGCATGGCGATAGCAAAGGCTGCCTCTCTGGAGGAGAGTTCGAAGCCATCGTAGGCCGCGTGGAATAGATGGAGGCGTAGGTTGGAGAGGGACTCTGAAAGCAGGCTAAACGCTCCTTGGCGGGAGGCCGGTAAGTCAGTCTCAAAGGCTCTCAGTAGTCCAATGAGGTGTTTGAGGTAGGATGTGAAGGTGAAAGTGTAGCTTTGCACCCTAGAGGCCATCATCGCATTTTGATATAGTCTCCTGCCGAACTTGTCTAGGGTTCGGCCTTCTCGGCCTGGGGGGACCGCCGCTGACATCCTGGAGGGGTGAGCTTTTTTTAAGGAGGATTCTACCAACAGCGACTGGTGGGAGAGCTGCGGTTGTTCAAATCCCGGGAAGGGTACTGTACGGTACTTGGCCTCCATTTTGGAGGGTACTGCTGTGACCATATAGGGGGTCTCCAGGTTCCTGAAGAAAGCCTGTTGGAGTACCGGGTTAGGCGGTAAGCGAAGGGACTCTCTGGGCAGTGATGGCATATCCAGCTCCGCTAGGTACTCCTTAGAGTATCTGGAGTCGGACTGGAGGTCTAAGTCCAAAGCGTGGCCCATGTCCTGGACAAAGCGAGAGAAGGATGGGGAGGCTTCCCTCGAGTATCGAGGCTCCTGCTCCGATCCACGCTCCGAGACCGGGGAAGCACTGTGAAAGTGTTCCGGGGTCGTGGATCTCCGACGTCTCGAGGAGCCCCTCGGAGACAATGCCGGGGTTCGGGGTACCGATCGATGTCGAATCGGTGACCTCGACCCGGACTCCCTCGGTGAAAACCCGGAACCTCAGATTGCAGCCCCGGTCCGAGGGGGAGTTCGGAGGATGCGTGGGTTGGAGAGTGATAGCTCCGCCACCCTCAAGCGGTCCCGTACGAGGTGTAGGTGAACGGCCTCGTAGAGTGGGGGAACCCCGGGCCTTCTTGGAGGTACGGCGGTTCGAGGTTTCTGTTTTAGCACGACGTTTTGCCCCGCGGCGGTCTGTGGAGGGAGAACGCCTCGGGTGTCTCGGCGAGGAGTCCAAGGAGGATGGGATGCGGCGAAGCTTGCGTGCTTTTCCCCGAGGTGGCTCGACGCGAGGCTCAGGCTGGTCTGGCACATGCGGGGTCGAGGTCGAGGCTGGTTGTAGATGGGCCATTGCAGCGGACAGCTCCGATGAGATCATCGCTAGGAGTAGGTCCTGGAAAACGGGCACGGACAGCATCGAGGGCATGTCCACTGCCTCAGTGCACTCCACCGGGGGCGACCTCGTATCAGAGTATTCCCGTGTGGTGGAGGCACGGCCCGAAGGCTTGGAGGGCGTCACCGGCGCTGTAAGCATGGGACTTCCGCCATGCATCGCCGGTGTCCCCGAGGCTGGCTTCATCGCTGTTGCGGAACCTGAAGAGGGAAGAGGGGACTTACCCAGAGCCGAGGCTTTCTGTTGCCCCGAGGACTTCGGATTCGAGTCTCGAGGCGATGCCGAGGTATTCGGGGCCGAGGTCAAGGCCGGGGCCGACCTCGAGGCCGAGGTAGAGGGTTGGTCGGCGGCGAAGAGATCCGCCATGCGGGCTTTTCTTCGGCGGAGGGCCCGGTTCTGGAAAGTAGCACACTGGGGGCAGGAGTCGGTTGGATGAGCGGCCCCCAGGCAGAGGATGCACCAGTGATGCGGGTCTGTGATGGAAAGAAGCCGCTCGCACTGGGTGCACTTTTTAAAGCCGGTCAAAGGCCGGGACATAGAATCGAAATTGGCCGCGGCTCGAGTAGCCACGCGGCCACGGGGACCCGGAAGCCTCCGGGTCGGTCGAAAGCGAAGCAGGAACAAGTTGAAACAAGAAAAAATTTGCACACAGCGACTTAATCGAGAAAAATAAGAAAAAATCGCGGTGCTAGAAGGCAGTTGGGGCAGAGCCTGAAAAAACACAACTTCTAGGCTCAGCGGAAAATTTTGAACTGGAGACCACGAAGGGATGCGCCCCCTAGTAGAGCAGGAAGGCACGCATGCATGGAGCAGCAGAGCCAACTTAAATCTTCAATCAAGTTTGCTTGAAAATGCTTCCGCATCGGGGCTCCGTAGATGACGTCACCCACATGTGAGAATATCATGCCTGCTTGTCCTGGGATAATAAATAATATGTTGATAACCCAGTGTTATTCTGGGGACACAGCAGAGGAGACAATCACTTATGTTGTGAAACGGAAAAGACAGGTGGTCTCAAGACAGAATCTCTGTCAGAAGTTTAAAATTAGATAAATGCATTCCCCTATGCTAGGTAATAAAAATTATTGGTTTAGAGCACAAGAAGCATAAATGTTATTACTCCATGAACAAACAATGAAAGATTAGGTTCGTACTTGGATAATCTTTTTTATGTTAATCCTCTTGCGAGTCCATAAGTATGGTGAAAGCCATTCCCACGAACTGGACTTGCAGAAGTGTGAATACTTATAGGTTTGAGCACCTCCCATATGGAGGCAGAGCCCCTTTCAGTTATATCCCAAAGCAATTGAGTTCCACTGGAACAGAATACAAAGAAGGAGGAGAATTGGGAATGATCCCACATACATTATACAGTTTTGTTCTGCTCTGTCAACTCTGAAAAAAAGAATTAGAACAATGAACAGGAATCTGTATAACAACCTTAGAGAACCAACAATAAGGGAACCAGAGGCATACCTTGCCCCTGTATTTCCAGAACAGGGGAAAGGTCACCTGAGGTAACAAATGAAGGAGGTCCCGCTGAAATTGGACCTGAAACCACCAAAATCGGAGCTCCTGTGGCCTGACACATCTGAAAAGCCTGGGACTTTCCCGATGCTGAGGCCGAGGAACAACCGACACGAAAAGGGAATCCCCAGCCGCTCCAGCGGTAAGGGAATCCTTTTCTCCCTGACTGTCAGCATTGGGGGAAGCCCAGGCTTCTATGCGATCAGAAGACGACTCATGAGGTACATGCAGCAGAGTGCCCTGGCTGTCGGCAACCGCTGCTGATGAGACAGCCCCCACCGCTCCAGCCCGCACAACACCTGTGCAGGCCGGCCGCGAGTACCTCGCGTCTGGAATAAAAGGAGTATTTTTTCCCTTTAAAAGTGCTGATTGTGCTGAAAACAGCCCTAGCTGAAAGAAAAATGCCGGTTAGATGAGAAAATACAATAAAAAGGCAGTTTTAAAGGGAAATGACCCCTTTAGACTGGCACACCTCAGGATTTTTTTTTTTTTTACTTAAGCAGAACAAACTCCATGGCTCTCAAAGCTGGAGGGCTGACCAACCAGGGGGCCAGGCCGCCGGCTGAGGCACCTCTACAAAAATTTGGGGAGGTGAAGGGTGAGACCCAGCACGAGACCTGCCAAGTTTAACAACCCCAAGGACAGATGGATCCCCAAACAGGGCTCGTCCAAGCTCCATCCGGCACAAAAGGGGAACCCAGGAGTCCAAAACAAAATTCCAACAGTATTAAGAGGGGAACCGAATTAGTCTTATCACCTGCTATGGAGACTGAGATAGACTGGATTGTAGGGGGGAGTCTATCCTGATATTCAAGTTTGTTCTTAGTCTCCACCTGCTGGTAGCAGTGAGGTATATAATCCATTCGTAAAGACTATACTAGTCTATCAAGCAATATAGAAAATACATTTACATTTACAAGACAGAAGAGCTCCAGGCCTGGAATCTGGAACTATCCAAAGCAGATGAAACGGATATACACCAAGGGCGGGCTGTATGGACTCCTGAGAGGATTAACAGAAATAAGATTATCTAGGTAAGAACCTAAATCTTTTATTCTGTTACATCCACTCGGAAGTCCATACATATGGCAACATACCAAAGCAATGGCTGATGTCTAGGGAGACCAAGAACCCAAAAGCAAGTCTTCTAGAGATGCCTCATCCACCCTGGAAAATCTGGAAGAAATATGCAGAGTGGTCCAAGTAGCTGTTCTACATATCTCTGTGGGAGAAACTGCCCGAGACTCCACCCATGAAGAGGTGACACCACTGGTGGAATGCGCATTGAGAGAGACTGGCGGCAGTTTACTACAGGTAATCAATCTATGCTGAAGATATGGCCCTGAATCCATCTAGCCTTGGATGCCAGTCTGCCATGCCAGGACTGGTTCTTAAGCATGAACCAATGGTCTGAAAGGGGAAGTCATTGGTCCTTTTCAAGTACTGGAGCAAAGCTCTCTGCACATCAAGCTCTCTCAAAATCCTATGCTACTTGCCTGAGCCTGTGGACTGAAAAGTAGGCAAACAAACCTCCTAGTTGACACGGGAATCAGACAACCTTTGGAAGAAAGGAGGGAACAGGACAGAGAGTAACACCCGCTTCTGTAATTCTAAGGAAGGGTTCCCTAAAGGAGAGGGCCTGCAGTTCCAAGATATGCAGCAATGAAACAATAGCCACCAGAAACAGTTTTGACCATGAGATTCAAAAGTGCAATGTCGCCAAGCAGCTCATATAGGGCCTTGGTGAGGCCCTTTAGGACAATGTTAAGATTCCATGAATGGAAAAGTTGTTGCAACAGGGGCCCGAGCTGAAGTGCATCTCTAAGGAATCATGTCACATCTGGATGAGCCGTCAACAAAACTTTGCAACTGAATCAGGAAACAGGAAAGCCTGTCCTATTTTATATGGAGTTCCTTTCCTTTTACTGTATGTATTTATAATTGTAAACCACTTGGACCTGTCGTAAGAACAGGTGATAAGTTTTTTAAAAATTTATCTATCAACTTTTGAAATGCACAATTCACAAGAATCAAGAAAAGGAATCACAGAAAACATTCAATAGAAAAATGGTAAATGAAAACATTTCACTAAAATATAAAAGGCATTCCTTTCTAGCCCACAAAATAAGAGAAGACACTTAAACAATAACTTAAAATCCAAAGGAAATTTTAAACGGACATACCATCTGTCCATTACATCACAAGGGCTTTACCTTACACTCCTAACAGGTCAACCAGTAATTTTAAGTTGTCTCATTTGAATTCAAGAATTGCAACAATTGAAGAGGATCCCAGAATGTATATTCAGTCTTGCAGTTTTATCAGACACTTGCAAGGAAACTTCAAGAAGAAAGATGCTTCCAGAGCAGCTTCAACTTAAGAAATTATTTCCTCCTTAACTGAGTTGCTGTGGAAACATCAGGGAAAACTTGTACTGACTCACCACAAAAACTTAGCCATTCTATTTTTTAAATAAGTTTTTAATATATGTGTTTTATCTAACTCTGACATACAAGTTATCAATAGAGTGGCTCTTGATTGAATCACATCCTGGCTGTCCTCCAAAAAGCCTGTTAAGTCCAGTTCAATAGGTTCTAATTGATTTATACCATGCATTATCTCATATTTTTTCAGCGGAATGTAGTAGAGATTCAGAATAGGTAAGCTCTCTGCATTGGGCAATTCCAGTATCCTTAAAAAAATCTTAGGAGATAACAAATGAGTAACTGGAAAATTGACCAATCGAAGATTTTTATGCAAATTCACCATTACCTCCAGTTTGGAATATATTTAACTGCAGAGGTAGAAACCTGTTGTAAAGTTATGATTGGGATTCTATTAAATTTGTTCTTTTATCTAAAAATGTAAAATTGGAATCAACATTTTCAAAATTTTCAGACTACAGCACCATCCAGAGGAAGTGGATACCAGACAAGTGATATGCCTATATATACAGGACATTGTTTCCCCTACAAAAACACCCCACCAAGAGTTCAAATACAGTTTTTCTCACCACACAGATAGACCCCTCCATAGTTGCTACATACATATCACACATGCGTACATTATAACCCAGATGAATCCGCATTCTCAACAAACATTATATCCCTTACCAAAGGGATAAATATGAGACCCAATAGCTTATTTCACCGGTCAGGTGTGCTCCATTGCCTCCTGCGTCGGCATGCTTGTAGTCGGTGCCCCTCATTTCTGATGTCACCATCCAGATGGCTGAGCTTTCTCTCGTGCCCTCAGCCTTCTGCTGCTGTGCCGGTAAATTTGGTGCCGCCAAAAGTTCTCAAAGTTGCCTAGACTTCTTCCAGTGTTTGTACTTTCTTGGTAGTGCTCCCCACTGTGAAATTCAGAGCGAATGGGTATAGCCATCAGTATCGTAGGCCCTCCTTCCTCACATATGTGGTTATGGACTGCATGTCCTTGCGTTTGCAAAGGGTGGCGGCTGCCACATCTTGATAAATTTCCACTTTAATATTCTTCCAGCAGTATTCCTTCAGCCATTGAGCTGCATGAAATATTTCCTCCTTTATCCAAAAATTGGCCAGGCAGATTATAATGCCTCTTGGAAAATTAGCTTCCAGGTGCCCCAAAACCTGTCTGATATCAATGGACGGCTGAGCCCCCTCCTATCCTCCTGCTTTAGCCAGCATGTCAGCGCAAACCTTCAGAGCTACCTGCCTCGCATCTTGGAACTCATTCTCCTCCAGTATTCCTCTCAGTCTCAAATTACACCTCCTGGTCCTGTTTTCTAAATCTTCTTTTTTTTCCCCACAAGGCCAATTCTCCAGACCGCAACAAAGCCACTGATTGCTGCAAGGTGATCATCTCCTCAGTGATGCCATCCACATACACATCCACTTACTTGTGTTTAAGATCCTAAATTGCTTTGATAATCATGGCATATTGTGTGCATCCCAGAACATCGCCCTCTGCTCTACTGGTACCTTGCTGGGAGTCTAGTAGTATTCCTGCTTGTGTCTCCTGGGGTTCCAGTACCTCTGTCATCTTGCTCAGAGAACTCGTGCCTGTGGCTTTTGGTGGGTCTTGCCTGTGTCCCACAAAGCAGTAAGACTCCAATTTCCATCTAGTGGCCATCACAGGTGCTTCCCCTCCAGCTTCCGTTGTTTGTGTGTGGGGGGTGGGGGGTATATCACCACATTTTGGAGGGTGTTTTGCTTGATTTAAGCCTGCGGTTCTTTGGAGCTCAGTTCAAGGGCATCTTGCCATTAGGGCGACGTCACTTTCTCTCGCAGCCTCTTAAATTATGATCAAAGCAGCAGCAGTATTGAAAAATATGTTGTAAAATGATTGTTTCTGAACAACACAATGAGACAAGCTACATCCTACTTGTTCAGTCAAACTCTGTTTATTTACAGAACTTCTATACAGTACATCAGCTACCAATGTCAAACAACCAGGGTTGGTGTAAAATTATCAGGCACCCTAGGCAAGCCTGCAGCTTTGCATTCTCCTTCCCAAGTAACTTTTAGGTCATTTAGCCAACCAGTCTCCCCCCTCCCCATAATCACCTCAATGAAACCCCTTCCTGCTAATAAATACTCTTTTCCTTTGTGTGGTTGACAAGATCCAACATTATGCTTTTGCTGTAGCAGATCTTTGTCTTCCCTCCCTACCCTCCCCCTCACACACACACACACACACACACACAAAACCCCTGTTGCTCCAGGCAACTACCTATGTCTGGGCTGGCTCTGCAGATACTACTTAATAAACTTCAAAAAAATAGATTAGCCTAGAACCGCAAGGCACAGGCGGAATAGAAATCCGTAATGTAATGTAATGTAAAGTTTAGTAGCATGTGTGTCTTGGAAACTAACTCCCCCACCCTGAAAAGAACAGTCAAACAGACTTCTATGTAAGAGGATATAGGCAGATCATGGAGGAAAATAAAATGAGTCTGATAGCTATCATAACTTGACTGCCTCTGTGCCCAAAACCTGTACTGCCATATTTTAATCTATCTCAGCAACCACTACATTGGATCCTATGCTGTAATCAGAATTTACTGTCAATGGTTCAAACAGGGTTCTTTCAAGGCAGATAAACTTGTTACCTGTTTCTTGTTCTCTGGCAGCTCCTCTTCCATGGGTTCAGATTTACTTTGTTTCTTGGTCGGGGGTGGTGGAGGTGATGTGGCAGCTGTTTCTTCCTCATCATCCTCTGCACTGCCCAGATCCACCCCCAGGAGGACACTGAGTGTCGTCATCACCCGTGGGTCCTGTAATTTCCTACAAAAGTGATAAAATATTCTTTATGAAAAAGGTCAGAAATTTTTGTCCTCATAGGGGAATATACTAATCGATATATGTGACAGAAGTATAGAGGTAGTCTGAGGAAAGTATGGGCAGGGGAACAATATTCTAACTCAAACTTCCATCTTCACACTACAGATTACAGCAACCAAGAAGGGAATGATGTGGAACCATTCTATGGAGCTTGTCTGTTTAGATTGTAAGCTTTTTCTAGCAGGGGCTGTTCTCTGACTCTGTAGAGCACTGCATACGTCGGGTAGTGCTATAGAAATAATTAATAGTAGTTGCCATGAAACTTAAGTTATTTCACATATGCACCCCCTAAGTTCACAACACACTTGGCACATCATGTCCAAAGTTTCTGTAACCCTTCCAAAAAAATACTCTGATGTCTGGTCACTGAAATACTGCTCCAATCACCTCCAAATCACTCGAAAACTGTTGCCCTGTCAAACTCTTTTTAAGATTTGGAAACAGAAAATAAGTCAGACGGGTCAAGATCTGGTGAGTAGAGTGTCTATGTACTGAAACCCCAACTGCGTCAAACATCCATTGTTTTGCCAGCCTTGTGAGCAGGTGCATTGCCTTACAAAAAGAACTTCTTTCCACAGCTTCCCCTTTTTTCTTTCAATGCCTCCTTTAATCAGCACAGCAAGTTACAGTAGTATTCTGCATTAACTGTTTGGCTCCTTGGAAGACAGCGAGTCATTACAATACCTTCCTGATCCCAAAACACTGTGGCCATGACCTTTCCTGCTGACTTTTGGGTCTTGAATTTCCTTGGCCTTGGAGAACCTAAATGCTGCCATAGCATGGACTGATTTATCTCAGAATCATAGTGGTGTAACCATATTTCAATCATAAGTAACTACAATAACTGTTCCAAAATGTTGGCACCAGCTTGCTGAAAACGCTGCAAAATCAACTTGGAAATGTCCACTTGACGCCGTTTCTCAACAGCATTCAAATATTTTATTTAGGCACCCACTTGGCCGACAGCTTCTGCATACCCAGCTGCTCGTGGATTATAAACTCAACACATTCTCTGGATATCTTTAGTTTCTCAGCAATTGTTTAGCTGATATTCTCTGTCTTGTAGTTAACACTCATCTACCCTGAGTCATTGGCTCAAAACCTTGGAATCATCTTTTGACTTGTCTCTTTCCTTCTCTTCACATATCCAACAGACTGCCAAAACTTGTTTTTCTCTACAAAGTTGATAAAATCCGACTTCTCCTTTCTGAGTAAGCTACCAAAACCCTCATCCATACTTTTGTCACCTCTCACCTCTGCTTCTCACAGGATTTCCAATAAGCCATCTCTTTCCCCTTTAATCTGTTCACAATTCTGCTGCACACTTCATATTTCACCAGTGTCATTATGTGCACATTATCATTCTCCTGAAATCATTTCACTGGCTCCCTGTCTATCTCTGCATACAGTTCAAACTAGAGTTGCTCGGGAACAGAAATCAAACCTGTCCCCACTTGAATCAAATCCATCCCCACAAGTAATCTCTTCCGTCCCTGCCCATCACCCAAAACTTCAGAAGTCATAACTTCATTTAATTATGCATTGAATTAAAGGCTCTGGTAGAGACCTAGTTACAAATAACAAAAGACATTTTATTAATCTGGAAATATTAATTGGGAAGAATACATACTTTGTAAACGGGTCACTTCCTGATCCTCCAATGTAAATATAAAATATAACTACTCCAGCTGATGAGGACCCTCAGCTGAAGACTTCCTCTGAAGGTGGCCAGGGATCCCTTTTGCCAAGGGAGTGGGGAAAGAAGAGAGATCCAGGGTGCACCTCTCCCATCCCCTCTACTGCAACATCTAACATTTCTTCCTCTCTCATCCCTTGCTTGGACCATGTGCAGTATCTTTTGTCCCTGCCCACCAGCCCCATGCCCTACATTTCTCCTTCTCTCACCCCTCTCCAGCCCCATACCACATTTCTTCCTCCATTCCCTCTACCACCATACCCAACATTCCTTCCTCTTGCAAGCCTTCCAATCTGTCCCACTCTCCACCACCATATCCAACATTTCTCCCTCTCATCTTTCTCTTCCCCATGCATCTAATCTCACTTCTCTCCCTCCCTATGCCCAACAATTCTCCTATTTCTTCCACTTCCCATGTATACCATCTCTCTTTCCCTTTCACTCACACACCCATGGCAAACAATTCTCCCTATTACCTCCCCACTTCAGCATCTCTTTCCCTCCCTCCATCCATCCTATGTCCCAAATTCGCGCCCCTTTCCTCTCTCCCAAGTTCATGCCCCCTCCCTTCCTTCTGTGTCCAAACGTGTTCCCTCACTCCCTTATGTCCCAAGTTTATATCGCCTCCTGTGTCCCAATGCGCTCCCTCTTTTATCCTAATTTCATGTCCCTTTTCTCTCCCTTCTTTGGCCCAAAGCACACACATACACGCTGCCTCCTTCCTGTGGCCCATCTACTTCCATGCCCCCCTCCCGCGAGACTGTACTGGAGCCAACCAAGTCGTACACCACCTTCCTGCCTTCCAGCCGCCTCCTTCTTGCCGCACTTACTTCTTGGCAGGGCTGTGGTTCTTGCACGCTGCAAATGGCTGACCCAGAAGCCTTCCCTCTGACATCAGCTCTGACAATGGAGGGAAGGCTTCTGGGTCGTCTGTGGGCAGCATGCTGGGAATGCTGCACGCTGCTTTGTGAAGAGGTTGAGTGTGGCTGGAGGGCAGGAAAATGAGGTGCACTACTGAGGTAACATTTGAGCCCCTCATAGTGCCTCTACCCCTGTGGGATCCCTGCAACCCTGGGGAAGGGGAACACCATGTAATCCACACGACCCTGTGCAGCTCTCTAGTTCAAAATCCTTTTAATAACCTACAAGTGTATTCATTCTGCAACTATCAGTATCTCTCTTCTCTTGTGTCACAATATACTCTGCCTCAGAAACTCCGTTTGTCAGGCGAGTCTCTCTTGCTGATGCCCTTCTCCTCTGAGAACTCCCGACTCAGACTCTTCTGTGCCTTATGCCTGGAATATCCTGTACAACTTAGTACAGTGTGCCCCATCTCTCATGGTGTTCAAATACAGGCTATTACGCCACTTTTATGAAAATGATTTATGCCCTACCCTCTCAACTTGTAAATCATCCATATCTGTTGCCATTTCCTCTTTACTCCCCTATCTCTAGTCCCTTATATTTCCTCACCTAAGTAACATGTATAATAAGCCTTTGTCTTATGTCCATCTTAATTAGATTGTAAGCTCTTTCAAGCAGGGACTGTCTCTTGCATGTTTGTTATACAGCACTGCATGCATCTGGTAATGCTTTATAAATTAACAGTAGTATTCACCGATCTGCCAAAATCAGGTCATGGACATGGTTAACAATTTCAGGAGTCAACACCATTTGAGGCCTCCCAGATACTTGCTGCATCTTTGGTCTCAAAAGCCTCCACACCACTTCTTCACTGTAGATTATGATGGGCATTTGTCACTCATTGTTCCCATCATATATTCATGGATTTTTTTCTGGAGTTTTCTTCTGCAGGAATAGGAACTTCATGATGGCTCGAGTTCCACAATTGAAAATTCCATACTTTTCATTGACATGGTTCAATCAATGATCTGAAACAACGTCAAAACATAGCATTACAACTCTGCAGATTGGCACTTTGCCATTCTTTTCAGCTACAGTGGCAAAATAACTTTTCAGCATCCCCTCATAAGTACTCCGGGGTGGGAGACGGCTCTTCATATGAAGGCAAATTAAAAGTTTTACAAAACAAGCAAAGTACTGGGCACAGAATCTATCTGCATTGACACTGTCTGCTTTGAACAGAGTAGATGAAAACAAAACTGTGCTGTAGAATGCCATCTCAGATCCAGATACTCACATGCCCAGATCTGTTGGTTTGTTGCGGAGCTGTTCAAGGAGATCCCGGTAGGTGGGGTCGTTAAGTAATGCTCGGGTTCTGGGGTCACTCTCCAGCTTCTGGTAGAAGTTGGGTACGTTGAATGGGTTCATGAACTTTCTCTCTGTCAGAATGAGGAGGCAAAGCTAAACATTAGCTCATATCCTGAGAGGCCCCACAACCACCCTTTTTCCTCCTTTCATTTGGTGCCAAGGCAAAAGCTCCATGCCTACCCTCCTTCACATTAAGGAACAGCATAGATACTTCAGGCCAGATTCAGTAAATACAGCTCAACTTTAGGTGCTGTGAAAAATCTGCACTCAGCGTTATTCTATAAAGGGCACTTCAGGCCAAATGCTCTATACAAAATAGCACTTAGAGGGGATTTTCATACCCAACTTTGGGCTGAGGATTTGTGCCTGCTGAAACTTAGCATACATCCTGGCACACAAGGTGGGCAGTAACCTCAGTATTCTATAACACTACAACTAAATATTTGGAATGCCTCTGACCCAAAAGGAGGAGCAAAGAAGAACTAGTCTCCACAAACAGAAGCAGCAACAAAACATAATGAAGTTGACGAGAACCACGTGGAATTCAAAATGGCTTTATTGGATATCCTAAATTCAATAGGGCTTTACACAGACCTATGTTTCCGCTAAATGGCTTTTTATCAGTAGTCTAAAAAATTCTTGACTAGATTGCAAATAATGCACACCAGAACCCATCCCAACATAAAAATTATACACACAAATTCAAGCGCACACACACAAAGAAAACACTGTTTGTGTTTGATCTTTGTGAGTTTGCTTGAATTCTGTGTGTATCATTTATATGTTGGGACAGATTCTGATGTGCCTTATTGGGAATCTAGTCAAGAATTTTTCAGACTCCAGATGAAAGCCATTTAGCCAAAACAGGTCTGTGTCGAGTCTTCTTGAATTTAGGATATACAATAAAGACATTTTGAATTCTACGTGGTTGTCAACTTCACTGAGTTTTGTTGATGCCTCTGACCCAATCATGACCACGTCCCTTTTTGGGATGCATATGAGACACTTTGGGTATGTAGCATTATAGAACAGTGTATGCAGATGCATGGATAAATCCAAATTAGTGCCAATTCATGTCAAATGGTTATTAGCATAGTTTACAGTGCATCTGGGCTCTGCACCGTATTTTAGGTGACCTATAGAGAATCCAGATGTTTATGTCCACCCTGCTTCTGCATTTCCCAACCCATTATCCTATGCTGAGTGGTAGCACATCGCCATTTTTTCCCCGCACTCATCTGATTCATGCCATGAAGTGCTAACTACATTTCTAAACCACCACCACCTTCTCTGTGCGCCTTACCTGCCAACCTGGCCTCTACACTCTGCAGGCCCTCCTTCAGCTGCTGGTTTCCTGCCTCATGTTTCAATCCCTCTTCATATGTTCGCTTGGCCTCATCCAACCGATTGAGGAATTCCAAGGCAGCTGCCTTCCGCGAGTAGCCCTGCACGACACACAAACCTCCTTCTAGTCTCATTTCCACCATTCTAAAGAGCCTCAGGTACCAAGCACCATCATTGTCCCAAGAACATAAAAGGAATCTCTGCCTTATACATAGAGATTATTAATACAGACTGTGGGGTTTATGGGCACCAGAGAAAGCCATCTAGCTAGGGCACTCACCTTTCCCCAGTCAGGTTTCAGTTCCACAGTTTTGCAGCCATCCTCATAGGCCCGCCGGTAGTCCCCCTTCTTAGCATAAGCAGCTGATCTGTTGCTGTACAGAACATGATTCTTCTGGTCTAGCTTTATGGCTTCTGAGTAATACCTAACAGCTTCCTCTGTATTGCCCGAACTCAAGGCTTTATTGCCCTTCTCCTTTAGTTCATTTACCTAGAAGAGGTAAGACAAAAGTTGCATATGTGATGTTATTTTGACAAACATCTGCACCAGGACCCATCAGTTATACAAGACACTGTTGTACCTCTCTCCATTCCATTCTAGAACTACTACTAATTCACAACTGGGAAAGGGGGAGTTTGGAAAAGCACAGTTACTTACCGTAACAGTTGTTATCCAGGGACAGCAGGCAGATATTCCCACACATGGGTGACGTCACCGACGGAGCCCCGCAGCGGACAGCCTCGAAAGCAAACTTGCTTGAAGATCTCGAACTTTCGAGCACTGCACCGCGCCTGCGCGCGTGCCTTCCCGCCCGAACTAGGGGGCGCATCTCCTGAGAGGATCCTCAGTTCAGATACCTAGCCAAGAAGCCAACCAGGGGAGGTGGGAGGGTTGTGGGAATATCTGCCTGCTGTCCCTGGATAACAACTGTTACGGTAAGTAACTGTGCTTTATCCCAGGACAAGCAGGCAGCATATTCCCACACATGGGTGACCTCCAAGCTAAATAGAAGGGATGGAGGGAAGTTGGCATATTATGAAAAAAGATTTTGCAAAACAGATTGGCCAAAATGGCCATCCCTCCTGGATAAGGTATCCAGACAATAATGAGAGGTGAAAGTATGAACCGAGGACCAAGTGGCAGCCTTGCAGATTTCCTCAATAGGAGTTGATCGGAGGAAAGCTACAGATGCCGCCATAGCTCTAACTTTGTGGCCCGTCACTCGACCTTGCAGAGGAAGACCAGCCTGAGCATAGCAAAAAGAAATGCAAGCAGCCATCCAGTTGGAGATGGTACGCTTCGATATAGGACGACCCAACCTGTTCGGATCAAAAGATATGAAAAGTTGAGGAGACGTTCTGTGAAGCTGAGTGCGTTGCAGGTAAAAAGCCAAAGCATAGAAACATAGAAACATAGAAAGATGACGGCAGAAAAGGGCTACAGCCCATCAAGTCTGCCCACTCTTCTGACCCACCCCATCAAGTCTGAGTGCTAATGACCCAGATCCTTAGCTCGACCCCCATAGGGATCCCACGTGGATGTCCCATTTATTCTTAAAGTCTAGCACGCTGGTGGCCTTGACCACCTGCACCGGAAGTTTGTTCCAGTGATCTACAACCCTTTCTGTGAAGAAATACTTCCTGGTGTCGTTTACACGTTTACAGTCCAAGGTATGAAGAGCCGCCTCTCCTGGGTGAGAATGAGGCTTTGGAAAAAATACAGGCAAAACAATAGACTGATTGATATGAAATTCTGAAACAACTTTAGGCAAGAATTTAGGATGAGTACGGAGAACAACCTTGTCATGGTGAAAAACTGTGAAAGGTGGATCAGCCACTAGCGCTTGTAACTCACTGACACGACGAGCGGAAGTGAGGGCGATCAGGAACACAGCTTTCCAAGTGAGATACTTGAGATGAGCTTTGTCAAGTGGTTCAAAAGGAGATTTCATAAGTTGAGCTAAAACAACATTGAGATCCCAAACCACAGGAGGTGGTTTAAGAGGAGGATGGAGATTGAGAAGTCCTTTCATAAAACGAGAAATCATAGGGTGTGCAGAAAGGGATTTTCCATCCAAAGGCTGATGAAAAGCAGCTATAGCACTGAGGTGGACTCGAATAGATGTAGTCTGAAGTCCAGATTGTGATAAATGAAGTAAATAGTCCAGAATTGATGTCAAGGAAGCAGATCTGGGTGGTAAATTATGTGTAGAACACCAAGCAGAGAATCTTGTCCACTTTTGACCATAACATTGTCTAGTTGATGGTTTTCTGGAAGCAAGTAAAATATCTTGCACAGACGGAGAGAATTGAGAAAAGTCTGTTATAGAGAAAGGTACCAAGCTGTCAAATGTAGAGACTGTAGATTGGGATGAAGCAAAGATCCTTGATTCTGCGTGAGTAGAGAAGGAAATATTGGTAGAAGTAGAGGCTCCCTGGTGCTGAGTTGAAGTAGAAGGGAGAACCAAGGTTGCCTGGGCCACCGAGGAGCTATCAGAATCATGGTGGCATGATCTGATTTTAACTTGACCAGAGTCTTGAGAATCAGAGGAAACGGAGGAAAAGCATAAAGGAACTGATTCCTCCAGTCCAGTAGAAACGCATCCGCTTCGAGACGTTGAGGAGTATAGATGCGGGAGCAAAATTGAGGCAGTTTGAAGTTGAGAGGTGACGCAAACAGATCTATCTGCGGAGTCCCCCAACGAGCAAAAATTTGGCGAAGAGTAGGAGAATTGAGTGTCCATTCGTGAGGTTGTAGAAGACGACTCAATTTGTCCGCCAAACAGTTGTGTTGACCCTGAATATAAACTGCTCTGAGGAAGATGTTGTGAAGAATCGCCCACTGCCACAATTTCAGAGCCTCTTGACAGAGGGAATGAGATCCCGTCCCTCCCTGTTTGTTCACATAATACATGGCTACTTGATTGTCGGTACGTACTAGGATCACCATGTCGTGAAGTAGATGCTGAAAAGCTTTGAGAGCATAGAATATCGCTCTGAGTTCCAACAGATTTATAGGACACTTCCGGTCTGCTTGGGTCCAGAGCCCTTGAGTGCAAAGACCGTCCACATGGGCTCCCCATGCGTACATTGACGAGTCGGTTGTGAGGACCTTCTGATGAGGAAGAGGGTAAAACAGTAAACCTCTTGAAAGATTCAAAGAGAGCATCCACCAACGGAGAGACTTCTTTAATGAAGGAGTGATGGAAATTAGTCGAGCCGGAGGATCCACTGATTGTTGCCATTGAGATGCCAGTGTCCATTGAGGAATGCGAAGGTGAAGTCTGGCAAAAGGAACCACATGAACTGTAGAAGCCATGTGACCGAGCAGAACCATCATTTTCCTTGCTGGAACAGTGGAAAGTTGGAAGAATTGATGGGAAATTTGAAGGAGAGCCTCCTGACGTGGTTGTGGGAGGTATGCTCTCAGATTGATGGTGTCCAGAGTTGCTCCTATGAACTGGAGAGACTGAGAAGGAGTCAGCTGAGATTTGGGAAAATTGATGTGAAATCCCAGACTTTGTAGAAAAAGAATAGTCTGTTGGGTCGCTGCAATAACCCCTGAAAGAGAGGGAGCCTTGATGAGCCAGTCGTCTAGGTATGGAAATACTTGGAGACCCTGGTTGCGAAGAGCTGCAGCTACAACCACAAGGCATTTTGTGAAAACTCTGGGAGAAGAAGCCAGTCCGAAGGGGAGGACCCTGTACTGAAGATGGAGATTTCCTACTTGGAATCTGAGGTACTTGCGAAATGCTGGATGAATAGGGATATGAGTATAGGCCTCTTTGAGATCGAGGGAGCACATCCAATCCCCTTGATCCATCAAAGAATATAGAGTTGGCAGAGTGAGCATTCGAAATTTCTCTTTGACTAGATATTTGTTGAGAGCTCTGAGATCCAAAATCGGTCGCAAATCCCCCGTCTTTTTGGGAACTAGAAAATAACGGGAGTAAAATCCCGAGTTCCGTTGGGAGAGAGGAACTTCCTCCACTGCTCGCAGAAGAAGAAGAGTTCGAGCTTCTTGAAGAAGAAGAGGAAGATGCGACTGATTTGAAAGACACTCTCTTGGATGGCGATCTGGAGGCACCTGAAGGAGTCGAAGAGAGTATCCCTCCCGTATGATGGTAAGTACCCAGAGATCTGATGTTATGAACTCCCATTGATGATAAAAAGTGGACAGGCGACCCCCTATGGGGAGGGGAGAATTTGGAAACAGAGAAATTTGAATGCTCAGGTCGAGATTGTCAAAAAGACTGAGCAGGCTTGGTGGCAGCAGGGGTCTGAGACTTTTGTTGTCGTTGTTGTGGAGGAGGCCGACGAGCAGGAGGTCTAGAAAAAGCAGGAGTTGTTTTCTGCGGATAGCGACGTGGAGTTTGTTTGAAACCTCTAGTTGGTACAGGTTTAGGTTTTGGACGAATGAGGGAAGCAAAAGAGCGCTCATGTTCTGAAAGACGCTTTGTAGCTGCCTCAATAGAGTCATCAAATAACTCATTTCCTTGACAAGGAAGATTAGCCAATCTATCCTGAAGGTTAGGATCCATGTCCACTATCCGTAACCATGCTAATCTACGCATGGCTACTGCAAATGCCGACACTCTAGACGAGAGTTCAAAGGCATCATAGGAAGCTTGTAGCATGAAAAGTCTCAACTGAGAAAGAGTCTTAAACTAACGGATGTAGCGGTATATAAGAAATAAATTACATTACATTACATTTTTAAATTCTGATAGGCGATTGGTAGATATGTCCGGGTAAAATGAAGATAAAATCTTTAAAAAAATGGTTGAAGTAGGACGTAAATATGTAATTATAATTAAGAACTCTATTTGCCATCATAGAATTCTGGTATAAACGACGTCCAAACTTATCCATGGTACGGCCTTCCCTACCAGGAGGAACCGAAGCATAGATTTTGGAGGGATGTGCTTTCTTCAATGATGATTCTACAACTAGAGATTGATGAGAAAGTTGAGACTTTTCATACCCTTTACATGGGACCGTTCTATAACGAGATTCTAATTTGGATGGGATAGCAGTTATAGAATAAGGAGTTTCCATATTGCGAGTGAAGGTCTGCTGTAGAACAGGAGTCATAGGTAATCTGAGTGACTCTTTTGGAGGATGGGGAAGCTCCATATCCGCTAAGTACTCAGGAGTATATTTTGAGTCTGAATGAAGGTCTATCTTGAGAGCTTGGCCCATGTCAAAGATAAATTTGGCAAAAGAAACTGATTTTGGATCAGATGTTTCCTCAGGAGAACCACTGCGTGATTTATGCTGAACTGAATAGGATGGAGAAGCCTCTCTAGAATATGGTGAAAGGTCTGATTCCAGACGCAGAGTGACCGAAGAAGCTGCACTGTGAGTTGGAGTAAGAGAATGCTTTCTTTTCAAACTCCTGGAAGGAGAAGTAGCAGGTGTACGAGTTACAGTCGAGGTATGTGTAGGACTGTCTCGACGGACTGGCTTCGACGGTGTTCTGGATCGAGAAGGGCTTCGAGTCGAGGCTCGTCGAGATCCATGCTTCGACTTTGACTTCGAAGAACAAGGTAAAGAAGCCTCGGTATCCAAATTCGAAGACTCCCTCCGAAGCTTAGAAGGAACAGGTCTTGAATGCTTCGATCGATGCTTCGGAGGAGGTGAGCCCGGAGAAGACCCTGATGAAGAAATGTTCTTCGGTGTCCGGGATCGGCCTCGGGAGACTGGAAGCTCTGGTTGAGTGACAGGCTGATCAGTCCGAGGCAAGGTCGAGGACGGGACCAATTGAGCTACCAAGGAGGAAATCTGAGTTGTGAGTATAGATTTCAACATGTCCTCTAGCATCGGCACCGAGACAGAAGATTCTGACCTCGTAGGTGCAGCAGTACGCTCCGAAGAGGGCGACCTCGAAGGTGAGTATTCCCTTATCTTGGAGGTACGCTTCGAAGGAGGACGTGCCGAGGACTCTGGTGGCTTCTTGGATACGGCACCTGAAAGAGAACTCGGAGACTTACCCCCCGTAGAAGACTTCGTGGATGGAGTCGTCTTCGAGGTAACTGAGGTAGAATAGGTCGAGGCCTTCGAGACCGAAACTCCAGCCGGAGCCTGGGTCGAGGCCTTCGAGACCACAGGTGTCGATGTCGTCGGAGTCGAAGCCTTCGAGACCGGAGCAGCCGCTACGGTCGAGGCCGGGTCCGAAGATTGCTCCATGCCGAAAAGTTGAAAAAATTGAGCACAACGTCGTCGAAAGGCTCGAGGAGTAAGTGTGAAGCAGCGATGACAATCTTCTGGAGAATGAGAAGAACCCAAGCACTGTAAACAACGGCAGTGAGGATCAGTGACAGAAATCACCCGATTACACTGTCGACAACGTTTAAACCCGGTAAGAGGCCGGGACATGGAAAAAATAAAGTCCGTGTCGAACGAAGGAGCCTAGGCCTAGGCCCAAAGCTCGACGGCCGAACAGAAAAAGAAAAACAATATATCTTTTTTTTTTTTTTTTTTTTTTTAAGAAAAGAAAAAGAAAGGATTAGGAAATAAGCACAGCGACCGACTTTTAAAATAAAAAGAAACAGCCGCGGTGATGAGAAGGCAAATGCTGCAGAGCAAGAGAACGTGTCTTCTTGTCTCCGCGGAAATGAACGAACTGAGGATCCTCTCAGGAGATGCGCCCCCTAGTTCGGGCGGGAAGGCACGCGCGCAGGCGCGGTGCAGTGCTCGAAAGTTCGAGATCTTCAAGCAAGTTTGCTTTCGAGGCTGTCCGCTGCGGGGCTCCGTCGGTGACGTCACCCATGTGTGGGAATATGCTGCCTGCTTGTCCTGGGATAATAAGGGTATTATGTACCCAAAGAATAAGATGAAAAAGGTACTGCAGAAATTGCACAAAGAGCTCATGAAAAAGTTAAGCATTCTGCTTCAGGACCAAGAAAATAAAATTTACTGTTGCCTTAACAGCACAGACTATTCAGGTACAGGAGCCTAGCATAACTTGTAAATATTTCAGGCCCTCTGTATCTATTCTAATTCTGAATGCCAATGTTCTTTCACAAATGAAGATAGTTTTTTATTTGAAAACCGTTTGTCTTATGTAGTTAATAGTATTTATTTTATCACATTTATATGCCGCTTGTATCTGAAGTTTTGTGTCAAGGCCCATGTGAACCATCAAATCCTAAGAAGTCTTAAGAAAAAAATAAAAAACCTCCCTAATATGTAATCAAAGGCAACCACATCAAATTTAAAGGCTAAATGGGAATTCTAGCTGCCCACTCGCCTAGAGTTAGTAGATTGTTTTTCTCCTTTTGGCAAAGTAGAAGAGCTTTCACTCCCAATCAGGGCTACATCTGCTTCTTGTCAGGATCCAGGAGTAGAGGAGGCTAACAGTAGATTCATAGCAGATAGGTTACAAATGGATGGGAAGGAGAAAAGGGAGAGTAAAGACAACGAGGAACTAGCAGAGGTAGATGGAGAGGCGTGCATTTTGTTTAACGTATTAAAAAAGTTTATATTCTGTTCATGCTGTGCCCAGCGAGGAAAAACTTCCTCCCATGTACTCCATCAATAAATTAAGGCGTGGGTTAGTAGGCAAAAGAAAAATGCATATTTCACCAAATGTGACCAACTGAGAAAATATGACTAAACTAGCAGATCCAAAATGTTGAGAATGGTTATTTATCATATTACAGATGCATAAGCATTCTGCAAAAAAGTTACAAGTTTGAACTTCTGCAACTATTTTTTCCACATAAGAAGGATGTGTTCTGGACTGTTTTATTTCAAATTGCTCTAACAGAATTAATTAAAACCTCACTTTTTCTGGTGATTAAGTCACCTTTTCCCAGAGATGGTTACAAATAGTTAAAGTCTCAGATTAATTTTTAAAACCAAGTGTATTGCAGTAGTCTGCAAAAAAACAAAAAAAAAAACAAAAAAAAAACCACACAGAAAAATCAGATTACAAATTGTATTACATCTCACTAACAGGTGCTAGGAGAGCAATCAATAACCTCCTACTTCTTACTAAGTTTAGGCAGCATTGCTTGGCAAAATAAAATTACAGCTTTTAACTATGGAATTACTACAAGACAATGCTGCTTTCTGGAGTGTTCTTGGAACAGCTTCTAGGGTAGCTATGTTCAGAGCCAACACCACATGCTGAGCATTTCAATACCTGTGATAGATAAGTATTTACATTCCCCCTCCCCCAATCACCTCTATTCTTTCCCTTCTCTCCCTTAATCTGAACACAAAGAAAAAAAGCATGCCTACAATTCAGCAGTATTTATGATCCCTAAGCAGCTGCTCCTGTCTTTCCGTTACACTGTACTCCAGATCCTACTACTCATATCCATGTTCCCCCGTTTTTCCTCAGAAGTGACAGATTATGTATATAACCCTGGTACCAGCAGGCCCCCATGTGTTCAGCTACACACTTCTAATGATCAACAATAATTCTAGCATTAGTGGGTCACTCTGCAAGGGATGCCATGTGCTCTGGGCTCCTGCTGTGATCTCAAACTACATATTACAAGAGCTGTGCCAGGACTGTAATTGTTCACTCTAACTTAGATAGTATAATGGCGCTAGATAATATATCAATGTTTTATAAAATCTTTCTTAGTCCAGTTTCTTTACAATTGAATGACTGGTTATATTAGGAGAAGCTATGCTGTAATGTCCAGTTCCCCCGACCTTGAGAAGGTTCGGCGAAACGCGTCGGGAAGGAGAATGGACTTTGAATAAGCTAAGTCTATTATTTATATATAGTGGTACCTTGGATTACGAGCATAATCCGTTCCAGGAGCATGCTCGTAATCTAAAATACTTGTTTATCAAAGCGAGTTTCCCCATAGGAAATAATGGAAACTCTCTTTGATACGTTCCCCCCCCCCCCCCACGAGAACCGGCATTGCTCCCCCCGAAGGCCCCCCCTGCGATCTGTCACCCCCCCCTCTCCCCCCGCGATCCGGCACACCCCCGCCGCTTCTTATCGTCATCTGGGCACTGGCACTGACATGTCCTGTGCGTTGGTGCCGGTGCCTGAAGATCGGCCTCCTCTTCTTGCTGGGCCTTGAGCATCTGTGCATGCTCAAGGCCTGCGAGTTCATGTTCTATCTCGAAGAGATGCTCAAGGCCCAGCAAGAAGAGGAGGCCGTGTTTGGGCACCGGCACCAATGCACAAGACATGTCGGTGCCAGTGCCCAGATGACGGTAAGAAGCGGCGAGGGGGGGGTGCCCAATCGCAGCGGGGGGGGGGGGGGGTGCCGGATCACGGGGGGGGAGGGGTGCCGGATCACGGGTGGGGGGAGGGGTGCCGGATCATGGGAGGGGAGGGCTCGTAAATCGAGCCACGCTCTGTTTCTGAGGCGCCGATTTTGCGAATGTTTTGCTCGTCTTGCAAAACACTCGTAAACCGGTGAACTCGTAAACCGAGGTACCACTGTATTTATACAAAATAATTGAAATAAGTAAATAGTTGGGAAACAGTACTTGGAATCATGAAGAATCCCAACACCTGTATCTATTGATAAGGGTAGATATTTGAATTTCTAAGATGTACTGCTATAAAGAAACTAGACTAAGAAAGATTTTATAAAACATTGATATATTATCTAGGACTGTAATTGTACATCCCTCACCTAGCCGACTTCATCTAGCCACAAACTACACTTAAGGATCTGGCACCAAGGAACTCGGGCCTAGATTATCAAAAAAACTGCGTTAAAAGATGATGAACTATTATCACAGCCGTTCTGGTAGCAATTTTTTAAAAAGCGAGTCATTCTCCAAAAAACGCTCATGCAAATGAGTAGCTAAATTTGCATGTGCCCAATCCTGGGATGCACCAGAAAAAACCTGAGGCTCAGATTGGCCTAGGTTGTTTAAGGCCCCTTCTATGGTGGGGCCTTAGGCATCTGAGCCAATCAGAGCCTTAGGCTCCTTGCCGATGCATCTGGGTAGGGACCTAAGACTGTGAATGGCCCAGATGCATAAGGAGGGGGAGAGGTTTGCAGTGGGAGAGAATGGGCATCTCTCCCACTGCTGGGTTTTAAACAATGCTGCCACTGAACCTGCACCCCTGGACCAGTCGCTGATTTTTGTTGCCAAAAGCTGATGCCGCTCTTGGAGAATGGCTTGACGATTTTTAAGAATCCACCAGTGTTCATTTCAATATTGAAGAACCCATTTGCATGGCAATGTTAGAGACTGCTAGAAAGATCACTAAATGCTGAGATAAGCCGTTTTGATAATCCGCTGCTAAAACGCATGCAGGCTAAACCGTCAGAAACCAGTTTAGCGATCGCGTTAAAGTAAGAATCTAGTCCTCATCTTCCTCCAAAACCAACAAGAGCCCTATGTACACTCATTCGCACCAGGACTAACTTGCTACACACACTATAACTAAATCAGTTCCTTGTATCTCGTTTAACTGTATAACCAACTTGCCTTAGTTTAGCCTCCCAACGGACTCTTTACCACCCCAGCTTGTACCATTTAATAAATGCACTTGGCCCCTCAGCTATAGGATATGCTGTATTGTAGAAAAGCTTTAGCATCATATCTATATTATTTGAATGTTCTGATGTGTACCTATTAGTTGTTTCCTAAGTATTATATCTCTTATCTTAATTTCAATGCTGTTAAGTATATTTTTGAAACTGTTTCATGGTAGCCCTATTATTAAGTTTCAATCTGCTGATTTTAAGTTTACCACACTCACTGTATTTGTTTTATTATTATTTTTTTTTTAAACTACCATTATGATATTAACAAAACTAAGTTTTATGTTGAACTGTACTTGCTGTACACTGCCTTGGGTGAATCTCTTCATAAAGGCAGTTTAAAAATCCAAATAAATAAATGAGTTTCCACAGCTCCTCTTTGTGGTTAAAGCACACTTGAAACACACCGAGAAAAAATTGGTGGAGAACCCTATAAAAATATTTGGAAAGTGAGCCTAATCAAAGACACTCTATCCTCTCCCACGGGCCTGCTAGCTTTAAATCAAAAAGCGATCTAATAGGGATTTAATCGGTCGCACAAGGCAAATTCGTGGCTTACAATATCCCTGTACGACAGTCCCAAGGCGAGTACGAGGGGGGAGGGGAGAGAAAAGTAATAACCTAGCAGATTACAGATTCAAAGGCGGTGAAGAAACACCAAAGGCCAACACATCTCTGCGTCGGGTGCCATAGGCCGATTCAGTTTCTCCAGATTACATCTCTCGCTTCTCATCCAGAGACTACCTCCCCCATTCAACACCAATCCGGCCTTACCGCCTCCATCCCGCTGCTACCGCTGTCTCAGAATCAGCACTACCCACGCGCCTTCTGGAACTTACTAGAAGCTGACAGCTCACGGAAGACCCGCCCACGATATAGGATCATTGGTGACAGCCCCTTCCGCTTTCTTAAACCTCAGAAACTGATTGACCCCAAACACGCATCAATCTCTCTCGTTGTTACTGCCCCTTCCTCTGACGTTAAGTCCTTCCCTTCCTTCTCCGTTACAGATTGGATATTGCCTGGAAACACTGCAGGGCAATGCGATTGGTCCTTTAAAAAGGTATTCCGGAAAAAGGTAAAGGCAGCCTCCATTGGTACTACGTCGACAAGTTTGCTGAATCAGCCGCCTTCGCTGCTCCTATTGGGCAACTGCAGCACACGTGCAGAAATCCGTCTAGAATTCGCGACTTCACTCAAGTAAGAATACTGCTTACTCCACCCGCCCATGGAGATGACGTCTGAAAATTTAAACTTGGAATAGGCAGCTTGCTGCCTACAAATAAATAAAAGCAGCCACTTATTCTGATGGTTCATGAAGCGAACTGTTAAGTCCTTTGATTGGTCTTGCGTTACTTGTGCTGGTTGACGTAAACATCAGGTCTTAGAATGGATGACGTCAGAAAACTTATCCGTATTTTTTTTGTCTATGTATGTTTTATTGAAAACTTTTTTTTTTTTTTACAAAAACAATGTAATCAGCAAAATTTATGTAACAAGTATTGTTACAATTATGAAGAAAAGTTCTAACATGAACAGAGAAACCTGTGGAAAGACATTACATTACATCGGTGTCTTTTATCCCGCCAATACCTTTCAGTTTTTGGAAGTTTACAGCAAGAAATTAGCCTGGGCATCCCAGGGAGATTACAAGGTTGATGAGAGCAGAGAGCTGGACTAGGGTGAGGTTGGGGGCAGGACTGGGGCAGGGATGGGTGGAATTGGGTAGGCTTTGGGGTCTGGATTTTATTAAAGTAAAATCTGGTAACCCTATCCAGGTAGGGTAATGGAGTGATTTAGACCAGGGAGTTGTTAATTTTTGTTCAGTAGCAAAGACATAGGATTCCATACAATAGCTGTTTCTTCCCATGTCACAAATTGCAGAAGGGTATTTTTTTTTTTTTTTAATAATTTTGAATACATTACAATATCCAACAGTTCAAAAGAAAAAAGGATATCACCTAAAATAATACATAATCAAATCATACATACAAAGCTTTCAAGCCCACATCAATGGGGAGCATATCTTACTATTTTATGAACCCTGAGTCATTCCTTAATCTAGGATACTATTATATTAAATCTCCTCATAATTCTCAGTAAAGTGAAACAAATCTCATTCCTATTTCTTTTCTCTTGGCAATTAAGAATTGTTGTAATTGTATTGGATCCCAAAAGGAATATTCAATATCTTGTAGTTTAATCATACATTTACAGGGAAATTTCAGGTAAAAGGATTGCATCCTTCAATTTCAAAAATTCTTTCCTCCTCAACTGTGTAGTTCTGGATACATCCGGGAAAATCCTGACCAAATTCCCACAAAATTTTGTTAACCTATTTTTAAAATAAAGTCTCTATCAACATTTTATCCATCTCGCTCATGCATGTTATTACCAGGGTGGACCGGGTCTGAATCACATCCTGTGTATCTTCTAGAAATTCAGTCAAATTTACCTCCTCCCCACCCCCATTATCTGTATTTCTTTAGTTTATGGATTTTTCTGGGTGTTGGTGTGAGGGATTGTTGAGGACTTAGGTTTTGTGTTAAGTGTGGAGGGGAGTCAATTGTTAGGGAAAAGAAGGGGCCAGGCCAGGTTACACACAGATGCCCACACCCACCACTCTCCCTGCTTTCATAATGTCATGGTCTGCCCCACCTCCATTTTCCATATCTGCAACTCTCCATGCAAGAAATTGGATTTCCGTTTTGGAGCCATGTTGCAAGGTGTAGCCATCTTTTCAGGCTACTTGTAGAACACGTTCAAGCACACCCCCCATAGAACACCCAATGAGGTGTGATGGGCGTGGTTAGGAAGCGGGCCAAGGAACCGCACCCGAACGGCGCCCAATAGGCATAGAGAAAGTTTTCCCGCCCTGCTGGCGTCAGACGCTACATAGCCGTGCATGGGTATAAGAAGGTCCGGGTGAGCAGTGTTTCTTTTCTATTCTGTCCTATTGCTTATGCAGATGTTTGAGATTTTACTGTCTTAGTCTTTTACATTTTTTTTCCTATCTCTGCCTCCCATTTCTCTCTATTCCACAGAGCCATTAACAAGCTACATGTCATTCTAATATGTTGTTTTATCTTTTCTAGAAGCAGCTCAGATAGTAAGTCCAGGTGAGAATGATATTTTGTAAGCTACTTAGGTGTCCTTATGATAGAACTAAAGAAACCAACCAGCAAAAACTGACTTCTCTTTATGGGCTTTCATTGTGTGCTATTGTTTATAATAGTTATTTTATTTCTGATATCTCTTACTCTCCATTCCACAGGGCTGACAAAAATGACTGAGAAGACTGATAAAGACCATGCTGGTAGAAATTTTGCTGGGAGAAATATGGATATGTAAGTAAAATGGATGTGTTCATACATCTGAGAGGGTTTACTCTTAGAGCTAAAGTTAATTCTTTGTAGAATCAAATTACAGGCAAGTTAAAATCAGGTGAGGAATGGTTCTGTGTACTAACTCATTGATAAGAATAGGTCAGGTGTGTTGGGGGGGGAACACTGCCATTCAGTGGACATCCAATCAGTGTACATGGTTCAGGTGGAAAACTCCTAATGAGTGCCTAATGGCTGCCATTTTTAATAAGGAGTCTAAAGGTATGTTAGCAGCTCTGTTACTTCTAGGTGTGTGTTCTGCCACAACTTCAGTGTTTAATTTTGGAGACATAGGTCTTTGTTAACAGTTTCTCTCTATTCTTCATTTCAGGTTAACTCTGCTCATCACCTATGTGTTTGCCAGAGAGAGACCAGACGAGCAGCTCAGCACACCAGCTTGCACCTAGCCAAACAGTTGTAGGTGAGAATGATATATGGTAACCTTTATTTGCTTACTCTACTATTCTTCACTTGAGTCACTCTTCTGATGAGTGAAATAAATGTTTCACACTTCTATTGTTCTCTTCACACAGGTATCCTTGATGACTTTCAGGAACAATAGTAAATTGATAATGTTGGCCTCATAAAACACCATGGCACGCATTCCTGCTGTTATATGCACACAAACTTTTTGCTTTCAGTTAGTCTATTCCCTCACATGAGTTCTAAACAGTAGCAGTGGAGGATTACAGGTGATATTAACCCACACCATCAGCGAATTAAGGCTATTGCTTTAACAACTATACCACAGTGACATCTAAGCAGCTCAACATAAATGAGGTTAACACTTTGCTTCAGGGAAGGGAGGACAGATATGGACCTTGGGGGTTGAACCCCCTGTTTGTGAACCTTGTGTAAACCAGCTTCTTCTCTTTTCTGTTTTCAGGCAACTGTAGTTGTTCCTGCAGTATTGTCAGATGGGGTTTTGTATTACTGAGAGCAGTGCAGCTGTGAGCATCTTTGTGGTTTCCACACCTGTTTAACCAAAATAGTGCAGCTCAAGAACCAGGAGGATAGATTGAGGTATCTGGCCTTTACTTCCATCACCTTCCGTGAAAGGAAGAAAAACCCACATGTCTCATTTGGATTCTCCTGGGGTGGAGCCAACTCTTACTAGCAGTAACCCTATTCCTCAACAACAAATCTACCACAGTGACTTATATTCTCTTCCTTATGTAGCCATTTACTTTGGAACAGGGACTGGCTTACTTTGCACATCATAGCTGAGATGTCGTCATCTACCTACAGTTGCATATACCCTTGCATTCACTTGCTGCTTTCCTAGATTCTGCAATGATTTGACATCAGAGTGGCTAGCAGGTAATAGAATGAATGACAGACCCCAATAAAGATTGTCAAACTTTCTATATGTCACCTTGTTGTTATATTGAAAAGGGCCCATTCAGCAGTCCCTCCTGAACCCCTATCTACCTTGGACTCTGTCCACTAAACTGCTGATGCTACAAGGTTAAAACCACACAGGAAAGTTTAAACAATTTTTTTATTCAAATATACTTTTTTTTAAATTTAAACTTTTGAACAAAATAACTATTAACATAACACATAACACAGGGAAAGAGGGTGGGTGCCCCCCAAGAGCAGCTTGAGCTACCTCAGGCGAGGGGGGCGGAAGAGGTGCAGTTATTGAGAGGGTGTATGGCTGCTGGCACCATGCCCTCTTTCGGCTACCAGCCGCAAGAGGGCATGTTCCATCCTCTCAACACACCCTCTCAATACCTGCACCTCTTCCAAGAGGGCAGAGTAGGGCTCTATCTCCCTGACCACCCCCTCCTGAGGCTGGTTGGGCTGCTCCTGGGGGGGAACAGCAAGGAAAGGGGGAGGGATGGGAACAGGAAGGGCAGGAGAGTGAGGGGAAGGGCTATGGGTGGGGGAAGGGGAAAGTCCAACAGGGGATGGTGGTGGTGGTCCTGGAGGTAGTGGTGGGGCAGGCGGTGGGGGTCCAGGGGGCAGTGGTGGGGCAGGCAGTCCAGGGGGCAGTGGTGGGGCAGGTGGTGGAGGTCCAGGGGGCAGTGGTGGAGGTCCAGGGGGCAGTGGTGGGGCAGGCGGTGTGGGTGGTCCTGAGGGCTGCCAGGCCTCCTCCTCCTCTTCCCTCTCCTCTTCCTCCTCCTCCGCTGAGGACCAGGGTGGGGCTCCCTCCATTAGTTGCGGGGCCTCCTGAGGGGGTGCCTGCGCTGCTGCTTGACAAGAGAGAAATAGGATACAGTCAGATATGTCCACAACACTTTTGAACATGACATTCTTTACTACGTTATTTTCTTCAAATGCTAATAACAGGATGCAAAGCACCTACTCCACTGTAAACATCAAAATGTAGTGTAAGTAAGTGAGGCAAGTAGAACACCATAATGCCATTGTGACATGATATCACAATAGCAGCTTTACTGCAGATTTTATGATTAAGAATGGTTTACAGCTACTCAAGCATTTTCATCTATTTATTCTGGTAGGCTGATCACAAAGAAACACACGCTGGACTCATTACTCACCGGCTTCAGCGCGCAATTCCTCCCTCACCCCCTCAAGGAAGGCCCGCTCCTGACGCCTCAGCAGCCACCCCCTTTTCCTGAGATCCTCAACCTGGATAATAGAGAGAGAGAGAAAGAACAGAGAGGGAGGGATATGATGAGTGCCATCTAGCACTGTGGCATAACATGTTTACTTAAGTATTGACCTCTATAAGCACATAAAAATGGAGTACGCTGCCCTCCAAGAGCCCCTATCCGCTTTGCTGCCTGCCTCCACCCCCTTCTGCCACATGTTTTACATGAATGTATTCACGTATTCCAGCATTTTCCCCTTTCTGTGCTGGAGGCATCGCTATCTCTCTACTGTACCTGGGACAGTGGGGGGGGGGGGTGAGGTGACATGGCCAGCATCACAAGGAGGAATGTGGGATTGAACTCACAACCCCAGGGTGCTGAGGCTGTAGCCTATCAGCACTGCCCCATATTACAGCATGTCCTGGTGAGCTTACAATCATGCAGCAGGGGCAATAAAATAGTTTGGTCAGAAGGAGCAGCGTGGCTTGAAACCCCTGACGTCAGGGTACTGACGCTGTCACTTTAAACATCATGCCACTATCTCCCTAGACCAGCAGATTGATACAGGAAAGTTGAAGGTATTTGAAATGACATAGCAGCACTTTAATATATTTGTTTTCCTTTGGCAAAGTTGATTTCAAGATGTTTCTACTACAAATGCGATGCTCGTGACACAAAAATTAGTTGTGTGCATGTTGTGAATGGAATAGATGCCTTGTAGGAGCTGAATTTGTCTTTGAAATCCTACTACTGCTCCTTTGGGATGTGCTTTAATTTTATTATTCAATGTAAAAGATTTATTATGCACAATTGTAGTTTTAAAAAGGAATCACAAAAAACATGACCAATTTGATTGAGACAGGTTTCCATCATAATTACTTTTTACATGATTAATTGTGAGGGCCTGACTTGGAATACTTACTTCCCTGGGACAGGAGGCTCTACGATTGTACCGCCGGTCAGGCGGGTCCATGAGTCCCTGAATTGCAGGTATGACCTGCGATGGCCAGGCACTACAAAATAGTGCTCCCGGGAGAGAAACAGCCTGGCCAGCAGCCTGGAGTCCTGGGTGGAAAAGTTTGGCTGTCTTCTGGCAGCCATTTTATGAGAAATAACTGCATATGAAGAACGGGCGATTCTATGATGTCACAACGCAAAAAAACGCGATGATGTTTTTGTGCCGCTTGGGCGTGCTTGCAGCGGCCGCTCCGCGATTCATCAACACTGTTAATTACACCCTAAAGCACGCCAATATCGCTGTTATACAAAAAAGTATAGCACAACGCTTAGAAGCTTACCATGTAAACCTAATGAAACTTCACCTCCCCCAAACACAATGACAAGTTATAAATTAAATAAATGAAGATTGGGAAGTGAGGTTCACATGCTTAGCTATGCATGTTTGGGTGGGTGGAAAATAAAAAGAATATTATGTCTTTGGTAACCTTAATCAGGACTTGAACCCCTGACCTTTGGAAGATACATGCAGTGCTTTTAAGCACTGAGCTATGTTGGAGATTTGGGAATGGGAGTCTCCAGAAATGACTTTAGGTACAAGCTTAGAAGCTTTCCATGTAAACCTAATGAAACTTCACCTCCCCCAAACACAATGACAAGTTATAAATTAAATACATGAAGATTGGGAAGTGAGGTTCACATGCTTAGCTATGCATGTTTGGGTGGGTGGAAAAAAAAAATATTATGTCTTTGGTAACCTTAGTCAGGACTTGAACCCCTGACCTTTGAAAGATACATGCAGTGCTTTTAAGCACTGAGCTATGTTGGGGACTTGGGAATGGGAGTCTCCAGAAATGGCTTTAGGTACAAGCTTTGACAAGTGGTAATCATTGCAAGTATCTACAGGTGTATTTGATCTGAGAACACCCAATGAACGTCCAAAACGATTTCAAAATTCTAACGGCTTCTATGACGTCAGATGCTACTTTATGGTTAGGGTTAGGGCTACAGTTAAGTAGCTCGGTAGCTCAGTGAGTAAACGCGCTGTACCAATCATCCATAGGTTGTGAGTTCAACTCCCGACTTGTCTTTTACTTGATTATAACATGAGGGGTTTATGCTGCAGGAGTGTGTTGTTTGGGGTGTTGCAGGGGTGTCTAGGATGACAGAGAATAGTCACTTGCATTTTCAACAATGCATTTGAATTTCTTAAGATGAAACCTTAGTGAGCCGGGGGAGGAAGGTCACCGCGGCCTCGCGCCTCAGATGAAAAGGTTAATTTTTTAGGGACTGTGTAAGCTGATCTGGGACAGTCTTCAGCGACTCGGAGCCCTCCTCCCGGCTGGGCAGAAGGAGGAGGCTTTGGCGGTGGTGGTTTTGGTGGTGAGTGAGGGCGGGAGGGGGGAGTCGCCTGGCTGCTGCATCTGCACTCCTACTGGCCACAGACCTACTGATCACAGAGCAGAGATCACAGAAGCATGCAGGTATGTGCGCATGCGCGGCTAGGGTTTTATTATATAGGATATACACCTATCGCATCTCATTTTCAACACAAACACATTAGCGAGACTATACACAATACATTACAAAGTTGAGCTTGGGTTTGATAAAATAAACAGCATAATTTTGACTCTGTATTACATTTATTGAACCATACTTAAGAATATGAGTGTTGCATCCGTGACAACGGTGCTTTACACCATTGAGCTACCAGTCTTTTGCCTCAACTGACTGTGATATGATAGCTAAGTAGAGTATACTTTAGCACATCACTAAGGTATGCTATGACAGGGGAACCAGAGACACAGGTGTAGGTCAGTGAGTAAAAGCACTATATTGATCATCTGTAGGTTGTGAGTTCAACTCCTGGCTTGTCTTTTACTTGTGGCATATCTACCTTCCAGGTGCACCTTGATGATGTCACAATGAGGTCAGCATTGTGCTGCTTGCTACTTCCTCTTCCTGTGAACTAGAAGCCACATTCAGGTCTAATCTGTGTTTTGATTCTGTTTCTAAGTTGGGCCAGTGTAAGTTATGGGATTTACCTTTGTTCTGAAGAATGAGCTGATTGTTGCAATGTTTTAAGACCAGGAGAGTGTTCTTTCGAGCAAGATATCACTTCTAAACTATCCTCTCTGAAATAATGTCTCTGGGAAATCGAGAGAAAGCTTATTGGATGACTTAGGGTGCCTTTCCTGCCAGTCTTTGTGGAACTTAAACAAAGTTTATATGGTGTTCAAAGTCCTATCCTTTCCACTTCTAATAGGAGGTGAGTATGACATTTCTGTACAGCTTTCTGTGTAGCATACATCTACCGGTTCCCACCTTCCATACTGATAATGTAAGTTCAACACCCACTCGGTACGTTTCATCTTCTAGTTCTCCTTTGAAACATAACATATTTTTTTTCCTTGTATTAATGGTAAACTGTACAATTCTGATATCCTAGAGGAAAAAGATACAACACAGCAGTATTCTCTGTCTGCCATTCCCTACCTCACTGATATTGCTAGATCAACTAATATATAGTTTACAAAATGGTATACTGTGTTTTGGTTATCTTTTTCATCATCCTATACTTACAGTGCTGAATGAGTGATAATAAAGAGTATAAATAAAGTATAATCTAAAAAAAACAAAAAAACGTACCCACGTCTATCACAGGTCCATTGGAGACGTCTTAATGACGTTTCAGAAACCTGTGTCTATCTTGCGCGAAGAGGTTGTAGGGACGTCTACCGCACGCCTAAGTACCGTTTGATTGACACTTGCGTTTGCCGGACGTCTAAAGCACGCCTATGGTAGACGTACTAATAGAGAATTTACCCCTAAATGTCTATCCATTGGACCCGATACCACTGGTGTAGAACTTTTAGGTTTTATCTTTCTTTTTCCCATGTTCTTAAAGTCATATAAAAGTTATAGAAAGACTTTATATATTACCAGACCAGACCGGCTTCCAGCTCCCGAGCTCCTCGTGGCTCCCAAGGGGCCTGGCGTGCCCCTTAGGGCACGCCCCTTCGGTCGCACGGCAGCGGCCCGGCTTTAAAGTGCCGGAGACGGACCCGGTGACGTCAAGGGGTCTGTCTCTGAAGATGCCTGCCAGCAAGAGATACTACTTCCAGCCCGCTGCTGCAGGAGACCTGGAACACGCTGCAAGACCTCCCAGGTGGTATCCTCCAAGTGAGATAGCTCCCAATTCAACCGTGGCGGCGGCCCAGCTTTAAAGTGCTGGAGATGGACCCGGTGACATCAAGGGGTCCGTCTCTGAAGATGCCTGCCAGCAAGAGATACTACTTCCAGCTCGCTGCTGCAGGAGACCCGGAACACGCTGCAAGACCTCCCAGGTGGTATCCTTCAAGTGAGATAGATAGCTCCCAATTCAACCGCGGCGGTGGCCCGGCTTTAAAGTGCTGGAGATGGACCCGGTGACATCAAGGGGTCCATCTCTGAAGATGCCTGCCAGCAAGAGATACTACTTCCAGCCCGCTGCTGCAGGAGACCCGGAACACGCTGCAAGACCTCCCAGGTGGTATCCTTCAAGTGAGATAGATAGCTCCCCCAGAAGGGTATTATTTTAAGACTCTGAACTCCTCCCCTTCTGCAGTGTAGAACAGCTCCTTCTTCAGTTTTTTCCTTCTGCAAGCAAACTCAGAAAGAGTGTTCTAATCTACTCTGCTTCTTTTTGTTATTTTCAAATATTTTTGCTATGGGTCTTCAGATTTTTCTAAGTGGCTTCGATGCTCGGAGGTCCCTTTCAAGTTTTATTTTGATTTGATAAATCGCTTATTAAAATTACTAAGCGAGTTACAGAAGAATAAAATAAATATACATTTAGACATACTATTTAAAATTAACAATAATAGGTTGGACCGACAAGTTTACAAACTGATTGATACACAGGGAGTGGAGGGGTAAAGTTACAATTCAATGCTTTAAAATGAAAACAGAGCCATGGAAAAAACATCAGGGAGGGAATAATATAAACCTGGAAGGTAACTTTCTTGGTCTTACTCTGCTGGTGAAAGTTGCATTCCTGCATAAGTGGACTGCTGCTACCAGTCCAATCTCCTTGAGTACCTGTGGAGTTAGCCTGCTTTGTTTCCCTTCAGGAGCTCGGGATCCATTCCCCTGGGAGCTTGCTGGTCTGCTGATTTATTAAAGGTTTGAGCACAGGTTGTGGGGCCCCTATGCAACAACCCTCTGGGCAGGGCCAGATTTTCCTATAGGCTAACTAGGCTTCAGCCTAGGGCCTCAAGATCAAGAGGGGCCTACATTCAAATTGTTAGCAAAATTAAAATTACACTATTCTAAAAACAGTGAACACTAAAACACTGAACCGAAAATAAGGAGAAATTCTACGCTTCGGGATCGGAACCGGCTCTGGCCGCAACGGGGCGCCAACTCGGCTTCTCCCTTTCTTTTTCTCGCCCTGGGAGGAGGATTGGGGAGGGAAAGACATCAGTCCGGAAACAGCTGGGCAAAGCCCAGCCCTGCGGGGAGAGAGGCAAAACGTGGATCTGTCAAGACAGGGCGGCCCAGACTGGCATCGGGGTGGGGGGGAGTTTCAGTGGAAGGGGGATGGGAGGCAGGCAGGCTGGCATCGGAGGGGGGTTGGGGGGGGGTTAATGGAAGGCAGGCAGGCAGGATGGCATGGGGGGGTATTCAATGGAAGGGGGATGGGAGGCAGGCAGGCATCGGAGGGGGGGTGAGGTGAGGAAGGACGCACTGGGGGCACTATGGACATAGGAAGGGGCAATGTTGTGTGTTATGTTTGATTAGTTATTGTTACAAGTACTATATATGGTGCTGAGAATAAATGTCCAAATAAGTGTACTCGACTTTTTTTTAATTTATTATCCATGTCACATTTTTTATAAAGGTTAGTACCAATAACAACATGTTTCATTTAACATATTGATATATATCACAGTAATGATGTATTTTATTATCTCTCATGGAATTTACAAACTTAAAAATGGGAGTTGAAAGGGCCTCATAAGTGGAATAGCCTAAGGCCTCTTTTCATCTAAATCCAGCCCTGCCTCTGGGTATCAGGGAGCTTGCTGAAATCTTTCTCCCCCCACCCCCACCCTAGCATGTGGCAGGAACTTCAGGGGATGGCAGTCCTTGGTCGAGGTCCACCCAACCGGTAGCCAGAAGATCTCCATCGGCGGACTTATGCTGGCTAATTTCTGAGGCAGAAATCCTTTCCCTGCAGGCAGGCTGACTCAAGCTTACAGGCACCAGAAGCCACAGTGAATACTCCCATTATTCCCCAAGGTATTGTCTCGCAAACTTTTTGCAGTTACGGCCGAGTCTAGCGGGCGTGAATGTTGACGCAAAGATATCACACGCAGGTGTGACCTCATCACATCAATATCGGCTCATGTGCAGAGGTCTCCAAGACGGGGCCCTGAGCTTGCTATTACTATGCCAGTGGTGGTGGGGGTGTGTGTGTGTGTGGGGGGGAGGGTAGGTGTAAAAAGAAGAAAGGTGCGGAGAGGAGGAGAGGCACCAGCTGACTGCTTATAGAACGTGCCTTTTGCTATGCAACGTTGTGGGCAGCGCAACCGAGCCCAACAGCGCAACCGTGCCCGACACTATAAGGCAGGACCTTCATTTACTGGAACAATGGTCTAATACTTGGCAACTGAATTTTAATGCCAAAAAGTGTAAGGTTATGCACCTGCAGAACATACACCCTGAATGGTGAAAACTTAACAAGAACTGTCGCAGAACGGGACCTGGGTGTAATCATTAGTGAAGATATGAAAACTGCCAAACAGGTGGAGAAAGCTTCAGCCAAGGCTAGACAAATGCTGAGTTGCATCCGAAGAAGTTTTATCAGCCGAAAGCCTGAAATTATAATGCCGTTGTACAGGTCCATGGTGAGACCTCATCTGGAGTACTGTGTTCAGTTTTGGAGGCCACATTATCAAAAGGATGTGAAGAGAATGGACTCGGTTCAGCGAATGGCCACCAAGATGGTCTCAGGACTTAAGGATCTCCCATATGAAGAACGTCTAAGCAGGCTGCAGTGATATTCTCTAGAAGAACGCAGAGAGAGGGGAGACATGACAAAGATATTCAAATATCTCACAGACCGTATTGAGGTGGAGGAAGATATCTTTTTCCTTACGGTTCCCACGGCAACAAGAGGGCATCCGCTCAAACTCAATGGTGAGAGATTTCATGGTGACATCAGAAAATACTTCTTCACCGAAAGGGTGGTTGATCGATGGAATGGTCTTCCATGTCAGGTAGTTGAGGCCAGTAGCGCACTTGACTTCAAGGGATGATGGGATAAACATGTGGTTCGCTCCGGGGAAATGCTTAGAAGGAGGGTTCTTGTTGAGGGAGGGTTCTTTGAGTGGGCAGACTTGTTGGGCCGACGGCCCTTTTCTGCCGTCATACTCTATGTTTCTTTGAAGTCAGCTGGTGCCTCTCCTTGCATGCATTGGCACACAGTTTGTGATACACTGCCCTAAGGGGAAAATCAGGGGGAGTTTAAAAAACCTGGTTTTGATGGTTTCTGCGGTTAGGATATCCACCTCTAAAACCCCTAATTCACTATTTTTTATTTTTCTGTATGGCTTCAACAGGCCACTTTTAGTGCGAATTTTCTACCTCAAACCCCCTTGTTTTGACTAGGGATCATCTGTTATGCCCCAGGTCAAACTAGCCCCAATCTCTGCGTTTATTGCGCAGATTTACCGGCTGAGGAGCAGCCATGTTCCACATGCCATTTGGGGGGGGGGGGGGGGGAGACTTTGTTCTCAGTCTCTAATCGATCCTCCAAGGTGTTGGAACCCCAAAAAGTCCAGAAAGACTGGTCTGCAGGAAAGAGATCCCACTCAGAGATCGCGAGTAAACAAGAGGGTGAAACACAAGCACATAGCAGCAGAGGATTCCCCAATCTGGGGTCTTACAGGAGTCTTCAGGGCCTCCGGTGCAAGGCTTTTCCAATTTTGTCAGCCTTTTATGGAAAGCCTACTTTATTAGTCCAGGAACCGCTGTGCTGCCCACGAGCGTGCTGGCTCTGCCTCAGGGGGTTTCTTCTTCCAAGCAGCAAGCTCTTAGTGTCAGTAGCCCTTCGGAGCAGAACTGGAAAATCTCTTTCCATGCCCTTATTATCACACAGCTCCTCTGCATCTGTGGATGATTTGGGATCCCTTTTGGGGTTCGGAGCTCAGGAAGCAGGAGCAACTGTGGGTAACAGCGTGTCGTCTTTTCAAATCAGCTTCCATTTCACATGTCATTTCTGACAAACTCTCTGAGTTGAAGCTCAATGCCCAGCAGCCCTCCACCTCTGTGTTCTGTTTTAAGTGGCACTAATGCACAGACAACCTTTTTTCCTGCTCATCCAGACATCACCTCCTTAGTCACTGACCAATGGGAGACACCTGGAGGCTCTCTAAAGGTGGCCAAAGCTATGTCTAGGATCTATCCTATGGCTCCAGACTTCCAACAGCTGTTTGTGCAGCCAAAATAGATTTTGCAGTAGCGCAAGTGACCAATTGCACCTCCCTTCCTAGTGAGGGTGGAGTGATGCTAAAGAACGCACATGACCATAAGGTAGACTTGATCCTTAAAAGAAGCATTGGCTTTGTGTATCAAAGCTGCAGCAGCTGCCTCCTTCATGGCACAGGCCTGTCATTTCAGATTGCAAACTAGTTCCTCAGAGCTTGGGGATGCTTGTCCTCACATGTTTAAGGAGGGAGTGGATTATGTGGCTGATGCTCTTTATGATATTATCAGAGTCCCGAGTAAGGTTTCTTCCTACTCCATTTCTGCCTGCTGAATGCTCTGGATCAGACAACTGGCAGTCAACTCAACCTCCAAGGCCACTCTCAGCAAATTACCCTTCAACGGACAGATGCTTTTTGGCAAAGGGCTGGACAACCTCATGGCTAGTGTGGCGGATTTCAGTCAATTAGAAATAAAGGGGAACAACTGGAAAACTCACTTCTCAGTGAAACCTGGATAATTAGTAATAATCACAAATAAAGAAAACCCAGAAATATATAAATAATATAAGATTCATCATACAAATAACATTTCAAAGGTAATATGTAGTAATTGGATTGTGAGACCTTACATTTGGAGATTTTCCCTACATGGTCTCCAGGTCTCTGAGCATATACTTTCATAAGAAACATACATTGCAAATTAAAAATATTTTTCAGTTTATATATTTCTGGGTTTTCTTTATTTGTCAGTGTGGTGGATTGCCATTCGAAATCCCTCCCGGACAGCAGGAGCCATCGTTCTGCCAGGGGCAGCAGAGGCAGTTTTCGTGTCTCTAGGAGATCGCATCAATTTTCCTTCAGTTTTTTCTTCTCAGAGGCCCTTTCAGGGGTCCAGACAGAGATTTGCCAATTTACAGTTGGCTCAGCCTCCAAGAAGCAATAATGACACCAGGACAACAGCTGCCACTTCTCATATTGGCAGGCAGATGTCATCTTTCTGGAAGGAATGGAACAGATTTTGTCCAACTGTTGGGTTCTGGACATTATTTGGGAGGGACAGAAGATCGAGTTTTCTCAGCCCCCTCAAGATCTGCTCCTCAGCTGGACAGCTGGAGATGGAGGCCAGAATCCAAAGGACAGTGCAACGACTTTTGGACATTCATGCTTTAGAACCAGTTTCTGAAGAAGAATTGGGCTCAGGCAGATGCTATTTTGGGAGCTGCCCCAACTGACCTCCGGCAAGCGACCGCTAGGGAAAGAGTTGTACTGGCGTGGGAGACGAGCTCCGTCTCCCAACAGCCCTAGTGGCTCAAATTCTCTACTTTTAAAGCTTCTTCTCGTCAGGGCAGCACCATTGCTGTTTTGGGAGCTGCCCCAACCGACCTCCGGCAAGCAACCGCTAAGGAAAGAGTTGTGCTGGCGTGGGAGACGAGCTCTGTCTCCCAACAGCCCTAGTGGCTCAAACGCGCTACTTTTAAAACTCTTTCTCTTCAGGGCAGCTCTATTGCTGTTTTGGGAGCTGCCCCAACTGACCTCCGGCAAGCGACTGCTAGGGAAGGAGTTGTGCTGGCGTGGGAGATGAGCTCCGCCTCCCAACAGCTCTAGCGACACAAACATCTCCTCTGCGATGAATCGATTGGAGAAATGGGCAGACAAAGTGCAGATGAAGTTTAATGTGGAAAAATGCAAAGTGATGCGCTTAGGCAGAAAGAATAAGGAACACAAGTATAGTATGTCAGGTGCAACTCTGGGAAAAACCGAACAGGAAAAGGACATGGATGTACTAATTGATAGGACCCTGAAGCCCTCGGCGCAATGCGTGGCAGCAGCAAAGAATGCAAATAGAATGCTAGGCATGATAAAGAAGGGAATCACGAGTAGATCGGAGAAAGTAATAATGCCACTTTATAAAGCGATGGTCAGACCACACTTGGAATACTGAGTCCAGTATTGGTCTCCATACCTAAAGAAGGATATAAAAATGCTGGAGAGGGTACAGAGACGAGCAATGAAGCTAATAAAAGGTATGGAGAACATGGAATATGAGGAACGACTTAAGAGACTGGGATTGTTCTCCCTTGAGAAGAGGAGACTTCGAGGGGATATGATCGAGACTTTCAAAATACTGAAAGGAATCGACAAAATAGAGCAGGAAAAAAAATTATTTACAATGTCCAATGTGACACGGACAAGAGGACGTGGACTGAAGCTAAGGGGGGACAAGTTCAGGACAAATGTCAGGAAGTTCTGCTTCACGCAACGAGTGGTGGACACCTGGAATGCTCTCCCAGAAGAGGTAATTGCGGAATCCACCGTTCTAGGATTTAAGGGTAAGCTAGATGTACATCTCCTTATAAGTGGCATAAAGTAATACGGGTAAGGGTAAGCTAGATGCACATCTTATGAGAAGCTTAGAGTGATAAGGGGACTAAAACTATGCCAGGGTACACCTGGCGGGGCCTCCGCGTGTGCGGATCGCCAGACTTGATGGACCTAAGGTCTGATCCGGAGATGGCAGTTCTTATGTTCTTATGACAGCGCAGAGAACAAATAAACAAAAGACACAGAAACCCCCTCCCAAAGAGTCAGATACACAAAATTTCCAACAACCTCTTCCAAACCCTAATTTTTCAACGAGTTAGAGTTGCACTTCCTAGAGCGAACAGACAGACAAACACACAGAGAAAGCAGAATTACTCTCAAAGGCAATACATGTCTCATTTTACACAAGATTCTTCTCTCCTATCACCTTGTAACCTCAAACCCCCCCAAAGCAAACAAACCCACAGCCCACAAAATGAAACCCTCCTTCACTCAGTTCCCGATTCTATTTCTCACCACCCTCACAGCGCTGCACAACATATCTCCCAACTACAGTTTCAACGCCTCACAAGATCCCAAGAAACAAAGGCCCAGATCGCAAGAACCTCTTACACAACCTACGGTAGGTCATGGTGGAAGCGGTCAACTCATTCCCATACCCTGGACCAAGAGACATGACAAACATATTCTTAGAAAACGACCCCTCCCTAAGTCACACAACAACCTAACAATGAAACCAAACAATAACGAACCCTCCTCCGCCCATTGCATGTACGTGAATGCAAAATCAGTGGTCAATAAGCTATTCCTCATAAATGATCTGATCACCACCAAAGATATAGACCTAGCATTTATCACGGAAACATGGTTAAAAGATCAATGTAGCCCAGAACTCCCCCACCTCTGCCCCCCGGGATACAACATACTCTAACTTCTGAGAAAACTCAAACGGGGAGGTGGCCTAGCAATTTGGCACATAAAAGCCTATATCATCTCGGAAATAGACTCAAGCTCTCACACCAATCTGGAATACATTGCTTGCAAACTGGAAGATAAGACTAATTCCAC
This sequence comes from Geotrypetes seraphini, assembly GCF_902459505.1. Lineage (NCBI taxonomy): Eukaryota > Metazoa > Chordata > Amphibia > Gymnophiona > Dermophiidae > Geotrypetes > Geotrypetes seraphini. Next base: position 78,663,754 of record NC_047091.1, on the reverse strand, counting down.
TCAGAACAACGTAGGAATCCTTCTGGTCTATAGACCTCCTAACTCCCAATCTAGTTCCATCACCACAATAACGGAAATAATCACCAACCTAGCATGCCAACATGATAAACTAATCATCCTGGGAGATATCAATCTCCCTCTAGAATCCATGATCAACAAAGAGGTCACCAAACTCAAAGCCCTACTTGATGACTTCCAAATTACAATTGCCCCATCAGGCCCCACACACAAAAAAGGTCACACACTTGATCTACTCGCATCCTCCTCCTCCATAAATCTCACTAGCAATATCAAATGGTCCCCTATCCCGTGGTCTGACCACTACCTTCTGAACTTCTGCCTCAATCTCAAAGTCAGAGACCAGAACAGCAAGACCACCAAGGATACAAGACTAGTGCGCAGAAAGATGAGACCTGAACTATTCTGGAACACAGTATCCGAGTCTCTCACCGCCCCATCGAATAACACAATCTTAATGCTAACCAACTGGAATGAAACCATAACTAACACACTAGACACCATTACCCCCCTCCATCCATGTAAAATAAAACCAAATCGAACTTCACCCTGGTTCACAGACTCGCTAAGAACAGACAAACAACAATGCAGATGATTGGAAAGAAAATGGAGAAAGAGCAAAAAGCCAGAGCACAGTGGTGTGCAGCTATTAAGAAATACAAGTTCAACACAAATGAAGCCAAGAAAAACTACTATGCTAACAAACTAGGAAATAAAACAACTGATAATAAAGGGCTGTGCCATTTGGTATGACAACTTACATCCCCACCAGACCAAATATCAACTGGTCACGTCAACAAAATATACGCACAAGACCTGGCAGACTATTTCCTCAACAAAATCAAATCAGTCCAAGCAGAAGTCGCAAAGTTCACCATTCCAAACAACCACTGCCCTAGCACCTATGAGCACCACACAGAACCTATTGTAGCAGATCAAATCTGGACCGCCTTCACTGAACTTACCAACCACAATACAAAAAAAAAACTTGTATCAAAACTCTCTACACGCAGCAGTCCTCTTGACAACTGCCCCGCTTACCTACTGTCAGCCACCCCCCCCCCCCCAAATCATAACCTGGCTCACTAACCTCCTAAATAGTTCCCTGAATCAAGACAAATTACCCAAGAATATGGGCAAAATTGCTCTCACACCCATACCGAAAACTTCAACAGCAGACCTTTCCATAACTTCAAACTACAGGCCCATCCCTGGCATCTTTATTCTAACAAAAATCATTGAAACCCACGTAAGCAAACAATTAACCTCTCAAATTGAGCTATATTCATGCCTTCACTCATCCCAATATGGTTTCAGAAAGCAACACAGCACAGAACTCCTTATCATCACCCTAATCACCAAAATAAAACAACTACTAAGCATTGGCCAGCAAGCAATACTACTCCAGTTTGATATTTCCGCTGCCTTTGACTCGGTAGACCATCATCTAATCATATCCAAACTATCTGAAATCGGAATTACAGGGACTGTGTTAGACTGGTTTACAGACTTTCTACAAAATAGAGAGTCCACGGTTAAAAAGGAAGGAGAGTTCTCCAACCCTGGAAAGCACAGTTCTGCAAGTCTCCCCATTATCCCCCATCCTTTTCAACCTTTTCATGAGCTCACTTGGAAACATTAAATTAGAAGATGAAACCTTACTATCCTACGCAGACGATATTCTTCTCCTTATCCCTATAACAAACAACCAAACATAGACAAGAAAATTTCAAACAACATAGAAAACATCCATACCTGGGCAACCACAAACAAACTTAAACTAAATGCCACCAAAACCAAAGCCATCTGTTTCCACACTGCTCAGCAGAACGCCCCGACGAGCACTAATCTTCAATCCGGTACCACCCTCACAGTGGAGAAATCCTCAAAAGTACTTGGCATCATTCTGGATGACACACTCACAATGGATCCTCAAATCTCCAGCCTCTGGAAAAAGACCATCTTCACTATGCGCCAACTAAGACTTATTAAGCCATACTTCCACCAACATCATTTTGCTCTGATTGTCCAGCTGATGGTACTACTCCAGCTGGACTATTGCAACTCAGCATACATGGGCATAAACTCCACCCTAGTTCACAAACTGCAGCTCATTCAGAACACAACCGTTAGACTTATCTTTAACCTAAAGAAATACGATTCGATCTCAGCCTTCCTCAAACAACTACACTGGCTACCAATTTCATCGCGAATACTCATCAAAATATCATGGATCCTACACCACATAATCCACAGAAACTCAGCCACTGCTCTCACCCACCTATTCTCAACGGTATGGCCTACCTCCAGGAGATTCATAAACATAATACAATTAAATCTACCTTCCACAAAAAATCTCCATTATAGGCGCTTGTTCCGCTCCATGCTTACATTCATAGGAGTAAAAACCTGGAATAACCTGCCAGAAATGATCAGAAAAGAAACTAAATATACAACATTACGGAAAAAACTGAAAACCTTCCTCTTTGACAACTGAACCTACTTGACTTCTCAGAAATGACTCTTTCCACCTCTTTCTCTAGATGAAGCTCTTAGACAACAAGGATTTCTCGCCCCCTCTTACCCTCCCACCTTTCAAGGACCCCTTTATTCCCTCCTCCTGACCCCCTTTCAACCCCTCTCTGAATGTCGCCTAGAGCCTGAATAGATATGTGCGACACACAAATAGAAGATTAGATTAGATACTCTTTATACATCATAGTGCCCAAGAAAGGCACAGAGAAACATGATGGCAGATAAAGACCAAATGGCCCATTTAGTCTGCCCATCTGCAGTAACCATTATCTCTTTCTCTTTCTGAGAAATCCCACATGCCTATCCCAGGCCATTTTGAATTCAGGCACAGTCTCTATCTCCACCACCTCTTCTGGGAGACTGTTCCATGTATCTACCACCCTTTCTGTAAAAAAGTTATTTCCTTAGATTACTTTGGAGCCTCTCACCTCAACTTCATCCTATGCCCTCTCATTGCAGAGTTTCCTTTCAAATGAAAGAGACTCAACTCATGCGCATTTACATTATATAGGTATTTAAACGTCTCTATCATATCTCCCCTCTCCTGCCCTTCCTCCAAAATATACAGATTGACATCTTAAAGTCTGTCCCCATATGCTTTATGATGAAGATCACATACCATTTTAGTAGCCTTCCTCTGGACTGACTCTATCCTTTTTATATCTTTTTGAAGGTGTGACCTCCAGAATTGTACACAATATTCTAAATGAGATCTCACCAAAGTATTATACAGAGGCATCAATACCTCTTTTTTCCTACTGGCCATACCACTCCCTATGTAAGCATCCTTTTAACTTTTGCTGTCAACTTTTCAACCTGTTTGGCCAACTTAAGAACATCACATACAATCACACCCAAGTCCCGCTCTTCTGTCAGGCATATAAGTTCTTCACCCCCTAAACTGTACCATTCCCTTGGGTTTTTGCAGACCAAATGCATTACCTTGCATTTCTTAGCTTAAATTTTAGCTGCCAAATTTCAGACCATTCTTCAAGCTTTGCCAGGTCCTTCTTCATGTTATTCACATCATCTGGCATGTCTACTCTATTGTAAATTTTGGTATCATCTGCAAAGAGGTAAATTTTACCCGACATCCCTTCAGCAATATCATTTATAAAAATGTTAAAAAGAACAGGCCCAAGAACAGAACCTTGAGACACATCACTGGTAACATCCCTTTCCTCAGAACGATCTCCATTGATCACTACCCTCTATCGCCTTCCACTCAACCAGTTCTTGACCCAGCCTGTCACTTTGGGACCTATCCCAAGGGCACTCAGTTTATTTATTAGACGTCTGTGTGGAACACTGTCAAAGGCTTTGCTAAAATCTAAATACACCACATCTAGCGCATATCCTCTATCCAATTCTCTGGTCACCCAGTCAAAGAAATTGATCAGATTTGTCTGACAAGACATACCTCTAATGAATCCATGTTGTCTCTGGTCCTGTAATCCACAGGATTCCAGAAACTTGACCATTTTCTGTTTTAAAAGTGTTTCCATTAATTTGCTTACCACAGAAGTCAGACTTACCAGCCTGTAATTCCCTACTTCTTCCTTACTTCCACTTTTGTGGAGAGGGACCACATCCGCCCTTCTCCAGTCCTCCAGTACCACTCCTAACTCTTCATCCTAGCAACCCAGAAGGTGCCCTTCAGGGTCTCCCAATGCTCCATGACTAGCATAGTAATGTCAGGATGCGATTGAAAAAATGCAGACTGAGTCTTGGAGTTGCTCATAACAGAGCACTGTGTAACTGAGGTCTGCGGAGCTTCCAAATTTAATTCCCGCTGTCAACTTGGAGAGGTTGCACACTGACGGATTCTTCCCTTGATCAAGGGCCACTACCATCTCTTGACAAGCAGCCTCTGCTTGAGACCCTAAATCTCCTAGCGAAGATTCACTCTGGGACAGTAAAGGTATAAACTCCAACCTCCAGTCTCTCTAGTCCTTCTCTGACTGGTCTTCTGTTTCCAAATCAAAAACCTTCTCTTGGGGAAGTGCACTATGAGAGGCCAAACCCTCTTGTGCAGTCAAAGTTGTGCCTTCCATGGGCACAGACAGACCCTGAGAGTTTAAATAAAATTTCCTCATAAGACCCACAAAATCAGGGGTAAAGCTCTGAGTAGAAAGTCCAAAGAACCCCTTCAGGGACTCATCTTGTTGTCTCTTGGGCTCTTTGGTGTCCACGCAATTGCGTTTCATCAAATTGCCCTCCAAGGGCTCCAGGAAGGATTACTTCCTGTGACTCCCCAGTCCTAGAGGTGCTTAAGTCCATGGCCTCTTCCCCCTAAGTGCACTCCTCAGTTGACCATCCAGCGCAGGCCTGGCATCATACAGGGGTAGAAAGGTCTGAGAAGCCATAATCAATTTTAAGCAAAGTTTAGGTGTTTTGAGACAGATAGAGGCATTTTAAATTAAATTGGAAAATCCAAGATGGCCACCACAGCAGTGTTTTGGATGCCAAGAAACCACCCTAGAAAGCAATAGCAAGTTACAAAAAATTCAGGGAAGGAGATTTTGGAGTTGGGAACCCTATATCTAGCCCCAGAAACCACCAAAACTGACTTTTAAAGATCATATGATTTTCCCATGGGCTGTAATGGCCTTACTCAATGTACTGTGCTGTACTGGTGCTATAGCCTGCTTCAACTCTTACTGCAGCTGGATAGTGGAGAAGACCTTTGCCTCAAACAAATAAATCCTCATTTCAGTACCCTTTAATCTTTGGGCTGCCAGTTAGGCTGTCGCCGGACTGAGGCCTCAAACCCCCATGAACCCACATGCCTCAACAGGGGGGAGGAAAATGCAGCCAGCACCAATCAAAGCCCTACTAAACCACCAATGGGGCCAATCAGCCTGCATTCAAGGGCCTGATCCCCGAGCTCCTTAACTGATAATGCAGGCTGGCTAGATAGGTTCCTTTACGGTTGCCCTGCCAGAAGCAGACAGCTCATCAAGAGGGTCTGCATCCCTTCCCAGGCAGAGTTGCCTCAGGGCCACAGGGGATTTCTTGAGCACCACAAGCCTCAATCAGATTTTTTAAAACCTGAAAATAATTTTTTTTTAATTCTCAGAGCAGATCAGAAAGACACCTGAAGAGAAGCAGTACAGTCCACTGAGGAAGGAGGTGAAGCTAAAGAAAAAGTATTGCTTCCTTCTGCAACAACTTGCAATCTGGGTGACTTAGCCCATTTGTCAGGACTCGTATGCTTTGAATAACAGAAGTTGCAAATGGTGTGCACAGCTGATATTGCATGTACAATTTAATTGTTTAACAAGAGCAAACAGTGCCAGAAATTGGCAATTAACACCTAATAATTGATACTAATCAGCACTAATTAGAAGTTATGCACACACACACAAAAAATATCCTCAAAAATTTTTTTATAATTTCCATGTTGTACAGCCAACAACCGCTCCATTTAAAAAATATGACACAACGATTCCCACCAAAAACTGTAGCTCAACATGTCCCAGTTTTTCCAATTTCTCAAAATCAGTTGCATAGCAACCCTGTCATTATCAAAAGAAGTTTATTGTTGTGAGAGGAAATTTGACTTTTGGCTCTTAACATTGTACCAAATAACACCGTGTCATATGTTAAAGCTACAGGATTCTCCAATAATTTTTCCAAAATTTTGGTATCAGTGAACGGTAAAACAGCAAACGATCCAATGTCCCTGCTTCAAGATGACAGTGCCAACATTTATTAGTTTTAGAACTATCCAACTTATGTAACTTAACAGGGGTCCATACTGCTCTATGCAACAAGAAAAACCAAGATTGTCTCATAGATGCTGACACTGTACATCTCATCCTCCAAGTCCAAATTCGTGGCCATTGAGACGCATTAATCTGATGCTTTATCTCAAAGCTCCAAATGTCACAAAGACCATTCTTTGGTATTTTATTCAAAAGATCAGATATTAATTTATACCACTGCGCGGCCTGATGACTCAAGAAATGTACCTGAAAGCATAAGATCTGCAAGCTATAATAGTTTTAAAAAGTTTGCTAATCAGGGAGCCCTTCCTGAATAGCCTGCTTCAACTTCAGCCACCTATAATTTTGAGATTTAGCAATACCAAATTTGTAAAAAGTCAAGCAGCTTTCCATCTAATACCACATCATCCAACATACGAATGCCCGCCTTCATCTAATGCTTCCAGATTTTAAATCCGTCAATTTGAATCTTGGAGTTCAGCCACAGGGACTGACACGTGGATTTATGAATAGGAATAAATGTTAAATTATTGATAAATTTTTAAGTTTTCAAAGTATCACATAAAATTCTATTGTCCTTATATAATCTTGGCATCTGACACAACCTCAGTTTTGAGGATTTTTGAGGATTTGGGAACCATTGATAAGTTATTGTAAGGATTGATTTTATTTTTTGGTCATTTCATTATACACATCCAGGGGGTGGGGGTGGGGGAATTCACAGGACAATTCTAACCTGATTAGGGGTAATGGATTATTAATTTGGGGGTGGGGGGGTTAAAGTGATTTTTAGGTACATCTATTAGTTAAAAGTGCTTTTGCTGTAAATTTATTTGTGTAAATAGCTATTGTGCACTATGATTGAAACTTAATAAAGATTAAAAAAAAAAAAAAGAAGTTATGCACACAACTTGGTAGTTGGTATAAAGAGGCAGTATAAAGTGTGTGTCATTTCTAATGTGTGAATCTGAAAAGGAGACTTGGACAGAGTAGGAGTATGGGCAGATCATGGGCATTCCTAAAAGTTAGGTACACTGTTACAGAATACACCTCATCTGTGCACAACTTAGGCACAGGCATTTATGCCTGGTTTTCTTTGTCCTAAATGGGTGTAACTGTTATGCCGTTTATAGCCCAACAACCAACTTCCTAAATTTTGAGCATTATTTTGCCACTGTAGTCGAAAACAATATTATCTTATTTCATTAAGTGCCAGTTTGCAGAAACAAAATTCTACGTTTTGACGGTTTCAGATCACTGATTATTTGTATTTGTCTGAATAGTAAAATATGCTCTAGCAGGTACAGAACATAACTACAAATTGAAACCTAGTGAAACGATCAGAAATATACACGTTTAACAGCACTGTAGAACAATCATGTAACAGAAATATGACAAATGTTAATACAATACAAAGATCATAATAGAAAGCATGAAAGAACATTCAAATAGCAAAAATACAATGATATGAGGGGGTGCTGAAAAGTTTTCAGCACAAGAAGAGAATGATGTGGATATGGTTCACTAAAACAATATTATTTGGCCAAATATGAATAATGAGCATTGAGTTTTAACATAAATAATAAAAGAAGCAATGTGAAATCAGAGAACAAGGGCTCCTTTTACTAAGGTGCGCTAGCGTTTTTAGCGCATGCAGGATATTACCGCGCACTACAGGGCTAGAACTAACGCCAGCTCAGTGCTGGCGTTAGCATCTAGCGCGCGCTATTCCGCGCATTAATGCCCTAACGCAGCTTCGTAAAAGAAGCCCCAAGTGTTTATTTCAGTAAGATTTAGAACAGTAGAGTGAAATGATGCGGTGGCCGTGTTACTCCACTCATCAAGGTAATATGCAGAAATAAAACAAAAACAAAGGAAAAAAATACTAACTTAATGTAGTTTATGATTAGCTTTCAAAGGTAACTCCTTCCTCAGATCAGAACAGTAGTGCAAATTTAAATCACTTTTTGGCTGAATACAGATAATGTATTTGGGGCACTCTTTAGGTCCAAACCAAATCAAATATAAATATTTAGTATAGTTCTAGCACCTGCTGTACACCACCTTGGGTAAATCTTTTCACCAAGGCAGTAAATAAATCAATAATTATGAAGCAAGCACAATGAGAATTGAAATTTCAGTGGACTTAGGTTACATAGCCTCCTCCTATCAACATTGTTCCTTATACTCTAAAAGGTTTAAAAAAAACCAAATAAACAGTAGGACTAGGTCTAGGAACCCGGTCCAAAAAAGTAGCTATAACCATTGTGGCATAAAGAACAGATGTTTTATTGGAAATAACCTGTAACCTGCATCTGCCTGCATCAGGAATATGGTAACATCTGCCAGAACATAAATAAACACGAATAATGTATTTTTTAAATCATTAACATGCTTTTAACAGTAAAAGAATTAAAATACAGATAAGATTATATGTATTTGAATAGTTTTATTAATGTATAAAATTAATTTATATGTTTTTATTTGTGTATGTTTTGACAGATGTTACCATACTCTTGATGCAGACATTTGCTATAACATGGCTGTTTTGGGTCACTGGTTATTTCCAATAAAATTTCTATTCTTCATGCCACGCTAGTTGTATAAGCTATTTCCTTTTTTTGGACTTGGTTTATCCAGACTTGGTCTTATTGTTTTTTTCACCTTTAGTGGATTTCCTGCCTCTTGTATGCTGATTGGCTTTCCATTCATAAACCTGTTCCAATGTCTGATCTTTCCTCCCTCTGTTAAGTAACCCTTTTCTTCATTCCCAGCCTTCTAACCACAGACCTTCCCTTATTGATTGGGGTACACATCTTGATTCTCAACACACTCAAGGATCATAAATGTTTGACGCTTGTACAGATGAAGACAGAGTTTGCAGGGACGGGGGAGGGGCAGAATTCACCAGGATGGCTCAGGGATGGAGATAGATCTCACGGGGCCAAGGAAAAATTTGTCCCTGTGCCATTCTCTACTGAGAACCCATATGCAGCGTAGCTTTGTGCTGCCACATACACTCTGAAAAACTTCATAAAAGTATGGAGGTGCTGCCCTATAAATCCTCACGGATGATATAGTCCAGGATTCTGCCCATGAAGATGTCATACTTCTAGTGGAATGCGCCCTCAAAGAGATTGGTGGCTGTTTACCACAGCCAATGTACACCAACAAAATTGCCATGCAAATTCAACTGGAAATAAAAGCCTTTGAAGCTGGCCTTCCCAGTCGAGTAGAACACCTGTGCCTGCTAACCAGTTCTTCTACCATTTACTGCAGATATTTTAATACCCATTTGTGACTCTATGACTTATTTTCTTAGATTCTCTATAAGTTGTAAGTTATTGATTCTATAGCTTTGTGTTTTGATCCTGTAGCATGTTATTGACTCTATAATGTACGTATCTCTGTTCCTGAAAACTTTGTGTATGTATACTTTTAACCCGTTCTGAGCTTCTGGGGAGAATGGGCTATAAAAATGAATAAATATTACTGGTGAGCACAAAAATGATGATCTGAGAGATGAAAATCATTTGTCCCCTCAAGACAATGAAGAAGAACTCTCCTACCATCCAGCAACTTCAACACTTTGTCTCTTTTCTTCCACAGGAGTTGTCAGACTTCCTAATTTATGTGGAAGGTCCAAAACACTTTGGCATAAGGAAGGAACTGTGCAGAGGGAGACCCCTGCCTCCCTAAATCTGATGGAATGTTCTCTGCACAAGAGTTTGTAGCTCTGAAACCCTTCTGGCTGAAACAACAGCTACTTGAAAAAATGTCTTAATGCCAAGATCCATTAGAGACGCCTCTCGCAAAGGCTTACTGAGGGCCTACAAAACCAAAGTAAAATCCCACATCAAGAACCACTGTCGCAGAGGCAGATGGAACCACAATCCTTTCAAAAATCTTGCGACAACTGGATGAGAGGCCAAGGACACCTCTTCCACTTGAGCTCTAAAACATGAGTCTTAATATTAATACTTTGAGAAAGGCACCAGCCACACCCCTGTTGAGACCATCCTGGAGAAACACTAGGACTACTGCTATTGGAGCCTTCATCAGTTCCACACTCTCCTTAGCATACCAGCGCTGAAAAGCATAGGCTGCGATGGTCACTGGTTTCTTAGATTTGAGGAGGGAAGCAATAACTACCTCCAAGTAGCTCTTTCATGCTAAGGCCATGCTGGAAGCCTAAAGCGTTCGGGATCCTCCAGAGCAGCTGGACCCTATGAGAGCAGAGTCGGATGCAGTGGCAGTTTGAGCCACTTGCCTCTCTATAGGCGAATCAGTTGACATGGCCAGTCTGGAGCAACCAGGATTACCAACCTTGGATAGTTTGCTAATCCTCACATGACCAGGCCCACCATGGGCCACGGGGGAGAGGGGGGGAATCTACAACAGCCCTTTCTCTACTAAACTAGAGGGGCCATGTTGGCGCTTCTAAGCTTGAAGCTTTGGCTGAAGAATTGACTGGTCTTTTTTTCTCGTTTGACTGCTGATGTCAGCAAATTGTATGTCAAGCGCTCCCAATGGCTGCACAGCGCTGTCAAAAGCTCTGAGACAGAGACTACTCCCCTGGGACTGAAGTCTGCCAGCTGCAATAGTTGGTCTGCACATGTCCATTCCCGATATGTGCGCTGCTGATAGCACTTGTAGGAGGACTTCCACCCAGTGAAAATAACTAGGCCTCCCAGATTCAACAGAGTACTATTGGTATCTCCCTTCCCATGGATATAGGTCACCTCTTTGGCACTTTCCAAGAAGACCCTGACCAATTTGCCATCCAGGATGTTCTCCACTGGTCCGAGTAAATCCTCACCCAAGTCTCCCAATAAACCTACAACCGCCCTCCACTGTGGGGGTGGGGTGGGTAGTAGTTCAGCTATCGACCTGGCATCATTGGGACTTTTTTTTTTTTTTTAAAGAAGCAGCTGTAGGGCACGCACTAGAGGACTGAGCTCTTCTGACACTTCCTTGAAATGATCTCTGGGTAGAGGACCCTGCTGAGAAGTGATGAATCATAGAGAACACTGAAAAAGAGCTACAATCTGATCTCCCAGGAGCCCGTGGTCTGCTATCTGGCAAGAACTTCAGGTGACAATCTACCACACTAGTTGTAAGATTGTTCAGTCTTTTTCCAAAAGATATTTGGCCCTTGAACAGAAGCATACTCAAAGTGGCCTGAATCTCCCATCCATTCTCTGATCCATAACATTCCATGGGCAGAGATCAAATAAGCAAAAACCTTACTTATAATTCTGAAAACATTGTACAGAGCATCTGCTACAAAATCTACCCTCAAAATTAGGAACTCAGAGCATGCACTGTCTTCTGCCACCGGGGCTTGATGCAATCTGGTAAGGCAGGAGCATACAACAAAAGAAGCCACAGCCTCTACCTTTAGCCTTATCCTATGATCCTCTAAAATTACTCCACCCTCACGAGGCAACGAAGTATGTTTGGTAACCTGAACTACCTTAGGTAGGCCAAACAGCTGTTGAAAATCAGAAGCCATCAGGTACAGATTTGTCAAATTCCAGGCAGCCCGCAAGGAGCCCTCTGGGGCTTCCCTTGCTCCATGAACAGCATTATAATGTCTGGATGTGAAGGAAAAAGTGTGTTCTAAGTCTTAAAGCTGCTCATAAAAGAACACTGTGCAGCAGAGTTACCGATACTAGCTTTAATTCCTGCAGCGAGTCTATAATACAAAGGGGTGCTGAAAAGTTCTCAGCACAACCAACTTCCTAAATTCTGAGCGTTATTTTGCCACTGTAGCTGAAAAGAGTGTTATTTTATTTTGCAAAGTGCTAATTTGCAATATTGTAACCCTTTGGTCTTCCAAATGCTGGCAGAGTGCACATAATGTTTTCTAAGTGTGTATTTTGAGGACCCAAAGCAGGAGCCAACTTTCACAACTGAGCTCCCGAGCAAGCATTAATCAAACTTGTTCCTTTCTCTCTCTCTCGCTCCAATAACTGTAGACCACACCAGAAGATTTGCTGAATAACTGAACCTTTACTTCTCCTTAGATAAATTCAGAAGAGGCAATATCCTTAAACAGCAACAGTTTCATAAACAACTCCAATAGAATGGTATGCATATCCAGACTCAGGTATACTTGACTCTAAAGTAGGGGTGTCCAACCTGCGGCCCCGTGAAGTATTTTGTGTGGCCCCGGTTGAGGGCGATGCAGTGTTTTCCTCTGCTACCCCCAGGTGTTTACTGTCTTACCAGCTCCCTTCTCTGTCTTGCTGCAGTGTTTGTGCGGCCCCAGAAAATTTTTTTTCGGCCAATGCGGCCCAGGGAAGCCAAAAGGTTGGACACCCCTGCTCTAAAGTTTAGGAATCCTCCATGTTGGAAGGATCCTAGAGTATAGTCCCAACACAGCCCTGTTGGTCTGGAATAGGCCTGGCTTAATAGAAGTGATTAGTTAGTTCTGGGTTTTCCAAAAGACAACAGCTCCTGCCCAGGGTTTAAGACTCCTCTGGAGTGAGGTCACAAACCACCACCCTCCAAGCAGTCCCAAGGCTTAGGGTTACCAGATTTTAAATGAGTAAAAGCCCCGCTCCACCTTGTTCTGCCCAAGTCATGCCCTGTTCCGCCCCAATCCCACCACCCAAACCTCCTCAAGCTTGAAGCCATGTTTGGAGGGCCTCTTCAGCATGAGCAGGTGTGATGCGCTGATGTCACACACATGCGTGATATCACCGTGTTGCACCCGCAGATGCGGTCCCACCCTCAAAGCATTTCAAAACCCAAAGTGCTGGGTTTTGAAAAGCCAACCAGTCCTCTAAAAAGAGGACATGCCCGGGTAAATCCAGACATCTGGTAACCCTACCAAGGCTAGCCTGAGCTCTGGAAACTGCTAGAAATCTGTAGCAGTTCTAGAGGTGCCTCAAAGTCTATGGCCTACCCCTGGTCCACATGGAAACGCAGGCCTAGATGCAATAAGGGGATCAGTAAGACTGTGTGGGTCTACACCAGTGGTCTCAAACTTATGGCCCGCTAGGTACTATTTTGTGGCCCTCGGTATTATAAACAATGATTCTTTATGGAAAACTTGTGCCTTACGTGTCCGACGGTCACGTTCTGGAACGATGCCCGCTTCACAGTGCATCCTCACACAAGTGCTTTCCTGAGTTTGCACATGATTGTCCTCTCCACTCCACCTCACAATAACGTACAGATGAAGGAAAGCCCTTGCGTGAGGTTACAGCAGTGAGGCGGGCAACGTTCCAGAACGTAAGGTAACCTTTGGAGGCAGTGCAGCTTGTGAATGTGTCCGGTGCTGGAGGAGGTGAAAGCTGAAGGCGGTTGCGGATTGTAACCAGACAGACTTCGTGCCTGGCCTGGTTCCAGCTGAAGTTCCCACTAAGACACAGAAGAAAACCCGGAAGGGAATGTACAAGGATTGTTCTAGGGGTGATTTGCAGGTTAACCACCAGAGGGAGCCTGAAATCTCTAGGGACCTGCTGCAAGAACACTATCTAGGTCACCACAGGAGGAGCCCAAGAGCCACAGGCAGGTCTGCTGACTCAGGTAGAGTAGGGCGTGCCCCTGCAGTACATAAACCAGTAGCTGAGCACAAGCAGAGAGGCAGGCTAGGAAGAAGGTTCAGACCTTTCTTCCCTGAGAGTCTCCTCGGGCCAAGCAGGGATGATACAGCCTCACCCATGGAGGTACAGGAGGCTGGTGAATTGTTGGAGGAAGTTCTTTCTGACACTGAACTTCCAATGGAACTTGACAACCTGCCTGAAGAAGTGAGTCCTACTGAGGAAGCCATGGAGGTTGGTCTTTCCACCAGCTGCAGATCCTAATTGGCAGAAACTGTGAGTGTGTTTCAGCTTGCTTTGTTTGAGAGACTGTTTATTGAAGCTGAACCTTTTGGGATTTTGCTTTTCTTTTACTGTTTTTGCCTTTTTTTGTGAAGCTGATAGTGTCTGATTTGGGAGAGGTTTGCTGTTACCTGGGAGGGCAATTTTGTAGGCTATATGATAGCTAATTGAAAGCAAACCTAAGGCACTCTCCATTGCCTGGCAGTTTAGTGAAAGGCTGCCAGAGGCTTCACTTTGAAGCACTAAGAATAGGGTATCCAGTGCCTTAAACCCTATTGTTTTTTTTTTTGATGAACTGAATATCCTGCTTAGGAGCAGGCTGATTTGAATGCTGAGGTGAGCACAAACCTCAGGTGTGAAAAAGAAAACCACTTTGGGACTTTATGTTTGAACTGTTTATTACTCTTACTTTTGGAATTTGAACAATTTGAAGTTGGATGTTCTACTTACCTGTTCTGTGGAACTCATAATTATCCTGACTTTGATGCTTTGGAAGGAATAAACCTGAGATTTTGATTTACTTCCTTTTTGAGAAGATTGTGGTTTATTTTTGTTTTTCCTATTGGTGTCAGTCCAAGCCTGCAGGGTGACTCCAGTCTGGGTCACACGCTAGTGCTATTGTTTTTGTAACCACTGAGGGGCGCTGTTGAGTCTCGCTCAGACCACAGTCACGGTTACATAGATTTGGTATCAGGAGTGGGATATTGCACCTCCTGCAGGCGACACCGAGGTACTGCAATTAAAAAAAAAAAAAAAAGTTTTTCTTTTTGCTGTGCCATTTTGAACTTGTGCTGGAGAAAGCATATTTAACTTTCTGTTATTTTGAAATTGGAACTATTGAACTATTTTCTAATTGTTTGGAGAAGCATATCTTTTGGAGTACTTTATCTGAGGAGTTTCCTGTAACCTATTCGGAGGAGGAGTTTCTAACCGGAAGGCGGAAGCGAGGATAAAGACAGCAGCATATCCTGTGGAGGAGTGCAGCGAGGAGCTCAGTTGGAGTTCATAGGGGGAGAGAGCCGGACCAGAGTTCCAGAGCCGAGTTCCAGGAGGACCCAGAGGGACCAGTGGACCGAGCCGGAAACCAGTTCCAGACCGGAGACAGCACTGGCGGTGCACCCAATCAGCACGAATGCGAAAACTCATCAGTACCTCTGGTAAGAGTACCTAGGGGTAGCTGGTGAGGATAAAGTGGTGCTGGTTGGGGAGGACTGGAAACTGTGGGAAGGCTAGTGAGGGAGGAACACTCTTTCCAAGCGGCCACACTTGGGTTCCCTTGTCTTGTTGTTTGTTTTGTAGGTGGTCGTGATGGAGCAGGCCCAGTTACTAGCCACATTAGCCGGAGAACGGCAGCGGCAGTGTGATGACCTGAAGGCTATCCTGAAGTCGAGCGAGGAACGCTGGCAGGCGAACCAGGAGGCAATGATGCGGCAGCATGGGGAACTGATTTCCACAATGCAGGACCAGGCCAAAGTTTTTTCGCAATTTCTTCAACCGACTGCTATACAGCAGGGAGAACAGACACTACCAGCTGTATCTGTTCCAGCTCCGGTAGGACCTAACCCATTATCGCATTTAAATTTATGCAAGATAGCGCCTGGAGATGCACCGGACGATTTCCTTAATTCTTTTGAAAGAATTGCTGTGGCTGCCGGAAGGCCTCCAGAGCAATGGGTGTACCGGTTATTGCCCTGCCTGGCCGGGGAGACTCTAGCGGCATTCCAGACCCTAGGCCCAGAGCATGCCAATAGCTACCCCGTAGTGAAAGCCCATATTCTGGATTACTTAGGCTTTACCACAGAACACTATAGACAGAAGTTCAGGGCAATCACAATGCTTCATGCAGAACGGCCTAAAGCTTTGCTTCAGCTTGTCACCAAACTGGCTGAAAAATGGCTACAGCCGGTTCTGAATGATGCCAGGGCTTTATTCACAGAAATAGTGAAGGAACAAATGTTAGAAGCTGTCCCAAAGAACATCAGGTCCTGGATTAAGAGACAGAACTGTAAAACTCTAGGACAAGTTCTGGAAGTAGCTGAAGCGTTTCTAGATGCCCAAGAACCTTCTGGGGAGAACATGAGTCCCTTATCTGAGCACACACCTAGACCGAACCCACGGGAGTTAGGCAAAGGTTGGGGTAAGAAGCCTCAGGTTAAGGATCCCTGTGGTCCAAGTCCTAAACCTAACACTCAGGGTGGGGACAGAAGGTGTTACAGGTGTGGAAAACCAGGACACACACAACAGTTTTGTAGGGCCTCTAATCCTGAAGTTAAAACCAAGGTTCAAAATAAGCAGACCCAGGTGTCCAAGGAGAAAGAGCCGACTGACCATCATAGCATGTTAGGTTCAAAGGCTCCTGGAAATGGGGGTGAGGTTAAATACCTTATCGATGTATCAGTAGGGGGCCAGGTGGTGAAGGCTTTGGTGGATACAGGGGCAGATCAGTCCATGATGGCTGTTCCATTCTGGAAAAGGATCTTTCCTGGGGATAAAAGAGTCATTTGGGGCAGGCAAAGTGGTGATTAAATGCATTCATGGAGACAGTGCTCACTATACCCTTAGACCGACTACCCTCCTACATAGGGACCGTGTATACAAGGTACCGATGGCCTTAATTCCCGGGGTCCCTTATGAAATAGTTTTGGGACAGGATTGGGCCGGGTTAGAAGAGTGTTTGCAAACCAAGCAGGGGTTGGTGAACACCCGTTCTCAAGGAAGGCCTAGCCTGGAGCCTGAGACCCCGTTGGGAGAAGTTTTTCCCTTTAAAAAGGGTGTGATTAGACCGGCGGCGCAGACGCAGGCTAGGTCCTCCAGGGCACAGAAGAGGAGACAACAACAACAGAGGGCCCAGAATATTAGACAAACTGAGCGAAGGAAAGAATTCCCTAGTCTCCCACAGGAAATTAGTAATACCTTCCCTATGTTTGGCCAGGAGCAGAAGGCTGACCCTTCATTGAGGGAACTGTGGCTCCAAGCTACAGGACCCCAATCTGCTGGATCAGGCTTGAGGGTTATACGTGGCCTCCTTTATAAAGAAAGAGCTGGCACTACAGACCAGGACGGAGGAGGGGAACAGTTAGTGGTTCCCAAGGGATTTAGGAAGGCCATTTTGCAAACTGCCCATGACTCACCCTTAGCAGGACATAAAGGGATTCAGGCCACTCAGGTACAGGTACAGCAGAGGTTCTACTGGCCTGGTTGGAGACAAGAAATTGATGATTTCTGTAAATCTTGTCCTACATGCCAGAGGCTGGCTTTGAGCAAGCCAGCACGGGCGCCTCTTGTCCCTATACCTGTGGTGGAAGAACCTCTCTCGCGGTTAGCCATGGACATTGTAGGACCTTTGGAAAAGACCCCTAGGGGTTACCAATTCATTTTTGTGGTAATGGATGTGGCCACCAGATTTCCTTGGGCTTTTCCTTTGCGGAAGACTACCTCGGGGGTATTGATGAAGGAACTCATGGGGTTATTCTCTACCATAGGTTTTCCGAGGGAAGTCCTTTCTGACCGGGGAAGCAATTTCTTGTCCAGGGAAATGGAGGAATTCTGGAAGGTACTCGGGGTGAGGCATATCCGAACCTCTGCTTACCACCCTCAGGCCAATGGGTTAGTTGAGAGGTTCAATCAATCCCTAAAGCATATGTTAAAGAAGGGGTTAGAGGACAATCTGAGGGATTGGGACCTGTTTATTCCCTTCGTGCTATTTGCTGCTAGGGAAAAAGTACAGGACTTCCTGGGGGTTAGTCCATTTGAATTATTATATGGGCGGGCTCCCAGGGGACTTCTAGATGTGATTAAGGAGGGTTGGGACCCTCCCGAAGAGACAGGAACAAATATTATTTCTTATCTGTCTCGGTTAAAGAAAAGTCTGGCACAAGTGTCCAAATTGGGACGGGAAAACCTCGAGTGGGCTCAGAAGAAGCAAAAAGTCTACTATGACCGGGGAGCTAAAGAACGCCAATTCTCGATAGGGGACAGGGTATTAATATTGGTGCCCTCAGATCCTCATAAATTTCTAGCCCATTGGAAGGGTCCCGCAACGATTATTGGGAAAGCAGGACCGGTGAGTTATAGAGTTAAGGAGGAGCAAGGCCGGGAACAAACATATCACGTTAATCTTTTAAAGGCCTGGAAGGATAGAGAAGCCTTAGCTCTTATAGCTCAGCGCTGCCAAGAGGACGATCTAGGACCCCAGATAGCAGACTGGAAAGGTGAATATAGGGAAAGAGTTGTCTGCATCACAGACTCGTCAAGTACAGACACTCATTGGCCAATTCTCTGATGTATTTTCATCTGTCCCGGGACGTACTAAGGGGGTTACACACATCATTACCAGTCCTGGTAAAGTAGTCCGAGTGAGGCCTTATCGCCTCTCGGAAGAGAAGAAGAAGCTGGTCTGTGAACTAGTCCAGGAAATGCTCTCCCTAGGGGTTATTGAGCCTTCACAAAGCCCCTGATGCAGCCCCATAGTTATCGTCCCAAAGGCAGATGGCTCGCCTAGGTTCTGCATCGACTTCAGACAGGTCAATGAAGTGTCACAATTCGATGCTTTTCCCATGCCCAGAGTAGACGAATTGCTGGATAAATTAGGTCAGGCCCAGTATCTTTCCACCATTGACCTGACTAAAGGGTATTGGCAGATTCCTTTGACCCATAGTGCTAAACCCAAAACTGCCTTCAGCACTCCGTATGGGTTATACCAATTCACCCGCATGCCGTTTGGACTGCATGGGGCAGCTGCGACTTGTCAAAGGGCAGTAAATGAAGTTTTAAGGGGTCACCATGCCTACGCCGAGGCCTACCTGGAAGATGTGATAATATACTCACCTTCTTGGCAATTACATTTAGAGCATGTTACGGCAATGTTGAAAGCCTTAAGGAAGGCAGGCTTCACTGTTAACCCGAAAAAGTGTTTTCTGGGCCAGCGAGAGGTCAGGTATTTGGGGTACACAGTGGGCCGCGGACAGGTAAAACCTTTGATAGATAAGGTAAAGTGTATCCAGGAATATCCCCGTTCTGGCACAAAAAAACAATTGCGAGGGTTTTTGGGCCTATTGGGGTATTATAGGAGATTTATACCTGACTTTGCCACTAGGGCCACCCCTCTGACAAATATGTTAAGGAAGGACGTCCCGGATGTGTTGCACTGGGGGAAGGATGGGGTGAAAGCGTTTATGGACTTGAAGGACAGTCTGTGGAGGCAGCCGGTGTTGGCAGCTATTGATTTCAGTAAGCCCCTTGTCCTTCAGACAGACGCATCTGGATGTGGATTGGGAGCTGTACTCAGCCAGGAAAGTCAGGGCACAGAGCACCCTGTCCTATATCTGAGCCGTAAGTTACACCCCAACGAGAGAAATTATGCCGTGGTAGAACTAGAGTGCTTAGCAGCAAAGTGGGCCATGCAGACACTGGAGCATTATTTAGGAGAAAAGCACTTCACGTTAGTCACCGACCACGCAGCTCTTAAATGGTTGGGTACCATGCGGAATAACAACGCTCGCCTTACTCGCTGGTACTTAACCTTACAAACTTTCAGATTCTCTGTGGTTCATCGCCCAGGGAGTCTGAATACTAACGTAGATGTTCTGTCACGGATCCCTGAAAATTCTGATAAACCCCATGCTTTTAGGGATAAGCATCATTTAAGGGAGGGGGTATGTAACCAGACAGACTTCATGCCTGGCCTGGTTCCAGCTGAAGTTCCCACTAAGACACAGAAGAAAACCCGGAAGGGAATGTACAAGGATTGTTCTAGGGGTGATTTGCAGGTTAACCACCAGAGGGAGCCTGAAATCTCTAGGGACCTGCTGCAAGAACACTATCTAGGTCACCACAGGAGGAGCCCAAGAGCCACAGGCAGGTCTGCTGACTCAGGTAGAGTAGGGCGTGCCCCTGCAGTACATAAACCAGTAGCTGAGCACAAGCAGAGAGGCAGGCTAGGAAGAAGGTTCAGACCTTTCTTCCCTAAGAGTCTCCTCGGGCCAAGCAGGGGTGATACAGCCTCACCCATGGAGGTACAGGAGGCTGGTGAATTGCTGGAGGAAGTTCTTTCTGACACTGAACTTCCAATGGAACTTGACAACCTGCCTGAAGAAGTGAGTCCTACTGAGGAAGCCATGGAGGTTGGTCTTTCCACCAGCTGCAGATCCTAATTGACAGAAACTGTGAGTGTGTTTCAGCTTGCTTTGTTTGAGAGACTGTTTATTGAAGCTGAACCTTTTGGGATTTTGCTTTTCTTTTCTTTTGCTGTTTTTGCCTTTTTTTGTGAAGCTGATAGTGTCTGATTTGGGAGAGGTTTGCTGTTACCTGGGAGGGCAATTTTGTAGGCTATATGATAGCTAATTGAAAGCAAACCTAAGGCACTCTCCATTGCCTGGCAGTTTAGTGAAAGGCTGCCAGAGGCTTCACTTTGAAGCACTAAGAATAGGGTATCCAGTGCCTTAAACCCTATTGTTTTTTTTTTGATGAACTGAATATCCTGCTTAGGAGCAGGCTGATTTGAATGCTGAGGTGAGCACAAACCTCAGGTGTGAAAAAGAAAAACACTTTGGGACTTTATGTTTGAACTGTTTATTACTCTTACTTTTGGAATTTGAACAATTTGAAGTTGGATGTTCTACTTACCTGTTCTGTGGAACTCATAATTATCCTGACTTTGATGCTTTGGAAGGAATAAACCTGAGATTTTGATTTACTTCCTTTTTGAGAAGATTGTGGTTTATTTTTGTTTTTCCTATTGGTGTCAGTCCAAGCCTGCAGGGTGACTCCAGTCTGGGTCACACGCTAGTGCTATTGTTTTTGTAACCACTGAGGGGCGCTGTTGAGTCTCGCTCAAACCACAGTCCCGGTTACAGGATGCGACCGCCGGACACTTAAGGCACAAATTTTCCATAAAGAATCAATCTTTATACCGAGGGCCTCAAAATAGTTGGCCCAAAATCTTGTCTCTTGCAGTTGGTACTTGATAGTTTTTTACTTTCTGCATGTTGCACTGCTTTCAGCTATGTATAGCTGAAATTATCAGAAGCAATTAAGGAAAGATTTATAAACTATATCTTATAAATATTTCCTTAATTGCTTTTGATAATTTCAGATAATCCACATTTTGGATTTGTAGGTACTTACCTCATGCAAAGTTGTCATTTCTTTAATAAGACATTAACTATGTTTTTCTGTGGCCCTCCCAAGTACTTACAAATCCAAAATGTGGCCCTCCAAAGGGTTTGAGTTTGAGATCACTGGTCTACACCAATCTGATTTTTTGGCTGATTCAAAAAGAGCTATTGGTGCACTAAAAAGTCTGCATGCAAATGATTCACATGGATGTTTGTAATCCCCAACTCTGCCGTACGATGGTCGCTGTGAGAGCGACTCTCACACATGTGTAGAGCCGGCCGGGGAAGCCCGAACAGCTGAGAGGCAGGGGAAGCCCCAAAAAGCAGTCTGGCGGGCTTAGGTGTGGGACGGACTGAGCTTCCCTCCCGCTCCTACTTCTCTAAAAAGGTACGGGGGAGTACCTCCAGTGGCAGGAGGGAGTGGGCATCCCTCCTGCCTTTTTTTTTTTTTTGGGGGGGGGAAGGGAAAGAATAAGGGATTTGAGTGGCAGGAGACTGCTTTTTGAATCTCTAAAAACGATCACTTTTTTAGTGCATCGGGAAGCTATGTTAGAGCATCATTTGCTCTACTAGATTACATGGCATTTTAATATTAATCAACTTATTTGCAAGATCAGATCGTGGAATGAGCAATCCTGCAGAAAAACCAGGTGGTGAGTCGTTTTCTGCATTGGGTCGGCAAATGTGATCATTGCTAAAACTGTTAAAACAGGGTTAGCGGCAATTGCTGGCTTTAGTACATTTGGCCCCAGGAGCTTTTTATCAAAACACAGTTTAGAAGTTCACTCCTTCACTTTCTTCCCATTGTCTTAAACCAGGGGTTTCAAAGTCCCTCCTTGCACTGTTCCAAACACCTGTGCTTTGCTATCTGAGGGATCTAGGATTTTTTCCCCTTGAAACATGAGCTATTTATGACTCCACAGCCCTGGAGGGACCAGAGGGGAGCGAAGTTCATCGCTCCTAACCTTGCTCATGTGCCCCGTGACACACGGGTGCTCCACCAAGTTCAATCTGGCTTGATCAGGGGTAAAACAGCCTGAGGAGTCCATCTCAATCGACTATGACCGAGCCACCTCCTCAGCCTTCGCCACCTCCTCTTCCTTTCCTGAAATCACTGAGGAAACTGCAAATTTTCTTTCCTCCTCACCAACTGTTCCTCTGATCCCATCCCCACCCATCTACTCATCACTATCTTTCATATTGTTGTCCTCTCTATCTACTACGAGCTGTCAAAAATCAAGGTTAACAAGGCAATGGGGCCTGACAACCTACACCCCAGGTTGCTCAGGGAGTTGTGTGATGTCTTGGCGGAACCGCTATCCGCGCTCTTCAATCTCTCCCTTAGTACAGGTAACGTCCCGATGGACTGGAAGATGGCTAACGTCATTCTACTCCACAAGAAAGACTCCAGGATGGAGATGGCAAACTACAGACCAGTGAGTCTCACATCAATAGTGAGCAAACTAATGGAAACTCTAATCAAACGCCAATTGGATAGGATCATGAACGAGGAGAATCTACAGGATCCCCGCCAACATGGATTTATTAAGGGGAGATCCTGCCAATCCAACCTGATCAGCTTCTTTGACTGGGTGACGAGGAAGCTGGATGTTGGGGAGTCCCTGAACATCATTTACCTGGACTTCAGCAAAGCATTTGATAGCGTACCACACCGCAGGTTGCTGAGCAAGATGAGTTCTTTAGGATTGGGCGACACATTGACCAAATGGATGGGGAACTGGCTTGGAGGTAGGCTTCAGAGGGTAGTGGTGAACGGCACCCCTTCCGAAATGTCGGAGGTGATAAGTGGAGTGCCACAGGGCTCTGTCCTGGGCCCGATCCTGTTCAACATCTATATAAGAGACTTGGCAGAAGGGCTCCAAGGTAAAATAACATTATTCGCCGATGATGCCAAACTAAGCAATGTAGTGAGCAAAAGCACAACAGACAAAAATTCAATGGCAGACGACATGATGCATGACCTACTTCTACTGGAGCGCCGGTCTAGATCCTGGCAACTCAGTTTCAATGCCAAAAAATGCAAAGTCATGCACCTGGGAAGCCAAAATCCATGCAAGACTTACACCCTAAATGGCGAGATCCTGACAAGAACTGAAGCAGAAAGAGACTTAGGGGTGATTGTCAGTGAAAACATGAAGACTGCAAATCAAGTGGAGCAAGCTTCATCCAAAGCAAGGCAAATCATAGGTTGCACACGCAGGAGTTTCGTCAGCCGTAAACCTGAAGTCATTATGCCATTGTATAGATCCATGGTGAGACCACACCTGGAGTACTGTGTGCAATTCTGGAGGCCGCATTACCGTAAGGATGTGCTGAGACTGGAATCAGTCCAGAGAATGGCCACCCGGATGGTCTCGGGACTCAAGGATCTCCCATATGAGGAGCGGTTAGGGAAGTTACAGCTCTACTCACTCGAGGAACGTAGAGAGAGGGGAGATATGATCGAGACATTCAAGTATCTCACGGGCCGCATCGAGGTAGAAGATATCTTCTTTTTCAAGGGTCCCGCGGCAACAAGGGGGCATCCATAAAAAATCAGGGGCGGGAAACTGCACGGTGACACTAGGAAGTTCTTCTTCACTGAAAGGGTGGCTGATCGCTGGAACAGTCTTCCACTTCAGGTCATTGAGGCCAGCAGCGTGCCAGATTAAGGCCAAATGAGATAGACATGTGGGATCTATTCTCAGAGATAGATAGGGAGGGTCATTGGGGTGGGCAGACTGGATGGGCCATGGCCCTTATCTGCCGTCTATTTCTATGTTTCTAACATTCTCCACTACAACTGTGCCTGATGCCCGTTGTTACGCCACTCCTCAAAAAACCCTCCCTGAACCCTACCTGCCCTTCCAACTATCGTTCCGTCTCCCTCCTCCACTTCTTATCCAAGCTCCTTAAACGTGCTGTTTTCATCTCAAGCTATCCATGACTCACTTCAATCAGGCTTTCGCCCTCTTCAATCTACAGAAACTACCTTTACAAAAGTCTAAGAACATAAGAATAGCCTTACGGGGTCAGACCAATGATCTATCTATCCCTGTAATCTACCTTCATGGTGGCCAATCGAAGTCACTAGTACCTACCAAAAACCCAAATAGTAGCAACATTCCATGCTACTGATCCAGGACAAGCAGTGGCTTCCCCCATGTTTGTCTCAATAACAGTCTTTAGACTTTTCCTCATGGCCAAATCCAAAGGCCTTTACTGTACTCCATCCTCATCCTCCTTGATATATCTTCAGCTTTTGACACGGTAAATCACCACTTACTCATCGATACGCTGTCCTCGCTTGGGTTTCAGGGCTCTGTTATCTCATGGTTCTCTTCCTCTTTTTCCCACTGCACCTTTAGCTGTCAGTCGGTGTGCCTAATTTGATGTATCTCAGGGCCGTCCTGGAATCACTTATTTTTTCCAACTACATGTTTTCCATTGGTGCTCTAATCTCCTCCCATAGCTTTATGTATCACCTGTATGCCAACTCACAGATCTTTACATCTGAAATCTTGACATTCAGGCCTGGGTCTCAACCTGCCTTTCAGACATCGCTACCTGAATGTCTCACCGCCATCTAAAATTAAACATGGCCAAGACTAAGCTCCTCATCTTTCCTCCTAAACCCGCCTCTCCTCTCCTCCCATTCTCTATTTCTATGAACAATGCCCTCATCCTCCCCGTTTCATCAGCTTGTAACCTTGAGGTAATGTTCAATTCATCTATCTCCTACTCTTCACAAATCCAACAGACCACCAAAACCTGTCATTTCTTTCTCTACAACATTGCTAAAATCCAACCCTTCCTCTCTCTATACTGCTAAAAAACCAAAGTGCTATAGCGGTATACAATTCTATTGCAACTTTCTTCTTACTGGCCTTCCACTAAACCATCTCTCCCCCCTTAAATCTGTCCAGAACTCTGCTGCACAACTCATATTCCACCAATGTCACTATGCCCACACTATCCCTCTCCGTTTCCGCAGTTTAAACTCCTCTTACTGTCCTACAAGTTTATTCACTCTACAGCTCCTCAATATCTCTCCTCTCTCCCTACACTCTCCCCCAGGTACATTGTTCATCTGGTAAGTCTCTCTTATCTGTACCCTTCTCCTCTACAGGTAACTCCAGACTACATCCCGTCTATTTTGCTGCCCTGTATGCCTTGGTAGTAACATAGTAAATGATAGCAGATAAAGACCTAAATGGGCAATCCAGTCTCCCCCAGTAGTCATACTCATTATACTGTATATTCATTGTTAAATTGTGTTTTCTTTAATATTTCTGGACAATAGACCATAGAAGTCAGTCCGATACTGTCTTCAGGTTCCCACTGCTGGAGTTGCCAGTGAAGCCACTTCAGCCTATCCTAACCACCCTGTCACTGGAGCTTCAATCAAAGCCCTCCCCAGCTCATCCTAAACCAAATTATTATATAAAGGACACAAACTGTGCAGGATTGCCCTGTACCGGCCTTAGTTTGTTTTATACCATTCATTTTCTAATCCAGATTCAAAAGCTCACTTTTTTGAAGCTGCTTTCAATTCCAAACTCCAATCCACCTGCTAAGCACCGATATCTATCTTATCATTTTCCCCTCTAACTCCCCCACCTGAGCACTTTGTATAGATGCATCTTTTGTCCAGTTTGTCAGGGACCGTCTCTTCCATGTTTTTTGGTGTACAGCGCTGCCTATGTCTGGTAGCGCTATAGAAATGATTAGTAGTAGCAGTAGTACTAGTAGCAGAGCCAAAAAAGGCAGATGATGTCTTCAACACAACTTGTAGTTGAGAGGAAAATAACTTCACTGGTCAAGACTGATGTACCTTTTGCACCAGAAATGCCAGTTGGAGGTTGGTTTCCTGAGGTAACTTTTGCAAAATGTGGTCCATGTCAGATAGGGTTACCATATGGCTCCAGAAAAAAAAAGAGGTCAGATTGAGACATCCAGGTTTTCCTTCCATTGCTTCCAATGAAAGTAAAACCCAGGTATTTCAATCTATCGTCTTTACTTCCATTTACTTTCAATGGAAGCAAAACCCAGATGTCTCAATCCCTCCTCCTTTTTCTGGAGCCATATGGTAACCCTAGCTTAGCAGGACCCGAATAAGCTAAGTACAAATTATCAAACCATTATCTTTTTTGAATCCAGTCTGATGAATATACCGTTTTGAAATGTTAATTGAATGCAGTAGAATAAGCCTGCTATACTTCCACAAGTTGGCACTGGAGCAAGGCTTCATTAGACCTAGGGACGAGTAACAGATCAATAGTTGCTGCACAGCAGAGCCCCCACGTGGGCAGAGAACTACATCTCCCGGTATGCCTAAGGATACTAAGTGGCGCGCCAGCTCTTAAGCACTTATCGGTATATAAATAAAAGTCTTGACTTCGCGTGGTAGGCAGTGACAGCTGCAGGCCTGAGAGTGGGCGGCTCTACTTTTCGCGCGAAGTATAGTCTATAAAAGGATGGGTGCTGCTGGCATACCGGCAAGGTTTGCTGGCTGGCTGAATGCGCTGAGCGCCAGATCAACGGTCACACTCAGAGTGAGCACGCGAGCTGTTCTCTCTCGCTTCTCCGGGTGCGCCACCGCGCGCCTTCCGCTTTCCCCGTTCCTCAGCAACCCGCTCCAGCGTTCTCCGCCGCCCCTCGCTCCTGTCCTTGTGGCTTCGCTTTGGACTTCCGCCACCATGGCCACCAAGGGCAGTGGGAAGCCGGACCTAAGCTCTGACTCTGGCAGCTGGAAGGAAGCCAAATGTAAGAGAAAGAGTACCCCTGTATGACTAGGAAAGAAAGGGCAGGGGGAGGAGGCAATGAGAGAAGGGCGGGGCTCCATAAGCAGGTCGTCGGTGACACAAAGCCAGTCCTAGTTTTTTGTTCCCGTTGCTCATGTTATTGGGTAGTTACAGTAAATAATATCACAAGTCTCGACGTGCAGTGGGGTGAAATCCTACTTCGAACTACCAATTAGGATTGACTTTAGGCAGGAAGAAGGTGGGGGCATTTGGAAGAGAACATAGCAACTTAGTTTACAGTGGTTTCGAAGGTCTATGCAATATATTGCTTAAATACCTTTCTATCCAGTGGTTGGAGAGATTGGCAATAATAAAATCAAAACCCTATAATAAAATAAGAGAGCCTATGAGAAACATAGGGGAAGATTCTCAAAACTCACCAATAAAATCCGGTGAGTTGATGTAGTGCCCGTAGTGGGAGCGCCTTTTATTTTACGGGCAGTTCTCAGTATAATAGTATGCAAATTATATGCATGTTATCTGTGCGGAATATCGCTGATAAAGAGTGGGAGGAACTGTGCCTAGCGATTGCGCAGAAGAGCAATTGCTAAGCACAGCTCCTCCCTTATGTCAAAGCTGCTGATCAACTGAGCCCCAGCCAGCTTAGCTGATTACCTGGCAGGGAGAGCAGCAGAAATAAAAGTCCCCCCTTTCCACCAACACCCCTGCTGCCCAGATCCCCTAACACCCTTTGCAACCCCGGCAGGAGATATGCCCACTCCCTCCTGCTGCTAGTGATCCCAAACACCCTGAGAACCCCTGCCTATACCCCCCCCCCCACCCGGGCAGGAGGGTACCTACTCCCTCTCATCGCCAGGGTCCCCCGCCACCCCGTGTTTTTCTAACAAAAGCCGGCCAGAGGTTTGCCTACTTCCTCCAACTGGCAGACTTGCCTCTTCAAAATGGCAGGCCTTCCCTTTCCCGTTGCATCTTGGGATGTACCGGTGAGGGGCCTAAGGCTCTGATTGACCCAGGCGCCATGGGATGGGCTTTAAGCGCCAAGGCCAATCAGAGCCTTAGGCACCTCCCAGGTGCATCCCAGGATGCACTGTGAAGGGAAAGGCCCACCGAAGAGAGTAGGCATCCTTGCAGCTGGTCTTTGTCAAAAAGGTGGGGGGTGAGGGTAGGAGTTGGACCCCAGCAGTGGGAGGGAGTGGGCATCCCTCCTGCCAGAGGTGTCGGGGATCACTGATAGAGGGAGGGAGTGGGAATCCCTCCTGTCGGGGTTGTTGGGGAGGGTTGGAGATCTTATTTTCTTTTTTTTTTAATTTGGGGGGTTCAGAACTGTTGAGCTTTTCTTTCCTATTAGTGTTTAAGCCAATCAAGCTACAACAGCTCAGACCCTGTTGGAAAATGTTGCCCACAAATGTGGCACAAGGTTAGGGAATCCCCTAGCGATGATAGAGAATTGTCCGGAGTGCTCCTTTAAATATTGATGAACTCATTTTAATATTAATGACCTTGTACTGCATATTCATGGCAGAGTCAGAAACTGCTAGGAAGCTTGGAAAAGGCCGTTCTGATAACTGGCTGGTAAAATACTGGCCCGCTAAACCAGCTGGAACTGGTTTAGCAACCATTATTAAGAGCACGGTGACTTTTGAGAATTGTCCTCTTAATTTACAATGGTTTGGCCAAGGGTCGTGGCTCATATATTGTTTCTCTTCCAGTGGCTAGAGAGACGGACGGCAATAAAATCAAACTCCTATAGTAAAATGAAGTGATTCATCAATATGCATAAATTAAAATACTGAAAAATCAACCCCCCACACACACACTGCCTCTTTTACAAAGCCGCGTGGCAATGGCCCCGAAGCCCTTTAAATCTCTATGGGCTTCGGGGCCATTAGCACGGCTTTGTAATAGATGCCGACAGTATTAAGATAAAACACATAAATCTGTACCATAAAGGAAATAAAAAAAGATTCTTAGAGACCAGGTGGGCAATTTTATGTCTAGTGGGCCAGGATGGGTATATTGAACTGTTCTGACGGTCAAGGGCAGAGGGGTGGTAATAGACATATAACCGGGATGAAAGGAGAGGAAGGACATGGCATATTATAGTTCTCTAGATGTACAAAAACAAAAAAGCGATTTTGTCTTCTGTGGAAGTATAACATTCCTAAAATATTTTTCTTGCCAGATTATGGACCACAAAATATAAATCTAATATATAATGTTATGATAGTTGATAACAAATAAAAATAAACTCAGAGGGCGGGTAAAAAAATACTTTTGTCTTTTTTGTTTACATTTAATGAGCTCCAGGAGTTTCTGTTAGTTTTCAGAGACAAGCAGGCGATATGCAAGCATACTTCATGATGACATCTGACTGATCCAGTGTGTTGGAGATCTTCTCCTATAGCTAAATAAGCCTTTTAGTTTACTGGGTGTGTGTGGGAGTTCCCGTGCTCATTGTAGTTCCCCCTGCCTATTTCTGTTTTTTGTTCTCCAAGTAAAGTGTGGCTCTCACAAAAAATAAATAGACAACCCTAAAGAAAGATAAAGTCTTCAATACTGTTTCAGGAAAGAACTTCCAGAAAATCTGAAGTTCCTTCAGCTGATGGTTCTACTCAAACAGCTAATCACATGGCAATAGCAATGCTATCACCTCTGTTTCCCTGCTCCCAGAGTCCAGTATTGGCACTGCTGGGGGACGTATCCTGAAGGTCTGCAGCACTGCCATGTTTTTTCCCCAGGGCCTAGTATTGACATCGCTGTTGGAGGTCTCCTGAAGCTTAATGGCATTGCCATCTCCTCACCCCTCACCAAGGCCCAGTACTGGGGCCACTAGGGAAAGTCTCCTGAAGCCTTGTGGCACCGTGATCTCCTTCCCTACCAGAATCCTGTTTCGGCACTACTAGAGGAGATCTCCCAAAGCTCTGCAACATCACCATCTCCCATACCTGAGAGCACAGTACAGCATCGCTGGAAGAGGTCTCCCGAAGCTCTGTGTCACTGCCATCCCTTTTTCCTAAGGCCCAGTACCAGTTCTTCTGGGGGAGGTCTCCCAAAGTTCTATGGCACCATTATCTCCCTTCCCTCAGAGCCCAGTAATAGTAATACTGAGGGAGATTTCACGAAGCTCTATGTCAATATCATCTTCCCCCAGCTGAAGGAGATGTCCCTAAACCGCTGAGGGAAGTGATGTGCTGCATGAGCCCTATTTCTCCTATTCCCAGCCTCTCAGAGGCCTTCCCTCTGGCAGGGGCAATAATGGCAACAACTTTGGCTCAGAGGGAGCATGGTCCACTGTTTTTAGGATGCTGCTCCTGTCCTAATAATGCCCACATTCTCCCCACCATTAAAATATATTATAAAAATTATTATTAATCTCCATCAATAAAAATATATCACTCATAGGAATATATTTCATAAAGAACTATTAATTTGGGGAAAGTTAGCTCGCTTGATTTAAACAGCTCTGTAATAACAATTAAATATACCGTATTTGCCGGCGTATAGGACGACTGGGCGTATAAGACAACCCCCCAACTTTTAGTTAAAAAATAGAGTTTTGTGTTATACTCGCCGTATAAGACGACCCCTTCTTCTTTCTCCACCCCTTTGTATTCCCCCATGTGCTTTCAGCGTTCTTCTCCCTCCTCTGTCTTCAAGTGCTTTCAGAGTCCTTCCCCCCCCCTGTCTTCACCATGGCATTTCAGCGTCCTTCTCCCCCCCCTCCTTCTCTACCGCCCCGGGTGCAGCACAGCCAGCTAGGTCCCCTTACTTTTGTGGCACTTCCCCTACCGACCGACAACAGCCCGGGTCCGACAAACTTCCCTGCCCTTAACCGCGAATCTAAATTACCTTCTTACAGCTGCTGTAAGAAGGTAATTTAGATTCGCGGCTACAGGGCAGGGAGGATTGTCGGACCCGGGCTGTTATCGGTCGGTCGGGGAAGTGCCACAAAAGTAAGGGGACCTGGCTGGCTGTGCTGCAACCGGGGCGGGGCGGCCGCCCCTCTCTCTTGGTACCGCGAGGCTACTCTCCTTCTCCTTACCTGCCATGCCTGCAGCACAGAGCCGAACGGAAGTCTTCCCGACGTCAGCGCTGACATCGGAGGGAGGGAGGGCTTTGTTTAAGCCCTCCCTCCCCTCCGACGTCAGCGCTGACGTCGGGAAGACTTCCGTTCGGCTCTGTGCTGCAAGCAGAGAAGGTAGGGAGAAGAAGAGCCGCGCGACTGAGTACATCCAGCCCCGCAAGTAAGGGCATGTAAACTGTACCCGGCGTATAAGACGACCCCCGACTTTGGGGAGGATTTTAAGGTACTAAAAAGTCGTCTTATACGCCGGCAAATACGGTATATGAATACTTATTCAAGAACTAAGACTCGGAACATTTATAAGCAAACTGAAAATTTTTAATCAAGCACGTAGGCAGTTGTTAGATGGGACCTTCTGAGCAAAGAATTAACAGAAATACTCAGGCAAATGTTGCTAAAGCAGAAGGAATAATTTATCTGGATTCAAAAAGTTACTCACAATGTGAATAGTCCTTAAAATGGAGCAGGGGCCGCATGGCCTAGTGAAGCAGCATGGTGATCCAGGGAGGAGAAGAATTGTAGCTTGATCCAGGCTGGTTCCAGAGGGAGAATGAGCATCTTCCCTTCTGAGAAAGGATTTGCCCCTCATATTTATAAGGCTGACACCTGTTCTAAAAATAGAATCCATTCTCTGTTCCTAGGTGGGCGATAATTGAATTACAATGGCTTGAAAGTATATCCCAATTCAGAGTATTGTTACTTGTCCTTGCTGAATGTGGTGTGAATCTATGTAAAATGGTGGTTTAAAATGGAGTGAAGAGCTTCTATTCTTGCTGATTGGAGTAGCCCAGATATGAATTTGGTGTGAAGGGCTCTTGTTTGATCTTGCAGACCAGAGTTGACTTTGGTGTGGAGGCTTCTATTGATCTTGCAGTCCAGAGATGAATTTGGTGTGAAAGGCTCTTGTTTGATCTACAGTTCTGTTTAGTTCTGGTATCTGAATAGGTGAAGGTGATGGCTCAGTCCTTTCTTTTGTAATAGGTGCATTTAACATAAAAATGAGCTTCTATTGTTAGTTCAGAGATGAATTTGGTCTTCTGGCCTACATCCTGTTATCCACCCTGGCCAGGTTTAACACTTTCTGAAGGCAGTTGGCTCAGTCCTTCCTTTTGTGTTCTATTGAACACCTTTCTGAAAAGATAGCTGTACTGGCTCAAAGCCTACATCAGAAATTCACTTTTAAATCCATCAAATTAATAATTATAAAACCATTTTAACTCTAAGCAAAATTATAAAACCATATAATTTTTACTTTAAGTCCCTCAGAATAAATGATCTATTGAGTCAGGTAATAATTCAAATTCAAAATTCATAACTTCAGTAACATTAACTATATCAGGCTACATATTTTAACTCATATCAGAATTATAAAATCATTTCATGCTACACTCCAACTCTACTCCCCATCTTTGATGGTCGTGCCTACAGGGTGCTAAGCAAAGTAGTTCTGCTATGCAACTGCCTTCACACAGGGCTGCAGCCAGATTCCCCAGCATGGCTTAGAGTTCAGCAGACCCAGGGAAAAAGTACAAGAGCAAGGAAAAGACCTCCCTGACCTCACAGATGGACCTAGCTGCCCCCTTCCCCTGGCATGGCCTTCATCCACATTTAAGCACCCACTTTCATCCACAGCAGATGTGCTATTCTTCTCATCACTCTCATCACTCTCATCACTCTCACCCAGTCACCATTGCAGGATCATTTTGAATCCTTTTTTCAGCTTTTCTAGGGATTTTTAGTGGATGACACAGTTTTGCTGCAACAGTCTACTTCCCAGGCTTTCCAATAGCCTGCTCCCTTCTTCTCTCTGCAACACCAGAATATGAGAACATTCTCCCTTCAATATTATACATTATCCTACTACACCAGTCCCCAAGGGCCTCATGAGGACTTCAATGCCATCAACGCCTCTCCTCAAATCCTGCAGAATCTCTACCATACTTCTTGCCTTCTCAACAGCTGCTCAAATTATATTGGACCTCTTGTCTATCTACATACTCTTGCCCTTGCAGCATCGGTCTACTCTGATTGTCAAAATGCAGGCTTCAACCAGGAGAATGCACCAGTGTCTCAGGCACCAGGTCACAGTGACCTTGCCTCTACCACTCTGAAACCAACTCAATGCCTTCATAGGAGCAAAGAGAAGACTACTCCTATGCCTGCTTTCTGAAGAAGATTTCCAGCTTCCTCAAGCTAAATGCCAACTTGGAACCAGGAAACAAGAATGACTGCCTCACTGTCCTCAAAGTGGCTTCTTGGCCTACCAGTTCATCGGATACTTGAAGATCTGTAACTTGGCAACTGGTAGATACCCTTTCGCTTTCCTGGTGTTACTCAACTACCTCTGGCATCTTTCTGACTCTGGGCACTTCTGTATGCCAACAACAAAGAAGACCACTGAGTGCTATCAAGCCACAGAAAATAATAAAAGGCAAGTAGAAGAGAAGATCTGGATGAACTTGTTTGATTAAAAGTCCAAGCAAAATCCAAATTCTTTACAATATATGAATTGATGTATAAGATACAATACAAACCAAAATCTTGATGTAGATAACCATGGAACCTAACACGGTCCGTGTTTTGGCTAGAGCAAGCTTCCTCAGGAGTTCTTTAGGCAAAAATAAAATTTGTATTTAAACTGATGTGTATACTATCCTACATGAATAGTGATGGATTTTATAAAGTGGTATGTGCAAAGTGATGAGAAAATTGAAAAATGTGAGAGATATGCCAAGAAATATAGAAATTTAATTTGGAGTACCACAGGTGTGGGAAGTGCACAGAAATATTTGTGATGAGATCAAAGAATATTTGAAACATTCAACAGTTGCATACTAACCCTCTCTTCTACTAAACCGTGCTAGCAGTTTTAGCACGGGGAGCCGTGCTGAATGGCTTGCGCTGTTCCCGATGCTCATTGAGTTCCTTTGAGCATCGGGAGCAGCGCGGGCCATCCTGCGTGGCTCTCTGCGCTAAAACCGCTAGCGCGGTTTACATTACATTACATTACATTTGTGATTTCTATTCCGCCTGTGCCTTGCGGTTCTAAGCGGATTACAGTTAAAAGAGATCAGGACATTACCGAGAGAATTACATTACAACGATTTAAGTAAATTACATGTTGTGGTATAGAAATACAAGTATAAGATATCTGGATTTATCGATAGAATAACTTGACAGGGTTCAAGTAGTTACAAGGTTCAGTGGGGAAAACAATATAGGCAACTGAAGAAAGATACCTAACTTTGAAGGAATCAGTTAAGTGGATACCTAAGGGAGATGCTTATTTAGGAGAAGGTTAAATGGATACCTAAGGGAGATGCTTATTTAGGAGTTTGGATATTTTTCGTAAATGAGGTTCAAGGGGATGACTAGTGTGTTATTTGCTGGGGAGAGTGCATGTGCGATTGGGGAGGGGAATATTAAGTAAGGACGTGTTTTTTGAAAAGAAATGTTTTGATTTCTTTCTGAAACACTTTGATGTCTGTTGTTTTGATCACCAGTTTGGTGATGGTGGGGTCAATTTTCGCTGCCTGAGTTGCTAGAAGGCTGTCGTAAAGTTTCTTACGTCGGGTACCATTATGAGGGGGGAAGGTGAAAAGATTCTGAGTTCTTCTTGATCTGGGTAGTCGGTAGCAGCAAAGACGGTTGTTCAGGTAATTGGGGGCCATACCATGGGTTACTTTGAAAAGTAAGCAGTAGAGTTTGAATTGAGTTCTTGCTTTTATCGGAAGCCAGTGAGAGTCTACATAGGCGGGTGTGACGTGGTCGAATTTGCTGAGCGAGTAGATGAGTCTGATAGCTGTGTTCTGAACGGTCTGTAGTTGTTTTATCATAGTATTTGGGCAAGGTAGGTAGAGGCTGTTGAAGTAATCTAAGGAGCTGAGTATGAGGGATTGTACAATGATCTTGAAGTGTTCTTTGGAAAATAATTTTCTTATTTTTCTTAGGTTTCGCATGGTGAAGAATGCTTTTTTATGGTTTTGTGTATTTGTGTTTGCATTGTGCAGCCTCTGTCTAGGTGTGTTCCCAGAATTTTGAGAGTATTCTGTATTGGATATTTGATTGTGTTTACATCTAGTTCTGTTAGGGATGGTTTTTGTTCCTTCTCTAGTAGTAGGAATTTGGTTTTCTCTGCATTCAGTTTTAACTTGTGGTTCGTCATCCATTTTTCTACAGTTTCCAATGTTGTTTTCAGGCGTCCGTTGGAGGTGGGGTCTTGGATGTCGAAGGGGAGGAGGATGGTTATATCATCCGTGTAGCTGAAGGATGTAATGTTTAGGGCGTCTAGGGCCGTGCCTAGGGATGCTATGAAGAGGTTGAAAAGTATGGGCGATAGAGGGGATCCTTGTGGAACTCCGCAGGGGTTTGACCATGAGTCGGATAGAAGATCATTTGACTTGACTCTGTATGATCTTGTTTTGAGGAATCCTTGGAACCAGTTGAGAACATTACCTGATATTCCTATGGTATCTAGTATCTGGAGTAGTATGGAATGGTCAACTAAGTCGAATGCTGCTGAAAGATCGAGTTGGATGATTAGTAACTTATTTCCTTTGCTGAGGTGCTGACGGGCTATGTCTAGTAGGGAAACCAGAAGTGTTTCAGTACTGTGATTGGTTCTGAATCCGGATTGAGTAGGGTGTATGATGTGGTGGTCTTCTAGGTAATTGGTGAGATATTGTGCTACTAGACCCTCTATGAGTTTGACGTATAGAGGTATAGAAGCGATTGGTCTATAATTTGTTGGGCTGTCTATTGGGCCTTTGGGGTCTTTTAGTATGGGAGTAATTATGATTTCGCCAAGTTCCGGGGGGAACTGACTTTCCCTTAGGATGGTTTTCAGCCATAGCGTGAGACCAGCTGTGAATTTAGTGGACGCTGTAGCTAGTAGATAAGGAGGACAATTGTTCAAATCACATGAAGATTTACTGTATTTTTTAGTAGGTTTAGTAGGAGAGGCCCAAAATGGGATGAATATAATATTGTGGTAAAAGACTAATATGCATGAGTGGTGATGGGGAGCTATGTATGTGAACCTGCACATGTCTACTTCCCTGAATAGGTATACCAAAATCAAATTCTCTGTGAAGAAGAATATAAAGTCTATGGAACAGAAATATGTGTGCAAATGTATAAGAAAGTTCAATGAATTAAAAACAACCTTGCCCCTTATACAGATCTGTCATACGTAATGACCAATGTTTTCTCTAAGGACCAAGTTCATGTGAGCAAAAAAATTTTTTCGCAAGCAAAAGACTGAGTTAATGTGAGTGAAAATCATTACCCTGATGGTATTATACACAGTGTACAATACAAATTAAGAATTACAAATATAAATTTAAAAAATGGAAAATAAGATTTTATTCAGTTAGCTCTCAAAAGCTTACACCTCTTTCACCAATGCTCCCCCTCTCTTCCCCAATGTGCATCCACCAGCGTTTGCCCCCTAGCATCCACACCGTTGCTGCTTTCCCAATGCAGCAGCGACAAACCAAAACAAACCGGCTGTGGGATCTTCCCATTAATATCCACAGCTGCCAGCTTTGCACTGGAAGAAGAAGTGACGTCAGAGAGAGCGGGTCGGCAGCAACGTGTACGTATGGGAAGGTCCTGCAGCTGGTTTGTTTCAGTTTGCCACCACCGCTGCTGCTGCTTCATACTCAAGGCAGCTGGAATTCTCAAGAGAAATTTCTCTATTTCAATCTTCTCGAGTTTTGAGCAATTTGCAATGCTCTGTGCACATTTCAAGATTGCCCCCTCAATCAAGTAGTACTTATTCAAACAGACAACCAGGTAGCTATGTACTATGTGAACAATCAAGGGGGCATAGAGTCTCATTCACTTTGCCAAGAAGCAATCACAAATTGTTCCTGGGCGATTCCTCACAACATATTCCTCAAAGTGATTTATCTCTCAGGGAAACAGAATGTCTTAGCAGATGAGTTGAGCAGACTTCTACAACCTCCTGAGTGATCACTCAACCATTTTATGTCAAATATTTTATCTACTCTATCATTGCAATATAATTTGTACCCGAGGATAATCAAGGAACTGAAAGAGTTATAGCTGAACTGCTCCAACCAATAGCAAATCTGTCAATCAAATCAGGAAAGATTCCAGAAGACTGGAAAGTGGCCAATCTTTAAGAAAGGTTCGAAGGGAGATCCAGGAAACTACAGATCGGTGAGTCTGACTTCGGTACCGGGAAAGATGGTAGAGGCGCTGATAAAGGACCACATCATCAATCTCCTTGACGGACACAAACTGATGAGGACCAGCCAGCACGGCTTCAGCAAAGGAAGATCTTGCTTGACAAACTTACTGCACTTTGAAGGAGTAAATGGGCATATAGACAAGGGTGACCTGGTCGACATTGTATATCTAGATTTTCAGAAGGTGTTTGACAAGGTTCCGCATGAACATTGTCACAGGGCTGCCCCTGTTCCTAGTGAGGAAGCCTTGCCAGAAAAGGGAAATGAGGTTTAAACCTTTGAAAGTATTCCTAAGCTTGCTAAAGAGAGTCCCAAAGCAGCCCCTAGGAATGCTTA
Organism: Geotrypetes seraphini; assembly: GCF_902459505.1. Lineage (NCBI taxonomy): Eukaryota > Metazoa > Chordata > Amphibia > Gymnophiona > Dermophiidae > Geotrypetes > Geotrypetes seraphini. Next base: position 78,626,123 of record NC_047091.1, on the reverse strand, counting down.
CAAGTCAAGCCTTACAGCAATGAAACTTCCTAAAGCCCTGCCTAAAGCAGGCAGATCTGGTTTAGCTTTACCTAAGCAAGTTATAAGAAAACAAGTGGAAAGACTACATCTCCCAGTAGGCATAGAGCCAGGGAAAGGAAAGATCAGGGCTGGAATACAAGCCACTCCCAATCAGGCTCAAATTGGTTTAAGCCAGGTGAGAAGCTCTCTGAGAGCAGGCTACCCTAACACACCTGCAGGGAGGACTAATCAGCTCCCTTCAATGAAAGAAAACGGAGTAGTTTTCTCAAAGGAGGGGAGCCAGCTCCAGAAGCAAGAAGGTGTTGATGCCCCTGTACAGATCATTGGTGAGGCCCCACTTGGAGTATTGTGTTCAGTTTTGGAGACCGTATCTGGCGAAAGACGTAAGAAGACTTGAGGCGGTCCAGAGGAGGGCGACGAAAATGATAGGAGGCTTGCGCCAGAAGACGTATGAGGAGAGACTGGAAGCCCTGAATATGTATACCCTAGAGGAAAGGAGAGACAGGGGAGATATGATTCAGATGTTCAAATACTTGAAGGGTATTAACGTAGAACAAAATCTTTTCCAGAGAAAGAAAAATGGTAAAACCAGAGGACATAATTTGAGGTTGAGGGGTGGTAGATTCAGGGGCAATGTTAGGAAATTCTACTTTACGGAGAGGGTAGTGGATGCCTGGAATGCGCTCCCGAGAGAGGTGGTGGAGAGTAAAACTGTGACTGAGTTCAAAGAAGCGTGGGATGAACACAGAAGATTTAGAATCAGAAAATATTATTAAATATTGAACTAGGCCAGTTACTGGGCAGACTTGCACGGTCTGTGTCTGTGTATGGCCGTTTGGTGGAGGATGGGCAGGGGAGGGCTTCAATGGCTGGGAGGGTGTAGATGGGCTGGAGTAAGTCTTAACAGAGATTTTGGCAGTTGGAACCCAAGCACAGTACCGGGTAAAGCTTTGGATTCTTGCCCAGAAATAGCTAAGAAGAAAAAAAAAAAAAATTTAAATTGAATCAGGTTGGGCAGACTGGATGGACCATTCGGGTCTTTATCTGCCGTCATCTACTATGTTACTATGGATGTCTTTATAGTCGAGAATGGCCAAAAAAGATAGACATACTAAGGCCCAAACGTCTATATAATTAATTTTCAAACAAAAAGGATAGACATCTTGCAGTTTTGAAAATGAACGTTTTCTGGACGTCTTTCCCAAAACGTCCAAACTTAGACTTAGACATCCTATTGAAAATGCCCCTCTACAGATATATCAGCCATACAGACAAGATGCCCAAACATGCCTAAGCTGGGTTTTATATAACTTATGTGATCACATTGTTTTATTTTTCTTTTTATAGCAAGTCTCTTTCATTTGAAAGGAAGCTTCAGAATGAGAGGGTATAGGATGAAGTTAAGAGGTGATAGGTTCAAGAGTAATCTAAGGAAATACTTTTTACAGAAAGAGTGGTAGATGCGTGGAATAGTCTCCTTGTAGAGGCGGTGGAGACAAAGACTGAATTCAAGAAAGCATGGGACAGGTATGTGGGAGCTCTTAGGAAGAAGAGGAGATAGTGGATGGGCAGGCTGGATGGGCCATTTGGCCTTTGTCTGCCATCATGTTTCTATGTTACTATTTTTAAATTTTGTTGGTATAGATACTTGGGTTGGGTTTTTTTGTTTTATATGGTGTCTCCTTTTAGCTTCCTACCAAAAAGAATAAAATTAGTTCTAAAATAATATCTTCCTTTCATTCCTCCACCTCATCACATATGCATCTTGGATAGGAACTACTATATACTTTTATAAAACTTTGCTTGATTACCCTTGAAATCAAAACAATATCCAGGCAGTTAACAAATTTAAAAAATATAAAACTATTAACATCTACTAACAGGATGTGCATTGAACATTCAGTTTCTTAGGTTCTGTGCAGCTCTATCTTCTTGAGGCAAATTTTGGATGTCTGGATTTTTAGATTTGGTTTGTTTCCTTCTTGCAGCCTTCTTGAAGGGCCTGAACAGCAAACAAAGGCGGGAGCACTATGGCATCAAAGATTATGTGAAGCTGAAGGAAATTCAAACCTGGAAGGAGACAGCCAAAAGTAAGCCAATGTCCAGCTTGGGGATCCTTTTTACTGATATTTATTAGGCCAGTGATATTTATTAAGTAGTGAAAGAAGGCAGACAATAACTTTAAAATCTTGGCTTAAAATTTAGTCCATGATTAACCCTGTGGTAGATTATAGGCAAACAAGCACATTGGACCCCTACCATAATACATGCATTTTTTTAATCACCTCCTCCAGTGTACTATGGCTTAAAAGTATGTATTTTTCCTGATATGTATAAGGCTACCCAGATCCATGGGAAGGCATTTCTTGAGAAGCATCAAGATATTTTATCCCTTGCTGCCAAAGTGTGTCAGGTTTTCATGTAAATAAAGCAGGGGAAATGGAGGACATCACCGTACAGTAGGCCTACTACATATCCAGTGTGCTGGAACTCTCTTCAAGCTCAAAAGAAGCCATTTGAGAGCTTTTATACTGGTGGCATAACTCTTTCTCTAGCCCTCCCGTATGACCAGATGTTGTAATCATGCTGGTGGTAGCAACCAGCACAGGAGCATGAGACTGTATAAATGTATGTAATGATTGTTTGCTTTTATCTATCATTTTATTATGGAGTTCCTTTCTTTTAATTATATTTTACGTAAACCGCTTTGATCCATTTGTTGGAAAAGGCAGTCAATAAAGTAAATAAGCCATAAACCATCTTCAGCTCCACAGCCAGGTAAATCTTTCTTATAGAAACATAGAGTATGACGGCAGAAAAGGGCCGACGGCCCAACAAGTCTGCCCACTCAAGAACCCTCCCTCCCTCCCTCGAGAATCCGTCTATTAAGCATTCCTATTGAGCGACCCCACCTGTCTGTCCCATCGTTCCTTGAAGTCAAGTGTGTTATCTGCACCATTCTCCTCCATTGCAAACTCCAGACTCCATTCCTTTTATCTTGCTATATTTTTTGCCTGGAATAGACTTCCCGAGTCAATACATCAAGCTCCATCTCTGGCTGTATTCAAATCTAGGCTAAAAGCCCACCTTTTAGGCTGCTTTTAAACTTCTGGCTCCTATTCACTTGTTCAATACATATATCTATTTTAATTATTCCCACCATACTTAATTCCCTAATCCCTTATTTGTCATGTTTGTCTGTCTTGATTAGATTGTAAGCTTTACCAAGCAGGGTCTGTCTCATGTTTATTTCGTGTACAGTGCTATGTATGTCTAGTAGCGTTACAGATATAAGGCACAGTAATAGTAGTAGTACAGCTGCAGTGGTCTCTGTGGTCTCTGAGACAGCAATCATACAGTAACTTAGCATACCACTTGGAAAAGATCAAAGGATCCTCAGCATAGTGGTCAGTGTTCTCATTGAAGATTGTGAACTAATTGCAGAGCCTTTATTACAAATATTCACTGTTTCCACAGCTCGAAGAAACTTGCACATCTGACTCAGGGGATAGCCATGACAGATCGTTCTACCTTCATGTTGCTCCACGAATTATGCCTATGACACAGTATTGTGGATGCCTGCAATGGCCACCAGGGAGCATTGGACCACCAGGCTCAGGACTTGCATGACTGGCTTGCTGATGCACCCTGCCTGGGTGATAGCCTGTCTGGAGATAAAGGATCAATGTTCTCTCAGGGTTTCCACAGCTGGCATTGTGCTTGTTGCAGGTTTCCGGGTCTTGCTGCATCTTTGTCATCATGCTGTGGCTTTCTTCAAGGTATGCTCTGAAGTATGCAGTGTGACTTTGGAATTAGTGGGTTCACTGACCTGATTGTGGCGGGAAAGTCAGTTGGTCAAAAATTTGAATTTTGTTGTGAAAGTCTATAGAATGCAAAAGTATCTGGTAGGTTTAAAGATGTTCTCCCCATGGAGCTGGGTTAGATGTTCTCTCAGGGTGGCATGATGGCTGAAGCGTGAGTTTCTACCTGACAAAGACACAGCGAGACCCGGAAACCTGCAACAAGCACAATGCCAGTTGATTATGGAAGCCCCTTTTAAAGATAAGCAATTCTACTGTTTGGCTGCTGTGTAGATTGTAAGTTGAGCAGAGACCATGTCTTGAATGTTCTTATGTATAGTGCTACATACATCTAACAGCGCTATAGATATAACTAGTACAGTAGTAGTAGCAATATGTCTGGCTCTTGTTTATTTCTTTTAACTATCTTATTTTTAAATGTTACAAGTCAAGATGTTACTGCCCCTTTTGAGGCTAATTTGATAGCATTAATTCCTGTGAATTCTTCCTGTAAAACAAAGATTTTCCTTCTTCTCTTGGTAGTTTTCGTTTTGCTTCACCGCTTTGCTTTCTTTTTCAGTTGGGCCTCCAAGCATAGTAGATTAACTGTGCATAAAGGGAAGGGGCACTTTTTCCCCTTTTTCTCTATTGTTAATACATGGTACATAGTCATTGTACAATACTCGTGAGCAAAATTAGAGTGACACAGGGATGGGTACCTACGGTTATTCACAGGGTAGGAATAGGGGCAGAGCCCGTGGGGACAGGGACAAACTTTGTCCCCATGTCATTCTCTAATTAAGCTTTAAATTAGTATCAGTATGTAAAAACTTAACATCTTAGACAACTAGCAACTGAATTCAATGATTAAAAAAAAACTGCAGAACCTGATTTTGGATTTAAACGAACTGTTGTTAAATGACATCATTTATGTCATGTCTGCCTTTGACGTGCCAACTAGAGTCTTCTCTGCTGATCAGACTCCTACCATCTGCAGTGTCCTGCCATCATGTGCCCAGCTGCTTAAGCATCTTGCTGTTACTGCAACAGATTCATCCATCATGCTGGCATCGAAGAGCATTTCCAACATTTAATAGACACTTAGGGCTCCTTTTACTAAGCTGCGTTAGGGCATTAATGCGTGGAATAGCGCGTGCTAGATGCTAACGCCAGTATTGAGCTGGTGTTAGTTCTAGCCGCGTAGCGCAGGGTTAGCGCACACTAAAAACGCTAGCGCACCTTAGTAAAAGGAGCCCTTATTTTCCTGTTCATGCGCTACACAGTGTAGGTTCTTTACTACACCTGTGTCTGAAAGAGAATCCAATTATGATCCTGCATGATGTAGAAACACAGGCAACTGAATGGAGGGAAAGTTGTATCAAAACCAGATCAAAATGGAAGTTTCTATTTGTGATTTATAAACAGTTATACAGAATAATGTCCTTTTTTATACATTAATAAAAAGATTTAAGTATAAAATCATAAATGTTCGAGGCTTGTGCAAATGAGAACAGAGTCCACAGAGATGGGGACAGAGCTCGCAGGGCAAGGATGGGGGCAAAGTTTGTCCCCATGTCATTCTCTAAATTTTCCTAATTGATACTTTTTTGAAATGCATGATAACAAAGAGAAAAGAAAGAGTTGAACTAAATATTCAGATCTTCTAATGTGGAGGAGTGAATAGGTGAGTGCCCCAGGACTCTGTACTGGCACTGGGGCTGTTTAATATGTATGTAAATGATCTGGAAAAGAGAATAAGTGAGAGATCAGTTTGCAGATGAGACAAACTTATTCATAGTTAAAGCACAAATGAATGCTGAGGGACTGCAAGAGGATCTTGCCAGACTGGGGAACTGGACATAGCAGTTGAAATTTATTGTAGACGGACACTACTAGTACTATTGCTTATCATTTCTATAGTGCTGCTAGATATATGCAGTGCTGTACATTAAAATATTCAAGAGACAGTCCCTGTTCAGTAGAACTTATAATCTAATCAAACAGGACAAGTAAGGGGTTAGGAAGTTTTTCAGGCATGGGTGCTTTATAAGTGAGTGGGGGTTAGGAGTTAAAATCAACCTTGACAAAGTAGGCTTTTAACCCTTATTTGAATACTGCTAGGGACAGAGCTTGACATACTGATTCAAGCAGTCTGTTCCAAGCATATGGTGCATTAAGAGAGAAGGAACATAGTCTAGAGTTGGCAGTAGAGGGGAAGGGTACAGACAAGAGAGACTTGCCTGATGAATGAAGTTCTTGGGGAGTACTGTAGGGAGAGATAAGAGAGGAGAGATATTGAGGAGCTGCAGAGTGAATGCACTTGTAGGTCAATAAGAGGAGTTTGAACTGTATTGAAAATGGATAGGGAGACAATGAAGTGACTTGAGGAGAGAGGAGTGAGCATAGCAACTCTAGCAGAATATAAGTCGTGAAGCAGAATTTTGAATGGATTGAAGAGAAGAGAGATGGTTACATGGAAGACCTGTAAGAAGGAAGTTGCAGTAGTCTAGACGGCTCCTCAAATCCAGCTCTTCTCAATGGCATGGTCTACTTCTCGCAGAACCCTCAACAGGATACTACTAAATCTCCCATCTACAAAAAATATTTAGTACAAATGTGTTTTTCACTCCATGCTTACCTTTCTGGGAGTAAAAACTTGGAATGACCTCACAGAAATGACCAGAATGGAACCTAGCTACACCATATTCCAGAAGAAACTGAAAACCCATCTTTTCAACACTTAATCTCCTATATCCCCTCATTTTCTCCTAAATTCTACTTTATCCCTTCTTGCCTGTCCTCTTCCCTCTCCCTCCCGATCATCTCCCTTCTTTCTCCTCAATTCTCTCTAAGTCACCTTGAGCCTGTATAGGTATGCACGACGCACAAATATTAGATTAGATTAGATTAGATTAGATAAATTGGTGGATAAGGGTTTTGGTAGTGTCCTCAGAGAGGAAGGGATACACATAAGGTGAAAAATCCTAATATAGGTATACAATGTTTGGTTCCATATTAAGAATCACCACTCAAGAAAGGGATCTTGGAGTCATTATGGACAATACTTAGAAATCTTCAGCTTAGCATGTGGGGTCAGTTAAAAAAACAAATAAAATGTTAAAATATCATAATGCCTTTATACAGATCTGATATGTATCTGTAAATTGAAAATTGCTTGTAATTCTAGTTGCAGTATCTCAAAATAAGTTGCAGAAGCAGAAAAAAATACAAAGAAAAGTGATGGAAATTGAATATCTCCTTTAGCAAGAAAGACCAAACAGTTTAGGGGTTTTCAGTTTGGAGAAGAGAAGAATGATACAAGATATGATAGAGGTTTATAAAATCACAGCTGAGGTGGAATATAGAGACCAGTTGTTTGCTCTTCCAAAAAGTACTAAGACTAGGGAACTCTTCATGAAATTAACAGGAAGCAGATTTAAACCAATCAAGCAGTCGAATTGTGGAGAATGTGGTCAAGACAGTAAGTACAGTTGGATTTTAAAAGGAGGTTAGGAAAAAAAAGTCTATACACAATTAGCCAAATGGACTTGGGAAAGACTTTATCCCTGGGAGTGAGCACCAAGGAATAGATCAACTCTATAGGATCTGCTGGGTACTTCCTAGTGCCTTGAATTGGCAATTGTTTGAAAGAGGAGGCTGGGCTTGATGGTCCTTTAGTCTGATCCAGTATGCACCTTTTGGACCTGATTCTATAAATGGCGTCTAACTCCTAGGCATCATTTGGTACAGTTGTCAATCAACTGCTAGGCATTGTTTATAGAATTGCATCTAGCAATGCCTAACTCAATTTATAGGCGCTAGGCATCCTAATATTAGGCGCCAGTATATTACGCCAGGGTTTTCCTGGCCTAATTTACTGGCATCTAACATAAGTTATACCATGCCTATTCTCTACCCCTAACCATGCCTACCTTGCGGGTAATTACACTCCAAAACAAGCTTTCTTGCCATATAAAACTAAGAATGCAAAGAACTAAACAATGATATTTAAACACTGGGGATATCTCAGAACGCTACTCTGATAAATGTCAGCGTTGCAGCACTCCTCACTGAATTCACCCTGTGTATATCAAAGCTGGGTTTTTTGCTCCTCTGTATTGTGATTCAGCCTTTTGAATGCTGAAATGGTCGCGGGATGAATGGAACGATGAAAGCCAACAGGCCGTTGCAGTACTAGCCCCGCCCTGAAGAAGAATGTGAAATGCGTTGGTGGGGAACAGTGCAGCCACACAGCTTTTTAAAAAAAAGCTAGCTGCATTATCCATTTATGAATGCTAGAGAATGGAATGCTTAAATTAATAAGCTTAAATAATAAGATGAAGTTTCTATAATATGACAAGGTGAAGAACGTGAAAAATATTATAGAAGATTTAATGGATATACCTAATTAGATATAATATATAGAGAAAGATAAAAAAGTTTAAATTAAGTTTTCATTAAAAGCCAAAGGCTGAATCACAATACAGAGGAGCAAAAAACTCAGCTTTGATATACACAGGGTGAATTCAGTGAGGAGTGCTGCTACGCTGACATTTATCAGAGTAGCGTTCTGAGATATCCCCAGTGTTTAAATATCATTGTTTAGTTCTTTGCATTCTTATAAGGCAAGAAAGCTTGTTTAGGAGTGTATTCGACTGCTTGCCATTTAGCCTACTTCTCAGTTTAATAGTATTACTTTGCGGGTAGGCATGAGTAGGTGCCGCTCCGAGTTGTGCGTGGAACTTTTAATTAATGTTTTTTAGTGAATTCTTAATGGCGAAGACAATTACCATGCCAATTAAGCTCATTAATCAATTTTGAGTTCTGTGAGGAATTCGGCTAGGCTTCTCTAATCTAGATACCTAGTGGCACCTAACCTAGGTGCTGTTTACAGCATCAAGCTCTTTGTGTTCTTTAGTCCCTTCTGTGACTTTGATGACATTAACATTGAATATTCCCTGTTTAGTAATGATTTTACTTTCTACCAATAAGGACTTGTTATAGTAAGGTTTTTTTTCAAGTTTTATAAGTATGGTTCTAAGATACACCAGCAAATAGATATATAGCATGGTAAAGCCATGAGAAGACTTTACAGCACAGCTTCTCAAACTGGGGGTTACATGATTTCAACAGACATGTAATTTGGGTTCATGGCCTCCAAAAGAGCTAGGTGAAGCTTAAGAACTTCATTAGCAGCTCTTTAATATCGGACAGATGTTCACTGAATGTTTACCTCTTTTATAGGTGCAAAGCTCAAACGGCCTGAGGAGGTCAAGTACCAGAAAGATAAGGACCTAAATGAAAAAATATCCCTATTCCGAGGTGACATCACTAAGCTGGAAGTAGATGCTATCGTGAATGCAGGTGAGCACAGATTTAATTGCATTGCAGTTCCTTTAATTTTGAGACTCAATGCAGAAGCTTTTGGGTTGGACTTCTGATATGTTGTAGGTGTGCTAGGATCAGACTAGACTACTGTACTGGGCCTCCCATTTTCTAATCAACTCATCCTAACATAGTTCTCAATTAGTCGTGTGTGTGTGTGTGTGTGTGTCTCTCTCTCTCTTTATCTATCTATCTATCTATCTATGCACATGCACTGTGGGGCAAATTCTGTTAATGACGCCTAAAAGTTAGGTGTCATTTAGATGTCCAGCAATACAATGATCAGTGTGATTCTATTATGTATAGACGCACAATAGAGAATCGCGCTTAGAAAATTTAAGTGCATCTATATTGTTAGATGTCCTTTATAGAATTGAGTGGTATTTTTTGCGTGCATTGTAGAATCGCCTTTTAGGCGATGGTGTCTATGACGATTATCACATTTTAGTGTTATGATGTCATTAGCACGGCAATTGTATGCTGTTTTTCCACGTTAAAATTGTATGCAGTAAACTGGCATGCAGGAGGCAGCCCAGTTTTACAGAGATGGACTCAAGGCTGCTGGCCAGGCTCTTCCTCCCCAAAAAGCACGACTTTTTTATTTATTTATCTTTTAATTATTTATATACCACTTATATCCTAAGTGGTTTTTACATTTAGCTACTTTATCCTATTTCCCTATCTATTCTGGTGGGCTCAAATTCTTATCTATTGTGCCTGGGGCAATGAGGGGATTAAGTTACTTGCCCAGGGTCACAAGGAGCAGTGAGGGATTTGAACCCACAACCTCGATACTGAAGCTGTTGCTCTAATCACTGCGCCACACACTCCCAACCAGAGAAGAATGTACTTACAGTACAGAAGGGCCTGGGAGAGACTCACTTGGAGATACAACAGGCATGCCTCCTTCCCTCCAGCTCTTACACTGAGTCATTCCTCACCTGCTTGCTCTCACTCCCTATCTCTCCCATATAAAATAGACAAAATATATAAATATGTGAGGATCTAGGTGCCAGTTATCTTTTAACAATTGGTCTATAATGGGAACATATTACAATTGAACTCTCCCAAACAAAAAATAAAAAATGTGCTCTGCTGCCTGCCTTCTCTGAATCTTGGGCTGCTGATCCATCAACCCCCACCCCCACACACCCCTCTGACATTAAACCACATGTCAATTCAAAAGCCAAGCTTATATCCTCTTGATTCATAAGCAGTCATTTCTCTAGGATAAATATCAAACATGTACCTTCAACACTTGTCCAGTTCCTGTGCTGTTTTCCAAAAAACCTCTCACACCAGCACAATCTGTGACCTGAATGCCTCCTCTCCTTTCCTTTTGGCCTCTGTGTCCTCAATCACTCTCGCACATTGCAGATGAGCTGTGGCTCAGAGCAAGTGGATATGTTTGCACAATCTTAACATCATTGTGACATCATCAATATGCACCTAGATGGCAGATTGTCAATAAAAACAATAGAAATATTTTATTTATTTATTTTAAAATATTTATAACCCGCATATCTGACCATTCTAAGTGGGTACCAACTGTACATACATAATAAAATACAAATAAAAAGCAAACAGTAAGATTACCAGGAGTGAAATCATTGTGCAAGTTCAGTAATGCTCTGGAATTAGTGGATGTGTGGTGGGTCCTTCATGGAGCGGAACAGGACTATACTCATATTTCACGAGCACATGGTAAGCAGTCCCGCAAAAGCTATTTATGGGTTCTTTCAATGGCTTTCCGATTTGTTATGCAAGTGGAGATTGGAACCTATACCATTTTGGATCATGCCTGGGTAGTAATGCCTTGTGCTGGAGTGCAGGCCACCCTTCGCATTGGTAGATTGGTTTTCCTATTAGCTCTATATGGGGATGACAAATTTCAGAAGATGCTGTTGTCTCACTGAACTCTGAATTGGTGGACTCCTATCGACCCATATCCCTGCTTAATATGGAGGTTGAATTCTTAGCAAAAATAATGGCTAACAGAATAGCAAGGGTGTTGCCTGTCCTGCATGATTTGCAGGTGGGCTTTGTAAAAGGCAGAACAATAGCTAAAAGTGTACGCTGTCTCCTCTTTTTGCTGGAGCAGAGGGCAAGTCTGGCTATTCCCTCTATCAGTTTTGACATTGAAAAAGCATTTGACAAGGTTAAGTGGGACTTTTTTAACACCTTCCTGAGTGCTTTTGGCTTTGATGGGTTTTTTGTTTCAGCAATACAGGCCTTATATGCTTCTCCCCAAGCAAAAATTGTAATAGATTGTAATAGAGCCTGCCGGGACAGAGGGAAAAATGCTTGAGTACCTGAATAAATGCATGTAAAAACCATTCTGAGCACCCCTGGGAGAACGGTATAGAAAATTGTTGTTGTATTTTTTTAAATTAATGTTTATGAGTTGGAGCTTTTCCCGGTCCACAGGGGCATCATACAGGGGTGCCCATTGTCACCTCTCTTGTTCGTGCTCATGCTTGACGCTCTCCTCAGAGACATCATGGCAATGCCAACCATTCGGGGAATTTCGATCAGGACCTCGGTATTTAAAGTAGTGGTTTTTGCTGATGACATCTTAGTGCATCTGACAGAGCCCAGGACCTCTTTTCAGGCTTGACTTTGAATCTGACTAAGTCGGAGGTGCTGCCTTCAACCCCAGAAATGCAGACATTGTGGGGGACGCGGTTCCCTTTGCGATGGGCTGAGGGTTCCTTTACATACCTGGGGGTCACTGTGTCTATGCACACTACCCAGATTAATTCACATAATATAGGCAGCCTCATACTAGTAACCAGAAAGTTGTTGGAGGACTGGATGGATCTCCCTCTCTCCCTTATGGGCCATATAGGTCTGATCAAGATGATAGTCCCCCCAAAATGGCTCTATGTGTTTCAAACACTCCCAATCTGATTTTTGGGTAAGGATTAGTGATTAGTGAATCATTTGTTCACCACATTTTGCTGGGCATCTAAGAAACCAAAAATGTCTTATCTGCTGATGCTGGGAGGGTGGCATAGAGGAGGGTTGGGGATGCTTGATCTTCAAGCCTATAATCATGCATGCCTCTTGCAACATCTCGGAGACTGGGTGTGTGGGGGGGACTCAACAATACACCTTTCTTCTTATGGAAAAAGACTTTCTGGCTGCTCATAGTATGTTTACCCTGCTCCACATGCCCAGAGGCCAGATGCCATCCTATATTAGGTCCAGTCTCCTGTTGCGATCCTTGCAGGATTCCTGGCGTTGGATGATAAAATTATTGGGTAGGAACTCAAGGGTCACAGATCTTCTTCCCCTAAGGAGGAATCCCTCCTTTCATCTGGGATGGGATAATAATAATTTTCAGACTTGGGAGATTGGCAGTTTAACACATCTAGAACATGTTTTAACTGAGGATGGTTCCACGTGTGAATTTGCAATGCTTAAAGATATTGTAGGGGGCCCGTTTTGTTTATCATAGGGTGGGTCATTACATTGCTTCGCTTGATAGAGCGCAGATGGGCAGGAGCATGGGGGCACGGTTTCACCAATTTTTTCAGTTGGATTTGGGGGAAGGTTTCTCCGTGTTTATGTTGCATAAGCAAATTAATACTTTGTTCCCAGCTCAGTCTTATACATCGTGTCATAGCCTGGGAAGGGGAGTTGACCTTGGATTTGGTAGTATGGGATCCCCTGACCAGTATTAAATCCATTTCTTATTTGATGCAGAGCGCCTGGTTATAGAAGACTTACTATAGAGTGATCCTGAGTGCACAAATAATTATTCTATATTGGGGGCATTTGGACACCTTTGTGTCTGAAATGTGGACAGGTGGATACCTTTGGCCATACTTTCTTGACCTGTCTAGTAATAAAAAGATTTTGGCATCATGTAGTATTGTATATCTCACATTTGATGGATAATCCCCTCTAGGGTACACCAGAACAGATGGTTTTAGATGTGCCTAAAACATTTGGCTGGATGATTTTGTGTAGGAAGTTGTACTTGCTGGCCAGGAAATGCATGTTACAGACCTGGACTGTGGCAGAACCCCCCGCCTATTGGCATTTATGCAATTTACTTCACCAGTTGGCACTTTGGGAAGCTAGAGATGTTAGGGGCACAAGGAAGAGGAAGCTTCTCTTTTTGAAATGTTGGGACCCCTATTTACACTCGTTACACCCAAGGGGACGGAGTCTGCTGTTGGACCTGCTGAGTTAATCATTGCTTTTTGGGGATTCCTACACAAAAATTTTACTTAAAACAAACAAAGTTTAGGAGTTGCCCCACCATGTTGTTTTTTTAACTATTGTTAAGCTTAACAGTATATTGTAATTCTTGTTCAATTGACAAAAAATTAAATTACATTAGTGATTTCTATTCTGCCATTACCTTGCGGTTCAAGGCGGATTACATATTAATTTGTCAGGCCATTTAGAAGTACATAAGAAGTAGTAGTCTGGACATTTTCTGGGTTGCTAAGGAGATTCTTGCAGGTAATGCTTGAGATAGATCTAACGGTTAGGTTTTATGCATTTTTTGAATAGTAGGGTTTTTGTTTCTTTTTTAAAGGTTTTGTAGGCTGTGGTCGAGATCAGTAAGTTGGAGAGTTGGTGGTCTATTTTTGCTGCTCGAAAGGCTAGGAGGTTGTTGTACATTTTTTTTTCATTTGTTGCTTTTGGTTGGAGGATGCGTGAATGGTCTATGATATAAGAGCTACCTTTGAAGCAGAATTAAACTTCTTTCAGAGGTTGGCCAGAGTAACATTCCCATCCTAGTACAAAAGAAAAGGACCTTCAAAGGAAATTTTGCTTTCTTCTGCTGATACATCTTCTCTCCTAACTTTCATTCAAGATCATCTGATTGAACATCTGGAGAGTATTATATCAGTAATATCATGACCAAGGGCCTTGACAACAGCTCTGACAACACACACAGCACTCAGAACGGAAACACTGACACAATCTAAGGTATCAAATAACCACAGGAGATATCAAGATATTATTTGGTGTTATTGTCAATGATGCAGTACTGACAACTTCAGTAGACACTGATTTCATAGGTTGATATTCATCTTCGCTTTCCGACTCATCAGATGATGTTGAAGAAAATTCACATGTTATATGGGTAACTTCTTTGTCTGCCTTTCCTCATACCTTGTTTTTGTCATGATTTTCTTTTCCTTGTGCTGCCTCTATCTGCATTCTTTTGCAGTTGTTTGAAGGTCAACTCTACTATACAGCAAGAAAACACATTCTGCCTTTGCTTCTGTAGGAATTCTTGATCTTCTTCATTTTTAAGTTGTCATGATATCTTTTTTTTGAAATATCAAACAACTGTTTGAATTTACTTTTAAAGATTTCTTCATTCTGCCACCTTCTCGTTGATGAGTTCTATGTTTCTTTAGAGACAAACATTCTTCATGTAGTTTCCTAACACAAGAGTCTATGCATTGTATCAGTTTCCTGGCTCAATCCCATACTGCCACTGCCGACTCACACATCAATATATAGCTTTCCAGTAAAGGTTTTCCTTTGTCATAGTGATGAAAATTGACCAGTCGAACATCCAATCCATGTGGCAGTCTAGCAGTTGACAGCTGACAGGCTGACTTCCAAAGGAGACAGTTTTTGGGTGCAAATTGCAAACTAGACAATGTCATACAAACTAATTATTTGCAATCGCCTACATACACAACACACAAGCAAACAGCATATGCTTGGGTGACTTCTAAATATTGTCTAATCAAGCTGAAATTGGACAAATGAGTAAGACATACCAAGTGGACAAAAATAAGCCTTGTGGAAACAAGATTTGAGAAGGCTGATTTTTATTTTTTTTTTTGCATACTCCATAAACCATCCTAATATATATTGTGTGTATGTATATATATGTCTCTCTGTCTGTCTCTCTCTCTCTTTCTCTCTCTCTCTCTATATATATAGATAGATAGATAGATGGATAGATACATGTGTGTGTTACACTGAAAATTCTCTGGGTTTCTCCTTTCCTCTGGGTTATTAGCATTTAAATTTGGCTGTGAATGTGTTTCCCTCAACATAAAGGTAGAGAACCAGAGTATGTTTTTGGGCAATGCTAAACCTATGATTTATTAAAACATTAAGCAAGATTGTTTTATGTTAATTTTACAGGGAGTTTTATCCCACCTGTTTGTTCTTATGTTATGCATATTTATCTAAGATTCTTATGGTAGATCTAATGGTGCTTTACAGTATTTACAATATAACAGTTCCAGGTGTTAGGGAAGGGAAAGGGACTGGGGTTGTACTGCTGAAAAAGCATGACGGAATTATGGCATTATGTTGTGTTTATGTGGTGTATGTGAGGATGTAGAGATTTTCATTTTAGAAACAGTTATGTAAATGTTTGATAGCCATGCTAACTGGTACATAGCAGCAAAATTGACAGAGGCTTATGGTATTGAAACTTTTGAGGATAAATCTATCATCAGATGCATTTGACAAGTGGCCTCATTCTCAACAACTTATGTTTGAAATCAATTATTTTGTGTTCTTGCTATAGAAATAGTTTATCTGGGCCTGGGACATTTTGAATTTGATTATTTTCAGCCACCGAGGTGTATCGCAGAGTAGCATTTGGGAAAGCAATGGAAATGTTTTCTGGAAAGTGAATCATTCTTAGTAGCTTCAAAATGCTCAGAAGTAAAGATGCTTGACTCCTGAGCTTCAGGTCAAGCTAGTTTTTGAAATTACAATATGCTGCTTCCAGGACTCTGTCTGTCTCTGCAACTGGGTCTTGTAGCTATCAAGAGCAGTGTTATTTTGAAGCAGAATTGGCCTGAGAGGACATAATTATTTACAGACTGATAAAAGAGATAAGCGCATCAGACTGCAGAATAGTTGTAAAGGATTGGAACATACAAAATCTTGAGATGATGACCTTTACCTAACTGTGTAAAGTAGTGTGCTTGCTGTGCTAGTCTGTTTGTGTACATAGAAATAAAAAGCAACAAGCATGTCATTGACCACCACAATTGTGCTGTAACCTGTACTTGTGTATTTGAATAACATTATCGTAGCCAATTCTGTATTAATGTAACAAAGGAAGTAGAGCTCTTGACAATCACAAAGGTATTCCAAAAAAGGTTTCTCCTATAGATCTGACCTTTATTTTTCTATAGCTATGTAAAATGGTCAAAACCACAATGCTGACATGTGATGCACATCCTACAAATCACTGTAACCCACTGGGGCTTTGGAAAATTGGAAGCATACATTGTACATATCATGTGATGTGAGAACTGCTCTAATACCAGTGAGGCTGTTTGTGTGCTCACTGTCTCTTTTGAAGCTTGTATGGTGTAGGGTTGCTATTATTTGCTCTAGGGATCCATCATTCCCTTACATTGTGTGGCTTTCAGGGACAATTTCTTCAAGTGGAGTTTTGCTCATCATGAGCTGTGGAATTTGCGGTGCTCTACCATACTATTGGACCGAGAATGTATTTCTTAAAATTAATTTAAATAAAATCATGAGCCCTCCTGTTTTCTTCCCACTGTAACATTTTTCAGTCGCTCTTCCTTTTGTTGGTAAATTAGCAGCATTGCTTAGCTATGTTGATTGGAAAAGTAAGAGAATGCAATGTGAAAGAGGACACTAGGGGACAGCACTGATTCATGTTCAAAAGCGGCAATAAAAAGATTCATTTTAGAACAGATAAATCAACCTGTTTATTAAAAGAATAAAAGCCTTAACTAACAAGAAGCTTTGTCAGTGCTCCATAAATCTGCTTGTATGCTTTATGAAAACCATATGAAATTCATATGTGAAGTCTCTAACAAGAATAGGAGATATGTCCATAAAATTTTCTTTAACCTGATTCTAGTCATTAGCAGTGAATAATTGTCTTCTTAGTTTTCATTAATTCAGCCATAATAGAAATACTGTAGTATAGATTGTTTTAAAAAGATCCATTGTTTCTTCATTTCTGATTTCACACAGTCTAATTCAGGCCTAGTGGTATAAATTTTAATTTATTTTCTTTAAACGGAAACATTATCTCTAATTTGGCCCAGTTGAAGGATAAATAACATATATCAGGCTGGAGGGAATTAACAGTTTATTTATTTGTTGGGATTTATTAACTGCCTTCATGAAGAGATTCACCCAAGACAGTGTACAGCAGGTATAATTCAACATAAAACTTACAATTTTGTTAACAACATAAAAGTAGTAAAAAGACCAAATTTATACATAAATACAATGAATGAGGAAAAGGTAAAATCAGTAAACTGAAACTTAATAGGACTGCCATGTTTCAAAAATATACTTAACAGCACTGAAATTCAAATGAGAGAGATAATACATAGTAAAAGAGAGACATAATACTTATACAGCATCTAATAAACACAAATCAGAACATTCAAATAACATATGTAGATATAACACTAATACCTTTCTATAATACAACTTATCCTATAGCTGAGGGGTCAAATGCAGGTATTAGATGGGGATAAGATGGGCAGTATAGAGTGTGTTGGGATAAACAGATGGGAGGCTAAATTTGAGGGAAGCTTTTTATACAGTTAAACAAGGTATAAGGAACTGATTTAATGTATGTGTGGCAAGCTAGTCCTGGTGCAGTGTAGTCAATTACCCTATATATTAAAAGCTTGGGTGAAGAGTCAGGCTTTCATATGCTTCCTCAAGTAGAGGTAGTCTGGAGTTGGACATAGCTCCTCTGAAAGTTCTTCACAAACAGAAAAGTGCACTTTGCACTTCATACACTCAACCTATGGGATGTCTACCTTCAGGCATGGATGTTATTTAAAAATTCTATCCTGGAAGCCCAGGCTAGATTTATTCATGTATTAAAAAAGGAGGAAGGAAGACCAAACGGCAGCCAGCATGGTTACTTAGTGAGGTATTAGAGCTAAAAGAGGATAGGTATTAGAGCTAAAATAGAATCCTTCAGAAAGTGGAAGAAGGATCCGACTGAAAATAATTGTAAACAATATAAAGAATGTCAAGTCAAATGCAAGGCACTAATAAGGCCAAGAGAGATCTTGAAAAGAAAATTGTGCTGGAAGCAAAATCACACTGTAAAAACTTTTTTTAGATATATTAAAAGCAAGAAACTGGGAAGAGAATCAGTTGGACTGCTAGACGACTGAGGGATAAAAGGGGCCAAGGCCATAGCGGAGAGATTAAAAGAATTCTTTGCCTCGTTCTTCACTGAGGAAGATGTGGGGGAGTTACTGGTGTCAGAAATTGTATTCAATTTTGATGAATCATAGAAACTCATACAAATGTCTGTAACACTGGATGATGTAATGGGTCAATTTGACAAATTGAACAGTAACAAATCACCTGGACCAGATGGTATACATCTCAGAGTGCTGATAGAATTGAAAAATGAATTTGCAGAGTAACTTGTAATTTTTCTTTACAAACCAGCATAGTACCAGAAGACTGGAGGATGGCCAACATAATGCCAGTTTTTAAAAAGAATTCCTGGGTGATCCAGGAAATTATAGACTGGTTAATCTGACATCGATGCCGGGCAAAATGGTAGAAACTATTATAAAGAACAAAACGACAGAACATATACTTAGGCATGGATTAATGAGAAAGCCAACATGGTTCTAGTCAAGGGAAATCTTGACTCTCCAATTTACTGCATTTCTTTCAAGGGGTGAGTCAACATGTGGATAAAGGTGAATCCTAGGAAGGATTGAGAACTGGTTAAAAGACAGAAAACAGAGAGTGGGTTTAAATAGTCAATATTCTCAGTGGAGAAGGGTAAATAGTGGGGTTCCCCAGGGGTCTGTGCTGGGACTGCTGCTTTTTAACATATTTATCAATGATCTAGAGATAGGGATAACTAGTGAGATAATTAAATTTGCTGATAACACAAAGTTGTTAAATTGCAAGAGGATTGTGAAAAATTTCAAGAGGACCTTGTGAGACTGGAAGAATGGGTGTCAAAATGGCATATGACATTTAATGTGAGCAAGTGTAAAATGATGGATATGGGAAAGAGGAACCCGAATTATAGCTTTGTGATGCTGGATTCTGTGTTAGGAATCACTGCCCAGTAAAAGGATCTATGTGTCATTGTTGAGGATATGTTGAAACCCTCACTCAATGTGCAGCGGTTACAAGGAAAACAAATAAAATGTTAGGAATTATCAGGAAAGGAATGGAAAACAAAGATGAAAATGTTATAATGCCCTTGTATCGCTCTATGGTACAAATACTGTGTGCAGTTCTGATCACCATATCTCAAAAAATATATAGTGGAATTAGAAAAGCTACAGAGAAAAGCAACAAAAATGATAAAAGGTTTGGGATGACTTCCTATGAGGAAAGGCTAAAGCAGCTAGGGCTCTTGAGCTTGGAAAAGAGATGGCTCAGGGGTGATATGATATAGGTCTATAAAATACTGAGTGGAGTGGAAAGAGTACCGTATTTTCGCGGATATAACGCGCGCGTTATACGCGTTTTTACCTACCGCGCATACCCCTCGCGCGTTATATGCCTGAGCGCGGTATACAAAAGTTTTTAAACATAGTTCCCACCCCGCCCGACGCCCGATTCACCCCCCCAGCAGGACCGCTCGCACCCCCACCCCGAACGACCGCTCGCACGCGCTCCCACCCGCACCCACGATCGGAGCAAGAGGGAGCCCAAGCCCTCTTGCCCGGCCGACTCCCCGACGTCCGATACATCCCCCCCCGGCAGGACCACTCGCACCCCCACCCCGAAGGACCGCCGACTTCCCGACAATATCGGGCCAGAAGGGAGCCCAAACCCTCCTGGCCACGGCGACCCCCTAACCCCACCCCGCACTACATTACGGGCAGGAGGGATCCCAGGCCCTCCTGCCCTCGACGCAAACCCCCCTCCCCCCCCCCAACGACTGCCCCCCCCCAAGAACCTCCGCCCGCCCCCCCAGCCGACCCGCGACCCCCCTGGCCGACCCCCCCTTCCCCGTACCTTTGGTAGTTGGCCGGACAGACGGGAGCCAAACCCGCCTGTCCGGCAGGCAGCCAACGAAGGAATGAGGCCGGATTGGCCCATCCGTCCTAAAGCTCCGCCTACTGGTGGGGCCTAAGGCACGTGGGCCAATCAGAATAGGCCCTGGAGCCTTAGGTCCCACCTGGGGGCGCGGCCTGAGGCACATGGGCCCAACCCGACCATGTGCCTCAGGCCGCGCCCCCAGGTGGGACCTAAGGCTCCAGGGCCTATTCTGATTGGCCCACGCGCCTTAGGCCCCACCAGTAGGCAGAGCTTTAGGACGGATGGGCCAATCCGGCCTCATTCCTTCGTTGGCTGCCTGCCGGACAGGTGGGTTTGGCTCCCGTCTGTCCGGCCAACTACCAAAGGTACGGGGAAGGGGGGTGGGGGGTCGTGGGGGTCGCGGGTCGGCTGGGGGGGCGGTCGGAGGTTCTTGGGGGGGGCGGTCGGTGGGGGGGGAGGGGGGTTTGCGTCGAGGGCAGGAGGGCCTGGGATCCCTCCTGCCCGTAATGTAGTGCGGGGTGGGGTTAGGGGGTCGCCATGGCCAGGAGGGTTTGGGCTCCCTTCTGGCCCAACTACACAAAGGTACGGGGAAGGGGGTGGGGGTGTCGTGGGGGTCGGCCAGGGGGGTCGCGGGTCGGCTGGGGGACGGGCGGAGGTTCTTGGGGGGGGGCGGTCGTTGGGGGGAGGGGGGTTGCGTCGAGGGCAGGAGGGCCTGGGATCCCTCCTGCCCGTAATGTAGTGCGGGGTGGGGTTAGGGGGTAGCCGTGGCCAGGAGGGTTTGGGCTCCCTCCTGGCCCGATATTGTTGGGGAGTCGGCGGTCCTTCGGGGTGGGGGTGCGAGTGGTCCTGCCGGGGGGGGGGATGTATCGGACGTCGGGGGGGGGCATCAGGCTTTCAGGATGGGGACAGACCTTCAAGGGGGGACAGGACTTCAAGGGGGGACAGTGCACGGAAAGTCAGGGGGGGTGAACGGAGAGTCGGGACAGCGCACGGAAAGTCAGGGCAGTGCACGGAAGTCAGGGGGGGTGAACGGAGAGTCGGGACAGCGCACGGAAAGTCAGGGCAGTGCACGGAAGTCAGGGGGGGTGAACGGAGAGTCGGGACAGCGCACGGAAAGTCAGGGCGGGCGAAAGGAGCGTCGGGCATCATGCGCGGTATACCCGTGTGCGCGGTATACAAAAGTTTTTGTACATATCATCGTGATTTCTGCGCGTTATACCCGTGTGTGCGTTTTACACGGGTGCGCGTTATATCCGCGAAAATACGGTAGATGTGAATCGCTTGTTCACTCTTTCCAAAAATACTAGCACTAGGGGGTATGTGATGAAGCTACTAAGTAATTTTAAAACAAACCATATAAAATATTTCTTCACCCAACATGTAATTAAACTCTGGAATTTGTTGCTGGAGAATGTCAGTTAGCTTAGCAGGATTTAAAAAAAGTTTTGGATAACTTCCTAAAAGAGAAGTCCACGGGCCATTATTGAGATGGCTTGAGGAAATCCACTAATTATTCCTAGGATAAGCAGCATAAAATCTGTTTTATTACCTGGGAACTAGCTAGGTACTTGGGACCTGGGTTGGCCACTGTTGGAAACAGGACACTGGGCTTGATGGACCTTCGGTTTGTCCCAATATGTCAAGTCATATGTTCTTATGGCTTTAATGGCACAAAGAATGGTATGGATTAGAACCTCCAACCCAAAAGAAGATATACAGAAATGCCTGGCAGACACACCATGCTCTTTGGAGCTTAAGTCAAGAACACAATTACCCAGATAAAAGTTAATTGCACAACACAGAGAGACATCTTGATTTTTCATGCAGATAATGCACACTGAAGTAACCAGAGACTTTACTGGAAACAACAGTATCAGTTAGAGTGATATCTCTGCAAAAGTTACCAACCATATTCTCAGGGCCCCCAGCAACGCTCAGCACCACAAAGAAAATGAGGGAAAGGAAACAACAAACATTCAACTAGTCTCAGTCCTATGGGAACATCTTATCTACTTAGTCCCCGCGGACCCACTGGTCACTGGACAATTCAGGTTTGAGCTTACTGGGGGTTAGGCAGGTGCCAACATGCATCCCCCCAAGGGTTTCTCTTAGTAGTTTCTGTTGCCAGGAATTCTGCCTCTCTTGTCTTTCTTGGCTCCATGTCTTGTTTGCAAGCTCCTATTTCAGGATGAGATCTTGATTCAACATGCAAATGTACTTGCTTCGCTTGGCATGTTGGGAAGTGCCTAAACCCAGCAGGTTTTAGCATAGAGCTCTTCCATGCAGCTGTCTCTCAGAGGTGATTGGGGTGATAACGAGTCCACCCCATCACAATAGTATACTTCATTGCTTTATGTTACAAAAAGACATGTCCCATTGCTAACTTGAGTTTGTGTTCTCTAATTCAGGCAATGGTAGTTATTGTTGAAGACTTCCAGTGAACACTAATAGCCATCAGAGGTCTTGTGATACCATGCCTGAGAACAGCTATGGGTAGTAGAGCTGTCTCATGCAGAAAAAATTATTGATTTGATTTGATTTTGCCAACTGAATCAATTTACTGGCAGGTTTATTTTTGCTCCCTCTTCACTTACCTTACCCCTCATTGCTCTCTGCAGCCCCATGTCAGTGCTGATTTATGGAAATTTCTTAACAAGATATTGAAAACCTGGTAAGTTTGCTTTACCCATGGCCTTTACCAGGTTTTTCATCAACCCCAACTTGATATGAAGAGGTGGAAGAAATATTTTATGAGGATCCACCGATGGCATAAATTTCACACTGCTTGTCTCTAGGTTATAGGTATCCCTCAGCTGCCAGACATGCTTGACATAATGTTCAGCTGTAGATCTGCTATCTCACAAGCACAGGAAACAGCAGTATTTAGTGAATCCTCCTTGCATTCCCATTAGCATGCCAATGACCTTCAGATCACCACATATGTTCCACTGGTATGTTTTATAACTGATTGCTTCTAGTAAATTCTTCATATTCTACAAGACTCCTTTAGATGAGCAGAATGGGCAATTGGTATACTTGGTTTGGAATTTCCGTTGTGCAGTAACACTGCCTTCAATCTTCTCTGTGAAGAATCAGTTAAGAGATGCAATTCATCTGGACAATGCACTTGTGACAAAATTTTGAAGAGCCTGTTGATAAATGACAAAAGCATAATGAGCCATTTACAGTGAAGAATGTTGTTAAGTTATGATTCCTTTTTCTGTAATGAGTTATATTAGCATCTTTTACAAGCAAGTGCTTTTGCTTAAGCCTTGAAGCAAGAAGTTCTGCTTTTTCTTTTGAAAGATTTAGATCACGAATAAGATCATTGAGCTCATCTTGTGTAAAGGTTTCTGGTTCTTAATCTTCATCATTCACATAATCAGGATCAGATAATTCTGGATTGTGACCAGCTACTGCATTATAATTATATTCCTCATCATGTTTTACAGAAGCAAGTCCATCTTGTGGAGGTACAGGGACAGGCAGTGAGTCATCATGAAGAACAGGCCTAATAGCAGAATCCAGAGTAGGATATATAATTTTGTTCTTGGTTTTAGCTGATAATCCACATGTGTTTACAAGACAAAAGTAGCAATCTTTAATTTGGTCTCGTGGTTTCCTCCTTATCATTGGGATTGCAAATGACATCGCTGCCTTTCGTCGATTGAGCCAATCACAAAGTCCGTTGGAACAACTGGTACAGATGATATGTGGCCAAAGTACAATTTGTATACCTTCTTCAGATCTACGGTAATTGGGGTGACATTGTGTTTTCGTCGTGAATGAACCACAAACGTAACAGAAACTATCTGGATGATTAGTACAATGTTTTGGCATGATAAAGACTGATATTAATCACCGTAAATAATGTCTGTAGAATAAAAAAACAAAGACAAATGTCATTAACCCTCCTTATACGTTTATCCTATAAACGCATAATATATTGCACAATTAATGTTTAGAATTATATATAATGAGCCTCATTACAAAAATGTGACGTGCTAGTGAAAAACACAGATTTGAAATCAGTATGAAAAATACTACAAAACCTACCCAACATTAACTCTGATGAAAATGATGTGTTGACCTGTGTTATTTTTGTTAAATATGCTAAAATTTGATGTTTCAAGATGGGTTGGTGATAGGTTATAGAAAGCACCATTGAATGACTGTGACGAAACTGGAGGTCTCCATGAGTTGTTGAATTATATTGCTACCTGTGAGACCATACTCATCATCAGATGTTACTGTTGAGTGTCTATGCTTCCTTATTCTTTTGAAGGCAATCTGTCAGAGTTTTGTGGAATTGTTGGCTTCAATGGATGATTTTACAAGTTGTGAACACTTTCTTGCCATTTAAATTACAGCTCTGCTTGGTCTGGCTTCCACAATGGGAGTGAATTAGCAATTGGTGGTTCCTCAGTTTTTGATTGGTTGCCTATGTTTTTGGCTTTTCATTTACATTTTATGGGACATGGCTTTTGAGACCTAAGGATTATTGTAATCTCTCCTATATGATGATGGTTTTGTTGGTTTTTTTTTGCCTGGGAGCTTTGATACTACACTATGATACAACAGTTGAATGTACTACTAATTATACTAGTTATATTTGAGCTTACAATGATTTTTCTTTTTCCAAAATTTGTGCTGTTATTTGGTAGCCTATATTAATATATTGATATTAAATTCCTTGGATATCTGTTAATAACTTTGTAAGAGTTCACTTTATGGATATAATAACACTCTTAATAGTTATGAGATTAAGGTAAATGGAAAATTATAATATTTTGCACTCCTCTTGTGTTATATGGTTTTTGGAATAATGGTGGGCAGGGGGTGTGTGTGAGGGTAGGAACATAAGCAGTGCTTCTGCTGAGTCAGACCAGAGGTCCATCACGCCCAGCAGTCCGCTCACGTGGCGGCGCATCGGGTCCAGGACCTATATACTAATCCTCTATCTATACCCTTCTATCTCCTTTTCCTTCAGGAAATTATCTAATCCCTTCTTGAACCTCAAAACCGTACTCTATTCTATCACACCCTCTGGAAGTGCATTCCAGGTGTCCACCACCCTTTGGGTGAAGAAGAACTTCCTAGCATTAGTTCTGAATCTGTCCCCTCTTAATTTTTCCAAATGCCCTCTTGTTCTTGTAGTTTTCGAACGTTTGAAGAATCTGTCCCTCTCCACTTTCTCCATGCCCTTCATGAGCTTGTAAGTCTCTATCATGTCCCCTCTAAGTCTCTGCTTCTCCAGGGAAAGAGCCCCAGTTTCTCTAATCTTTCAGCATATGAAAGATTTTTCATACCTTTTATCAATCATGTCGCTCTTTTCTGAACCCTCTCGAGTATCGCCATATCCTTCTTAAGGTACGGTGACCAATATTGGACGCAGTACTCCAGATGCGGGCGCACCATTGCCCGATACAATGGCAGGATAACTTCTTTCATTATGGTTGTAATACCTTTCTTGATAGTACCCAGCATTCTATTCGCCTTCTTAGAGGCCGCTGCGCACTGTGCCGAAGGCTTCTTTGTATTGTCCATTATTATCCCCAAGTCCTTTTCTTGGGTACTTTCACCCATTACTAGCCCTCCCATCATATAGCTGTACTTTGGGTTTCTGTTTCCTAATGCAAGACTTTACATTTCTCTACATTAAACTTCATCTGCCATCTCATCGCCTACTCTTCTAGTTTGTTCAGGTCCCTTTGTAAATCTTCACAGTCCTCTTTAGTCCCAACTCCACTAAATAGTTTGGTGTTGTCTGTGAATTTTATTACTTCTCACTTCGTCCCTGTTTCCAGATCATTTATAAATACATTGAACAGCAGCGGTCCGAGTACCGACCCCTGCGGAACACCACTCGTGACTCTCCTCCAGTCCGAGTAGTGGCCCTTCACTCCTACCCTTTGCTTTCTACCCGCCAACCAATTTTTGATCCATCTATATACGTCTCCTTCCACCCCATGGTTCTTTAGTTTCCGTAGTAGGCGTTCATGGGGTACCTTGTCAAAAGCTTTTTGGAAATCTAAGTATACGATGTCTATGGGGTCCCCTTTGTCCATCCGTTTATCAATTCCTTCGAAGAAGTGCAATAAGTTCGTTATGCACGATCTTCCCTTGCAGAAGCCATGTTGGCTTGTTTTCATCAGTTTATTCCTTTCTAGATGCTCGTCGATGCTGTCTTTTATCAGTGCTTCTGCCATCTTCCCTGGAACCGAAGTCAAATTTGGTGTTAGTAAATTGCTGATTCCTTGGGAGGGATCTGAGCTGGGATTTGGGTAAGGAGGGGATTGGGTACTTCATAAGGATGTGAAGTAAGGGGATAAGGGTAGATGAAATTTAGGGATTTAATTTGGGAACGACGGGGATAGGAGTGGATAGATCATGGTCCAGAGAACAGAGATGGTTGCTGTCAGGTGGGGGGAGGGGGAATTGTGAGCTGGGGCAATACTTCTTAATACTATGGACATTTTTGTGGGATTGATAGTGTCAATGTCCTAGTATTATTTGATTATTTATATATTTATTCAATTTTCTATACTGTTCTCCCAAGGGAGTTCTGAACGGTTTACATTAATTTATTCAGGTACTCAAGCTGTCTGTCCCGGAGGGCTCACAATCTATCTACTATACCTGAGGCAATGGGAGGATTAAGTGACTTGCCCAGAGTCACAAGGAGCAACATGGGTTTGAAAGTGAAAGTCTTATCATGGAATATAGGGGGCATAACATCCCCAATTAAACATATGGAAATTTTGCAGGCTTTATAATGGCAGAGTGACAATTGCCTTTCTTCAACAAACTCATCTCAATTCTCTTGAAATTCTAAATTGAAGAGCTGGTGGGTGGGGATGTGTTATGAAGTGCCCACAGTTGGGAAAAAGGCAAGTGTAGTAATATTGATTAGGAAAACTGCGACACATACACTACATAAAATGATTTAAATATGACAGTGATAGATTTGTTATAGCACATGTGACACTGGATAGGTAAGAATTACCGTATTTTCACATAGATAACGCGCACCCGTGTAAAATGTGCACACGGGTATAGCGCGCGGAAAACACAAATTTATGTAAATAAATTTTTATATACCGCGCATGCCGCCCCGACTCTCCTCTGGCTGCCCCGACTCTCCTCTGGCTGCCCCGACTTTCCGTTCGCTGCCCCGACTCTCCGTTCGCTGCCCCGACTCTCCTCTGGTTGCCCCGACTCTCCGTTCACCCGCCCCGACTTTCCGTTCACTGCCCCGACTCTCCTCTGGCTGCCCCGACTTTCCGTTCGCTGCCCCGACTCTCCTCTGGTTGCCCCGACTCTCCGTTCACCCGCCCCGACTTTCCGTTCACTGCCCCGACTCTCCTCTGGCTGCCCCGACTTTCCGTTCGCTGCCCCGACTCTCCGTTCGCTGCCCCGACTCTCCTCTGGTTGCCCCGACTCTCCGTTCACCTGCCCTGACTTTCCGTTCACTGCCCCGACTCTCCTCTGGCTGCCCAGATTTTCCGTGCGCTGACCCGACTCTCCGTGCGCTGACCCGACTCTCCGTGCGCTGTCCCGACTCTCCTCTGGCTGCCCCGACTCTCCGTTCGCTGCCCCGACTCTCCGTTCGCTGCCCGACTCTCCGTTCACCCGCCCTGACTTTCCGTTCACTGCCCCGACTCTCCTCTGGCTGCCCCGACTCTCCTCTGGTTGCCCCGACTCTCCGTTCACCCGCCCTGACTTTCCGTTCACTGCCCCGACTCTCCTCTCGCTGCCCCGACTTTCCGTTCGCTGCCCCGACTCTCCGTGCGCTGCCCCGACTCTCCTTTGGCCCGCCCTGCCCAGCTCCCAGCTCTGTAAGCATGCGCAATGGTCTGAGCATGCTTGCCGCTTAGTTTTCTGCGCCGGGTTGTGGGGGCGCGCTTTTGACCTGTCACCAAGGCGGTTTTTCTGGCGGTGTGCTTTTCACCACGTGGCTGTGGCCCCCCTCTATCTGGCCTTGTAATTTGCCCAGTGAATACTATTTTGACTATACAACAACATCTCAGCCTTTGGGTAAGCCTATAAAAGATTAATGCTGCATGTAGAGCCCACATTTTAATTTGATCTCTTCAGATTGGTATTCTGCATTTATCTACCCAGTAGTAGAGTTTATCAATTAAATTTAAATTTACCGCCATAATGGCAGGAATGAGACGAAAGTCATATACAGCGGACTTTAAGCTTCAAGTCGTTGCGAAAGCTGAGGAAATAGGCAACCGGGCCGCAGCGAGAGAGTTCGATGTTGGAGAAACATTGGTGCGTGAATGGAGAAAAGATAAGAAGGAAATGGAGAAATGCAATCCGCGAAAACGGGCACATCGTGGGGCCAAACCAAAATGGCCTCAGCTGGAGGATGACTTGAAGCAGTGGATTCTGGCAAGAAGGGAGCAAAATCAATCAGTCTCTACTGTTGCGATTCAGATGAAGGCAAAACTACTTGCCAATGGAAGAGGAATACCCGACTTCAAAGCTGGCTTCACATGGATCTCAAAATTTATGAAAAGGAACGGACTATCAGTTAGAATGAGAACAACTGTTGGCCAGCGACTTCCAGATGACTGGCAGCAAAAATTGATTGATTTCCGTGACTTTGTCGCCAAAGAAATATCTGAACTTGGCATCACTGCAAAGGACGTCATCAACATGGATGAAATTCCAATGTCATTCGACATTCCAGCGACAAGAACCATAGCCCCCACAGGTACTAAATCTGTTGCCATCACCACAACTGGGCATGAAAGAACGTGTTTTACAGTCGTTCTTGGTTGCTCAGCTAGCGGGGTTAAGTTAAAGCCCATGCTCATTTTCAAAAGGGTCACTATGCCCCGTGAAAAGCTGCCCACCAGTGTGGTTGTGCACTGCAACAAGAAGGGATGGATGGACTGCAACGTAATGAGATTGTGGGTAAATAAATGCTTTAGGGCAGGGGTGCCCACACTTTTTGGGCTTGCGAGCTACTTTTAAAATAACCAAGTCAAAATGATCTACCAACAATAAAAATGCTAAACATATATATATTTATTTATATATATATATATATATATATATACACACCAAGTGTACTTTGTATTTATGTTCAAATATTTTTTTTATTATACAGCCCCCCTCCCCCGAAGGCCTGACCCCCCCTGAAGGTCTGCACATTCCCCCTCAAAGGTTGACTCCCCCCCCCTGAAGGCCTGCACTACCCCTTGAAGGACTGCACTCCCCCCCCCCCCAAGGCCTACCCTCCCCACATCCATTTATCTAATTCCATCAGGGAGCAGTCTGCAGAGAGGATTGCTGGTACTTTAGCGATCCTTGCAGGTTGCCATAGGCCTCAGGAGCTGTCTTCCCTCTGCCCCAAGCCTGTCTCTGACTTAGAGGAGGGGCAGGACCACGGCAGAGGGAAGACAGCTCCTGAGGCCTATGGCAACCTGTAAGAATTGCTAAAGTACCACCTGCCACCGGCCGTCTCCCATTCGTCCCCTTTGGAGATCCCCACAGGAATAAGGAAGTTAAATTAATAGAATACTTAGGCACAGAAAAACAAAGAAATACTTCCAAGAACTGCCCCATAAGAACCGCCTGTCACAATGCTCATTAGTGGAACTGAATAAAAGACAAGTACAATGGATTTAGAAGGGGTCCGATCCGCCTGGGTGCACGGCTTGGAGGGGTGCACAGCCGGCCAGGTCCGGGTCATCCTGCCTTTCTTTTCCCCCGGTCCGCGCTCGGGGCTTGCGCCTGTCTGGTCCTGCGCCGACGCTCGAATGGTGCCGTCAACTCCCGCGAGTCTCGCGATAACCAACAGCACCATTTGGGCGGCGGGTGCGAGCCCCGTTCGCAGACCGGTGGAAAGGAAGGGCAGGAGGACCCGGATGGCTTTGCATCCCTCCAAGCCGTGCACCCGGGGCGGGGGCGGACCGCCTCACCTCGGTACGCCACTGATTGGGAGGCCGATTTTGGGGTTTTTTAAATTGTATATCGGGCAGCATTAGGCCTCGCTCTTACCTCAATCATTACAGGCGCTTCTATTTCTTTTGATGCGCTGAGCTCCGTCCCCCACCAACCTTCACCCCGCCCTTCCAGCACTCTGGCTAGCGTTCTTTAAGAGGCGGGCCAGTCAGGAGGGGAAAAAAAGAGAAGGGAAGAAGGAAACCTGCTGTGCGATCGACTGGGGTCACCTGAGCGAACGACCTGTCGATCGTGATCGACGCGTTGGGCACCCCTGCTTTAGGGCAAGACAGGGTGGATTCTTTGCAAAAAAATCCTTGTTAATTTTTGATGCCATGGCTGCCCACAAAGAAAAAAAAAATGTTCAGGCCTACATTAATTCTACTTGTGCCCACATCGCTGTGATACTTGGAGGCCTGACGTGTAAGCTGCAACCACTTGACATCGCAGTGAATCATCCATTCAAGACTTTTATTAGAAAGGAGTGGGGGGGCGTGGCCGTGCTGAGAGCAGGGAAGACGCGTTTTCCTTGAGCTCCGCTGCTGTTCCCCTGCTTCGGCCTCCCTGAACTAGATTCTGCGTCCATACTCACCGCCAAGCGTTTTCTCCTGACTCCTTGGGGCTTTATGGACAAATTCCTACAAAAAGGGAGTGTGGATATGGCGGCGAAGGCGGGTAAAAAGGAGCGCGAACGCATAAAATCGGGGCCCGGCATGGACAGCAAAATGGCCGGCTCGGGAGATGCCGCTGATTCAGCGGGGGCGGACATGATTGCGCGTTTCACGGAGGCAGTGGTGCTGGCGCTGGGGACGCACTTGGATAAGGTGCAGGAGTCCATCGCGACTCTCTCTACATCAGTGGCCGAATTCAACACACGTGTTTCTGAGGCTGAGCAGCGGATCAGCACTGCAGAGGACTCCATCACTACAATGCAGGCAGAGATACAGCAACTACAGCGCAAAGTGGGGCAATGTGAGGAGAGAGTGGAGGATCTGGAGAATCGTTCCAGACAAAATAATCTGCGCCTGGTGGGGGTCCCAGAAACGATATCAGATGGAGATCTCCTGCCTACACTGGAAGCATGGCTGACGACTGAGCTGCTGGCTACGCGGGGCCTGGGTCCCCTGCGTATCGAACGAGCGCACTGGTTGGGCAGGAGGCAGGAGGGCTCGACCAGGCCGCGTGTGGTGATCCTCCGTATCTTCAATTTTGCTATTAAAGATCTTCTTCTCTGCACCTATCGCCAGAAAAAGGACTTACAGTTCCAGAACCAGCGTATCCTGATCTTCCAGGACTATTCTGCACAGGTGGCATCCCTCCGCCGAGGTTATTCGACTGTCTGCAAGCAACTCACTGAGAAAAAGCTACGCTTCACTTTGCAATATCCTGCCAAGCTCCAGGTGCTCCATGGGGGTCAACCCTTCCTCTTTGAGACCAGCGAGGCTGCCCGGGCTCAGGTTCTTCTGTGGTATCCTGATCTGGAGCCGAGCACTTGATGGACTCTGACTGTGGCTTGTGGTTCCGTTCTATTATGAGTGGGGGAGCACCCGTGGGATGCAGGAGGTGTTCCCCTTGAGACCTGCTGGCTCATAATTCTGGTTCTCTCTGTTTTGTGGCTCCTCCTTGGGGGTCACTTTTGTTTGTTCTGGTCGCTGTTTTTTGACCCTTTGAACTAGTTTGTTGATGATCCCTGCTGTGGTGGGACTTTGCGTTTACTTTTCCTTTCGATGCTCTTTTCCTCTGGGGTCCTGCTGTTGTTGCTGGTGTTTGCTCCTTGGCTCTTGCCTTTCCTCATTCTTGCTTCTTACTGCTTGGTCTCTGTTTGGGAGGCTGAGGGGGGGAGGGTCTTTGGGCCCTTGGCGTACCCTCTCCTGGAGTGGTGGACTGGGGTATCAGGGGGGGACTGGGAGGGGGGTGTTGGGTTTGGGAGTGGGGGTTGGGGAGGAGGGAGGGGGGTTTGAGCTTGTGCGGGGCGGTGGGGGTCTGGGAGGGGGGAGTTGGGGTTGAAGAGGGATAGTGGATGTAGGGGTGGGGGGCTTGGATCTGTGTGGTTGTTGGTGGGATGTGTGTGTGTGTGTGCTGGAAGGGTGGCTGCCGGGAGGAGGGCTGGGACTCTCGGCAGGAGTTCTCTACTCCTTTGTTTTGTAGACTTTTTTGGTTTTCTCTCTGAATGACGCCTAAGCGGGGAGTGCGTTGTGTGACGTGGAATGTGTCTGGTATTAACTCTCCGATAAAGAGAACCAAGATTTTGCAGCAATTAGCCCGGCATCGGGCAGATATAGTGGGACTGCAGGAGACTAAGCTTTCCGAGAAAGAACATGGTAAGCTGAGGCAGTCCTGGGTGGGACAATGTTATTCTGCTTCATCTTCTAAGGCTAAGGCCGGGGTGGCTCTCCTGCTGCATAAGTCTGTCCCTTTTGTTCACTCTCGGGTCATTTCGGATCCGGAGGGTCACTATGTACTGGTTCAGGGTACGTTGTACCAGCGCCCGATTCTTTTGATGTCAGTGTATGCTCCCAATACTGCTCAACGGTCCTTTTATAAGAAGCTGCTGGGGGTGCTCCTGTCGGTGACCTCGTTACCTGGGACCCATAAGATTTTCCTGGGGGATTTCAACTCTATTCTGGATCCTGTTCTGGATTCTTCTAGGGGGACTTCTCGGTCCTCTGGGAGATCGGATAATGGGCTGAGTGCTTGGATGCAGGCTTTGGATGTGGTAGATGTATGGAGAACCCTTCATCCTGGAGAGAGGGATTTTACTCATACTTCCAAAGTGCATGACTCCTCCTCTAGAATAGACTATGTTTTTCTCTCCCGTTCCTCCTTCTACGCAGTACATCAGGCTGA
This sequence comes from Geotrypetes seraphini, assembly GCF_902459505.1. Taxonomy (NCBI): domain Eukaryota; kingdom Metazoa; phylum Chordata; class Amphibia; order Gymnophiona; family Dermophiidae; genus Geotrypetes; species Geotrypetes seraphini. Next base: position 78,593,127 of record NC_047091.1, on the reverse strand, counting down.
GATTGGGGTGCTGGTTATTTCTGATCATACTATGGTTTGGATGGACATTAGTCTTGCTGATGGGCTCCCCACTGGGGGTGGGCGCTGGCGCTTTCCGGTAGCGCTCTATTCTGACCCTGATTTTAAACAGTATCTGGAAGTGCAGTGGAAGGAGTATGTTGAGTTCAATGGGGTGCATGCAGATGATGGAGCTCTCTTTTGGGAGGCCGCCAAGGTGGTGCTCCATGGGGCTGTGTTAGCCTATTGTGCCCGACGGAAGAAAATGTTGGCGGCAAAGATTTTGGCTCTCGAGCGTAAAGTGCGGGAGAGCAGGCTTCTAGTATTACATTCTCCAAATCTATCCCATAAACATGAGTTTCAGGCGGCCCAGGCAGCGCTCCATGCCCTCTTACATGAACGAGCACACAAGTTGCTCTTTTATTATAAGTATCGCCTTCATAGGTTTGGTAATCGCAAGGGTAGGATGTTGGCCCAGTTGACTAGGGCGCGGAGGGGGTCCTCCTCCATCACCTCTCTTAGAGACGCTGGGGGGCAGCTGGTTACGGCCCAGCCTCAACTTGAGCAGCTTTTTGTCTCTTTTTACAGCTCTCTTTATACGGCGGAGGTGGTGGACCGGGACTCTTCGATTCAGGCGTACTTTGACTCGCTGCCCTTGCCTAGGCTCTCGGATACCGACAGTGCGAGTTTGGTCTCCCCTATTACCGGGGAGGAGGTCTTGGGGGTTATTAAAACCTTGCTTCTCTGTAAATCCCTGGGTCCGGATGGCTTCGGCGGGGAATTTTATCGTCTCTTGCAGGGTTTTGTGGCTGACCCGTTGAGGCGGTACTATGAGCGGGCGGTGGAGGGGGGTTCCTTTCCTCCTGGTTCGAATCGGGCGCTGATAACTGTACTGCCCAAACCGGGTAAGGACCCTCTATTGGTGGGGTCTTATAGGCCCATCTCGCTTATCAACGTAGATCTTAAAATCCTAGCCCGGATATTGGCTAACCGGTTGGCCCCGCTTGTCCCTTCCCTGGTGGGACTGGACCAGGTGGGTTTTGTGAAGGGTCGTCAGGCGGGTCATAATGTTCGGAAGCTTTTACTTGCTTTAGCCCATTGTGATTCTCGGCGACAGCCTACCTTGGCCATTAGTTTTGACTCTGAAAAGGCCTTTGATCGGGTTGAGTGGACCTTCCTCTTCCCGTTGCTACTCCGCTATGGGGTGGATGGATTTTATCTGAAAGCTCTCCGTGCTCTATACTCTAATCCCGAGGCTGCTGTGCTAGTCAACGGGGTAGCTTCCCCGGTTTTTCCTCTGCGGCGGGGTACTCGGCAGGGTTTCCCCCTGTCTCCTTTGCTTTATATTTTATTTTTGGAACCTCTTTTGCTTTGTATCTGCACTCATCCGTTGCTTGCAGGCATGGAGGTGGGAGATTCCTCCCTGCGTAGTTTGGCCTTTGCGGATGACATCATGATTCTTTTGACTGACCTGGTTTCGCACCTTTCTTTACTGTTGGAGTTGTTTCGGCAGTTTGGGGAGCTTTCAGGTCTCAAACTCAATGTTTCTAAGTCGGAAGCGCTCCCTCTTCATCTGCGTATCTCTCACCTGTGGTCGGACTTCCCTCTGAAGGAGGCTTCAGCTCAAGTGAAATACTTGGGGGTTCTTATTCCCTCCGCCTTGACGCGCCTTTATGAGCTTAATGTCCGCCCCATGCTTCGGTCCTCTGTCGAGAGTCTGCGCTTATGGGGTGCTTTGCCGGTTTCACTTGCGGGTCGCGTCTTTTTATATAATATGATGATTGTGCCACGGTGGCTCTATTTGTTGCAGACTTTACCGATTTGGTTGAGGCACAGGGATTTGGAGGAGCTGTACCGTGCTCTGCGGATCTTTCTGTGGCGGGGATGGCGCCCTCGCCTGCCCCTTCGCATTCTGATGTTGCCGGAGGTGCAGGGGGGTTTCGGTCTTCTAGATCTTCGAGCTTATAACTTGGCTTGTGGCTTACACCAGATTCGAGATTGGTGTCTGGAGAGTTCCTCCTTTCTGACCTTCTCTGTGGACAGGGACTTCTTGTCCCCTGTCTCTGGATTGTTCTTGTTGCATGCACCTTCGGCTCAGTTGGACTCCTTCCAGAGGGGTCATGTGGTGTGGTCCTATATGAGATGTATCTGGAAACTGCTTTGCAAACACTTGGGGGTCAATTATAGCGAAACCCCAATGTTGCCCTTAGTGGGCAACGCGCAGTTTTGTCCTGGAAGTGACAACCGAGTCTTCCGGCTTTGGCATGCACATGGGGTACGTAGAGTGGGAGATGTGCTCACTGAGAGGGGGATTCTTCTCTCCCCTACTGAGTTGGCGTCTCTCTATGGTTTGGATCGAGTGGATGTGTTTGGTTACTTACAGCTTAGCCATTATGTTCGTAGTCTAGGAGAGCCGTCCTTGCGTCCCTCGGTGGCACGGAGTCTTGTCTTGAGTTTGGGTTTGTGGGAGGATCCGGCCCCGCGTCTGCGTTACTTTGTTACCGCGTTGTTGTCACCGTTGTCGACTGAGAGAGCGGATCTGTTGGCTGGGGCGTGGAGCGCTGATCTGGGGTGCACTATCTTGTCCTCCTTGATTTCTCATTGTTTTGTCTTCTTGCGTGCTCTCTCCTGCAATATGCTCCATAGGGAGCAGGAATATAAATTCCTTCATAGAACGTATATTTCTCCACAGAGGGCTTATCAAGCCGGCTTTGCCGCTCACGCCTGTTGTCCCAAGTGCCCTGTGAGTTCTGCTACCCTGGGACATATGTTCTGGGATTGCCCCCGGATACGGGCTTTCTGGCTGCAAGTGTGGACCTTTTTGTCCTCTTTCTCTCCTTCGTTGCCTGCATGCACCCCTTCTATAGTCCTTTTTTATGATGGAACGGCTCTCTCTCATTGCTCTGCTGGGCAGCGGATGTTGGTGTTTAAGGCTCTCCTTTTAGCCAAGAAGGCCATTTTAGCTTCCTGGCGGGCTCCCCATGCTCCTTCTTTTTCCCAGTGGCATTTATCCCTCTATGACTTAGCGCTTCTGGAGCGTAGGATGGTGGGGAGACATGACGAGGGCCGGTGGACCAAATATCAGGATGTGCGGGAGGGGTATTGGTTGTTTCTTCCGCACCGGGAGCGGAGTATGTTGCTGAACTGCTAACATTGTGAGCTGTGGTGTCCTTGGCGGGAGTTGGGTGCTACTTCCATTACTCTGTTGTCTGCTTTCGTCTTTCTTCTCTCATCGTCTTGTTCCACCTTTCTTTCTGTTTATTTTCCTCTTGTTTTCTCATCCAACCACACGGGTTTGGGTTTGGGGGGGGTGCCATTGGGGGAGTTGGGGGTTGGGGGTTTGGGTTGTTGGGGGGGGAGTTGGGAATTCTGGTAAAATCCTGTATTGGGCACTCTCTAGCATCCTTGCCTGGGCGCTCTCCTGTTGTATTGCTTTCAGGTTCCCTGGTTGTCTTATTTTAGCATTTCATTGGGAGATGCGGCTGTATTTATTTTTTCTTGTTCTGTATGTTGCTGATTTTGCTCAATAAAGAAATATTATGTGTAAAAAAAGAAAGGAGTGGGAGGAGTGGATGCAGAGCGGCATGCACGAGTACACACTTCTGAACAGAGTCCTTACTAAATTTTGCAGGGCTGCCAAGAAATCTAAATTGCTCCTTCGGATGCTATTGGGGAGATGGCAGTGAGGAGGTCTAGGCAGGACAGGATTAACCAATAGGTCAAGTAGGCACGTGCCTAGGGCCCGAAATGGTCAGGAGGGCCCGATGAAGGAGGGCATCAACATTGTTTTTTCCAAATGGCGATGGGCCCCTCCAGCATCGATCGGCAACGCGGGCCCCACCTCGATCAGCAACGCGGCCCCCTCCCCATCAACGGAAAGTAAGACAAGCAAGCAACGTGGGTAAGAAAGGCAACGGGAATTGTAATTGTGCAAGCAGTGTTGCTTGCCCAAAGCTTCCCTCTGACACAGCTTTCTGTTTTTGCTTGGGCGCATGGTGGAGTGGGGTGGGGCAGGGGGGCCCAGTGTACTTGGGTGCCTAAGGGCCCTTGACAAATTAATCCTGCCCTGGGTCTAGGCATGCCGGATGTACAGGCATATAATTACGCTTGTCTGTTGCACCACCTGGGAGATTGGGTGAATCAGACCCAAATTTATACCCCTCTACAAATGGAGTGGGCATATTATGCACCCTATAATGTCTTTGACCTGCTTCATAGGACCCAGACTCGGGTACCCTCCCATATCGGGGTCAGCCTTCTCTTCCGTTTCTTACAGAATGCCTGCTGATGGATTGTGAGGCGACTGGGGGAAGATAAGCAAGTACTATATCTGACTTATTGCCACTGAGCGGCAACCCTGCTATTTTGCTGGGGTGGGAGTGTAAAGTTTTTCAGGATTGGAAAACACATGGAATACTCACTTTAGAGCATATATTGGGGGAGGATGGTAGTGTGAAGCCCTATGACGATATTCAGAGGTTGTTGGGAGATACATAGGGAGCAGGGTTTGCTTTCCTTCAGGTGGGGCACTATGTCGCCACCCTCAACAGAGCACAACTGGGTAAATGGATAGGGTCTAAACTCCTGACAGTTTTTTTCTGTAGAAGAGGAGGGCTCTTTATCAGTGTCCAGACTCCATAAGAGCATTCAATTATTGCTGCCTGATAAGGATTTTACAAAAATACGTTTGGAATGGGAAATTGACCTGTAAGTGGACTTGGGACATTAGGAAATGGTGCGCACTCTTAGATTAACACCATTAGTGACATCGTGTGCTTATTTGCGTGATACCTACTATAGGATGCAGTTGCGGGCTTATTTCATACAAAAACAGTTATTTTATAGTTTTAGCCTCCAATCACCTCTCTGCACTAAGTCTGGGACAATGGAAAATACATTGGGATATGCTTTTTGGACCTTCCCTGTCATGCAACACTTTTGAAGAAGTATACTGACTTATATGTCAGGTCTGATAGGCAGACCAATATGGGGTACACCCCAACAACTGGTGTTGGGCCTGCTTGAGGATTAAGATTCTTTACCTAGGGGTAATTTGACCCCCTGTAGGAAGAACATAAGAGTATTTATTTATTTAGATTTTTATCCCATCCTCCCAGTAGCTCAGAACGGCCTACAAGCAAACATTCACAGTGGAGTACATTTGGACAATACAAAGACAATACAGTATTTTAAATACAAGGACTATAGAGCAATTTGAGTACAGGTTAAGAATGGACTATAGAATAGCCTTACTGGGTCAGACCAATGGTCCATCAAGCCCAATAGCCCGTTCTCATGGTGACCAATCCAGATCCCTAGTACCTGGCCAGAACCCAAGGAGTACCAACATTCCACACTACCGATCCAGGGGAAGCAGTGGCTTTCTCAATAACAGACTTTAGACTTTTCCTTCAGGAAATTGTCCAAACCTTTCTTAAAACCAGCTATGCTATCCACTCTTACCTCTGGCAATGCGTTCCAGAGCTTAACTAATTCTCTGAGTGAAAAAAATTTCCTCCTATTGGTTTTAAAAGAATTTCCCTGTAACTTCGAGTGTTCCCTTGTCTTTGTATTTTTTGATGGAGCAAAAAATTGATCCACTTGTACCTGTAACACTCCACTCAGGATTTTGTAGACTTCAGTCATATCTCCCCTCAGCCGTCTTTTTTCCAAGCTGAAGAGCCTTAACCTTTTTAGTCTTTCCTCATATGAGAGGATTTCTATCACCTATATCATCTTGGTCGCTCTTCTTTGAACCTTTTCTAGAGCTGCTATATCTTTCTTGAGATAAGGAGATCAGAATGAACACAATCCTCTAGATGAGGTCTCACCATGGAGTGATACAGAGGCATTATATCATTCTTAGTCTTGTTAACCATCCCTTTTTTAATCATTCTTAGTATCCTGTTTGCTTTTTTGGCCACCGCCACACATTGAGCGGAAGTTTTCATTGTATTGTCTACGATGACATCCAGATTTTTTTCTTGGGCGCTAACCCCCAAGGTGGACCCTAGCATCTGATAACTGTGATTATCCCAGGACAAGTAGGCAGCATATTCTCAACATGTGGGTGATGTCATCCAGGGGGAGCCTTTTAGCGGACAGCCTCGCAAGTAGATTTGCTTGTAAAACTTTAAGAGTTCGCAAGTGCTGCACCGCACATGCGGAAGTGCCTTCCCGCCGAACGTAGGTCGTGTGTCTCCTGTGAGGTACCTCAATTCTCAGTTTTCCGCGGAACCAGAAGCACCTGTTTCTCAGCTCTGCCGATACTTGAGTTGCCTTCTCGCACCACGACTTTTCTCTTTTTTCTTTATTTGTTTCTTTTTCTAGTCACTGTGCGACGCGTCTCTTAAAAAAAACAAACAAAAAACTTTTATTTTTTCTTCTGTCAGTTTGTCCGGCGGGTCTTGGGCTCAGGCCCTGCCTCCAGTCCTCGTTTCCTTGTGGCCGTATTTTTTTCTTTGTCCCAGCCTCTAACCGGGTTTAAGAAGTGTAGCCAGTATAATCGGGCAATTTCTCTCACCGATCCCTATCGTTGATGTATCAAAGGCTTGGGGCCTGAACATTGTCCTGAGTCTTGTTTGCGCTGTGCTACTCTTCAAAAACGAGCTCTCTGGAGGCGTCGTGCCAAGATCCTCAAGCTCTTTGGTCCTATGGAGTCTCCTGCTGAATAGGCCTCAGCCTCGACCCCCCCGTGGTGGCCTCGTCGTCCAAGTCATTGACCTTGAGTAAGTCGCCCTCATCCTCGAAGGCCTCATCTGCTGTGCCTCTGAAGGTCTCGTCCTCAGGCAAGTCTCCTCTTCCATTCACAGGTACGCTACCTAAGAAGCCTCCAGCTGAGTCTCTGGCAATCCAGGCAACAAGTGCAGTCGTGCCAACCTCTAAGAGACCTCCTTCGAAGCGTACCTCCAAACATAGGGAATACTCATCTTGAAGGTCGCCCTCTATGGAGTGTACTGCTGCACCTTCTAGAGCAGAGTCATTGGTCTCGGTGCCTGTCTTCGAGGACATGCTGCAAGCCATCCTGACCTCGCAGCATACCTCTGTTTTGGCCAAGCTTGTCCCTGTGAGCCAGTCTGAGCATACTATTGAGGTACCACGAGCAAAACATCTTCGGTCTCGACCTTTGTCCTCCAGTGACTCCTCGCCTCGTCCTTCCAGGTCCGGGTCTCTAGCTACTCAACCTGTTTAAGACGTGGTGGAGAAGCCTCGATCGAGACAACACTCGAAGCATTCCTCGTCCTCAAGGCACATGGCTTCAAAAAAGACTAAAGAGTCTCCTAGGAAGAGTACTGAGTCTCCTAGCCTCGTTTGTTGAGGCCTATCGAGACCCCTTCCAAGCCCAGGCATAGGTCTTGAACTCCGCAGATTTTGATGCCTCGTACTTTTTCACCTCGAGGCCCATCCAGGTCCCAGACTCCTCTATTGAGACCATCTCCGAGGGACCCTCCTTTGCCTGTCTCTACGAGGCACGAGTCGAGGCTGTCCATTCCTCATATTCCTGGGACTTCTCCATCGAGATTCCTCAAAATGTAAGCACTCTCTGACTCTGCCTATATCACACAGCAGAACTTCTTCTGTGACTCTTACGTTGGATACAGACCTCCCTTCTCAATACTCCAAGGAGGCTTCTCCTTCTTATTCAGCAGCACCTCAGTCTCGTTCCGCTTCGCCTCCTGACAAATCTTCAGCTAATCTAATCTAATCTAATCTAAATCTTGGGTTTATATACCGCATCATCTCCGCAGATGGAGCTCGACACGGTTTACAAATCTTCAGCTTCCAGGTCTACATCTTTTTCAAGATTCATCTTTGACATGAGTAAGGCTCTTCAAATTGATCTTCAATCTGACTTAAGTATACTCCTGAATATTTGGCTGAGACGGAGTTGCCAAATCCGCCAAAGGACACCATGAGGCTTCCCATGAATCCTGTTTTGAAACAAACTTTTCTCAGGAATCTCGAGACTCCTTATTCAATCCCGGCTATCCCCTCTAAAATAGAATCTCGTTACCACACAGTTCCTTGTAAAGGGTTTGAGAAGCCACAATTGTCTCACCAATCCTTAGTGGTGGAATCATCTCTTTAAAAATCTAATCTCACCAAGGTTTATGCTGCAGTCCCTCTGGGCAGAGAGGGACGCACAATGGATAAATTTGGACGCCGTCTCTATCAAAATTCTATGATGGCAAACAGGATCTTGAATTACAACTTCATGTTCACATCCTACCTGAAGTACTGCATTAAGACCATGCCCTACTTTTTTCCTGATTTGGCTGAGCACCGGCTGCCTGCGTTTCAACAACTTCAGCAGACCCTTTCCCAAATACATCTCATCATGCTTCAGGCCACTTATGATGCGTTCGAAATGTCATCTCAGGTAACTGCCTTTGCTGAGGCAATGTGACGTCTGGCTTGGCTGTGCATTGTGGACATGGACCCTAACTTACAGGATCGTCTAGCCAATTTACCTTGCCAAGATAATAAGCTCTTTGACGACTCCATTAAGGCTGCCACAAAACGTCTCTGAGCATGAATGGTCCTTTGTCTCTTTGATTTGGCCTAAGGCTAAACCTCCAGCTTCCAAGTCTTATAGGCCTCCTCCACGTCGTTATCCACAGAAATCTACTCCGGCATTCTCTAGGCCTCCATCTAGGAAACAACCACAGCAGCAACATCAGCAAAAACCCCAGACTCCTGCTGCAGCTAAGCCTGCCAAGTCTTTTTGACAATCTAAGTCTAAGCATAACGCCCACCTTCATCCATCAGACTTCTCTCCTCCCTATAAGAGGTCGGCTCCATCATTTTTACCAACAATGGGAGCAGATTACATCAGACCTCTGGGTCCTCACCATCATCCGAGAGGGTTACTCGCTTCAATTTCTTCAAATTCCACCAGATCTCCCACCAAGAGAGTTTCCTTCCAGCCTGTTGCAACTTCACCTTCTTCTTCAGGAGGCTCAGGCTCTTCTTTGCCTCTGAACTGTCGAGGAAGTCCCCTTGACCCAACGGGACACGGGCTTTTATTCCCATTATTTTCTAATCCCAAAGAAGACGAGGGATTTGCAACCTATCGTGGATCTCAGAGCCCTCAACAAATTTCTTGTCAAATAAAAGTTTTGCATGCTCTCTCTCCCAACACTGTATCCCCTGATGGATCAAGGTGATTGGTTATGCTCCCTAGAGCTCAAAGAGGCTTATACTCGTATCCCATTTCATCCAGCCTTTCGCAGATTCCTGAGATTTTGGGTGGGGAATCTCTATCTTCAGTACCGGGTCCTTCCTTTAGGCCTCGCCTCATCTCCCAGAGTCTTCACAAAGTGCCTGGTGGTGGTGGCTGCAACCCTGCAGACACAGGGTCTTCAAGTCTTTCTATATCTGGACGACTGGTTCATCAAAGCATCATATCAACAGGAGGTTATTGTAGTGACTCAACGGACTATCACGTTTCTCCAAAGTCTTGGATTCGAAATCAATTTTCCAAAGTCGCAGTTACATCCTTCACAAACTCTACAGTTTATTGGAGTCATACTGGACACTGTTCAACTCGGAGCATTCCTGCCTCAATCATGTCAGGACACTCATTCATCTTTGTCAACAAATGTCTTCCCTCATGTTACTCTCGGCAAGGCACATGATGGTTCTTCTCGGTCACATGGCCTCTACAGATCATGTGACTCCTTTTGCCAGACTTCATCTCAGAATTCCTCAGTGGACCCTGGCATCTCAGTGGCAACAAGCTTCCAACCCACTCTCTCAACACATTAGTGACTCCTTCATTGAGACAGTCTCTCCACTGGTGAATGCTCTCTTCCAATCTTTACAGAGGTTTGCTATTTCACCCCCCCCTATCAGGAGATCCTCATGACAGATTCTTCAACCTACGCTTGGGGGACTCATCTCGATGGTTTCCGTACTCAAGGCCATTGGTCCAGCACGGATCTTCAGTGTCACATCAATCTGTTGGAACTCAGAGCAATTTTCAATGCTCTCAAAGCTTTTCAGCATCTTCTTCACGACCAGGTAGTTCTCATTCAAACAGACAACCAAGTCGCCATGTACTATGTCAACAAGCAGAGAGGAACAGGATCTCTCCCTCTTTGTCAGGAAGCTCAAAGGTTGTGGGACTGGGCGATCCATCACAACTCCTTCCTCAGAGCTGTCTACATCCAAGGGCAGCAAAATTGTCTGGCGGACAAATTGAGTCGTCTTCTACAACCTCACGAATGGACACTCAATTCCTCGCCTCTACATCACATTTTTGCTCAATGGAGAACTCCTCAGATAGACCTCTTTGTGTCTCCCCACAACAACAAACTGCCTCTGTTCTGCTCCAGGATATACTCTCCTCACCGCCTCGAGGCAGATGCTTTCCTTCTGGAATGGATGAATCAGTTTCTCTATGCGTTCCCTCCATTTCCTCTGATTCTCAAGACTCTTGTCAAACTAAAGACGGAGCATGCCACCATGATTCTGATAGCTCCTCGGTGGCCCATACAACTTAACACCAGGGAGCCTCTACTTCTACCAATATTTCCCTCTCTGCTTACAAAGAGTCAAAGGTCTCAGATTCATCTCAACCTGCAGTCTCTACATTTAACAGCTTGGTACCTCTCAACCTAAATGCCGCTTTATAGTTCTCTAAGTCTGTACAGGACATTCTTGAGGCTTCCAGGAAGCCATCCACTAGGCCATCCACTAGTGTTACACCCAGAAATGGACTAGATTTTCTACTTGGTGTACTACTCATCACAAGGAACCCCAATCTACCTCCTTATCTTCAGTTTTGGATTACCTGCTGCACTTATCTCACTCTGGTCTCAAATCCACATCTGTTTAGAGTTCACCTAAGTGCAATTGCTGCTTTTTATATGCCTATCGAAGGGAAACCCCTCTTCGCTCATCCAGATTTATTAAAGGACTTTTCAATGTCAAAGCACTTCTCAAGCCGCCTCCAGTGGTTTGGGATCTCAATCTTGTTCTTACTCACTTGATGAAGCCTCCTTTTGAACCAATAGATTCGGCTTATCTTAAATCTCTCACTTGGAAAATGGTGTTTCTCTTTGCACTCTGCTAGACAAGTTGGTGAGCTCCAAGCTCTGGTGGCAGCCCCACCTTTCAGTTTTCCATCATGACAAGGTGGTCTTCCTTACTCATCCAAAATTCTTACCTAAAGTGGTTTCAGATTTTCATCTCAATCAATCCATTGTACTTACAGTGTTTTTTCTCATCCTGGAGAAACACTCTTCATACTCTGGACTGTAAATATGCTTTGGCTTTCTACTTGCAACGCACTCAACCTCATAGAACTGCTCCTCAACTTTTTATCTCCTTCAATCCAAATAAGTTGGGGCATCCTGTTTCCAAGTGAACCATCTCCAATTGGATGGCTGCTTGCATCTCTTTCTGCTATGCTTTCGGATGGTCTCCCTCTGCAGGGTCGAGTCACGGGCCATAAAGTTAGAGCTACGGCGGCATCTGTAGCTTTCCTCAGACCAACTCCAATTGAGGAAATCTGCAAGGCTGCCACTTGGTCCTCGGTTCATACATTTACCTCTCATTATTGTCTGGATACTTCCTCCAGACGGGATGGCCATTTTGGCCAAGCAGTTTTACAACATTTATTCTCCTAAATTGCCAACACTCCCATCATCCCATTCTGCTTAGCTTGGAGGTCACCCATATGTGAGAATAGGCTGCCTGCATGTCCTGGGATAAAGCACAGTTACTTACCGTAACAGTTGTTATCCAGGGATAGCAGGCAGATATTCTAACAAGCCACCCACCTCCCCCGGTTGGCTTCTTAGTTAGCTATCTGAACTGAGGTACCTCACAGGAGACGCATGAACTACATTCGGTGGGAAGGCACTCGCGCATGCGCGTTGCAGCACTCGCGAACTCTTTGAAAGTTCTACAAGCAAGTCTGCTTGCGAGGCTGTCCGCTATGGGGCTCCGTGGATGACATCACCCACATGTCGAGAATATCTGCTTGCTGTCCCTGGATAACAACTCTTACGGTAAGTAACTGTGCTTTTGGGTTATTCTTCCCAATGTACATCACTTTACATTTGTCCACATTAAATTTCATCTGATACTTGGACGGCCAGTCTTCCCATTTCCTAAGGTCTGCCTGCAATGTTTCACAATCTGCATGCGTTTTAACAACTTTGAACATTGGCATTGGTGGAATCAGTTGCACCAGCTAGCTACCTGGGAGGCCAGGGATGCTCGGTGGTCCTGGAAAAGGAAGCTATTATATTTGAGCATCTGGGATCCATATTTGCAGTCCCTGAATCCTAAGGGGCACAGTATGCTACTTATGATTTTGTCGTAATACCCTCATAGAGTGTTCCTCATGATGATGGTGGTGGTGGTGGGTTTCCTCATGCTTAGTGTGTGGGATGGTTCAGGGATATAGGGGGGAGGTGGGGAGAATGTGAAGGGCGCTATTAAGTGGTGCGGCTTAGGGAGGGGGGTGCTTGGTAGTGATAGAACCCCTGGAACATTGCAAGTTTTGTACATTGTGTGTTTATTGCTTCAAGGGGAGTAGGGGTATTGTTAGTCTATATATCAGGAGTCTTTGTCTTGGATGGGCCCAGTATGGGTGCTGTCCTACAGAGTGGGAGCTTTTGGAAGTTTTTTTTTCCCTCTTCCAGGGATGGCCTGTTCATTGTTTATCAAGTATGGGTCTAGTGGAAGGCTATACTAGATTCTGTTGGTATTCTGTTGTTTTGTTCTGTACTCATGGAAAGTTTTGTTCAGTCCTGCTCCTTCCACATTAGGCGGAATGGGGGGTGGGGGTGGTATTTTGTTATTAAGTGGCTGTGTTGTTCAGAAAACCTAGACTTCGGAATCCTTTGTATGCATCAGTTTTTGAGACATATTTTGTATGTATAGATTTATCTGTTGTTCAGTAGTCCTAATAAAAATGTTTAACATAAAAAAAATGTATATACTGTATAAGGCCTATATTGTTTACATAAAAACATACATAAGATTGGACATTACATACGTGTTCAATAAAGGAAAGATCACTTTGCTCTTGTAGAAGTTTGAGGGGTGAGAGGACATATGGCTGCAACTTTACTTCACTAGCTCCTATTTATGCATATGCAAGACCATCTGTTTGACACCCGGGTGCTTGTCCTGTACGTTACCATTTGATGAGATGGAAGACAGCTTAGAAAAGCGAAGAAAGAAGAATAACCCTTGACCTGATTTAATGAAGACAAAGCGTAAACCTTAGTGCAGCCTCATTGATTACATTACCAAAGGACTATACAGTATTATATAATATACCTCTGTCTTGAAGTTTAGCTTTGATAGTAATGATAACGGACTGAATCAAAAGCTTGTTAAATATACAGCTGAACACTGGTGAGATGTCTTGGTAAATTTTCGGTCTGCCTCCTTGGCTAATGATACTACCATAGATATGAAGTAACTGGACATTATTCCTTGATGCTGATGCCTGAAGATTGTTGTAGGATGATAAGCAAAGGACAGGACTTTATCCCTAAGCAATACAGGAAAACTGATATGTCGGTGTGCACAGGACATGGCGAAAAGTCCTGTTGGAAAATCACATTGTGAAAGCAGTAATAAAAAAGAATGCGTAAGGAAATTGTGCTTCAACACGTATGTGAATGCAGCAAAGAATGTACACTCTCAATTGCTCTTACATATCAGATGATTTTCTTACATATCAGATGAATTGACACATCCACCCTTCCAGTCTTTGCAAAACTACTGTAGCAATTGGTGATTGTATTTCTCTCCCCTCTTTCCCTGAGCTCATCAAACATACAAGTTTCAAGGAGATTGCAGCATCTACGAGAGCCAGTGAAAAGGGCAAATCCATTTCAGTCTGAGCTCAGTATGAAAAAAGGCATTTCAAAACATTATGGCCTATACTGTTTCTACCTAAGCAGCACACAGATAGACAAGAATAACTGACTTTTAATTTTAAAGCCATTGATTCTCTCTCTCCCTACATCCCTAACCCATTACAGTGGAATGACTTGATATAATGGAACTGCAAATCACCTTCTTGTCTGCAAAATTATAGGGTAGGAAGTATTCAGAAAGTCTATGAACTGATTGGCTGAATGTGCTGAAGTATTTTATAGAGAAGGTAAACTGTTGACTGCATAAATTAAAAAAAAACAAGCAAAAAACATTTAATCTAGTAGGCAGTATACTTTGGAAGAGAGGCACAATGTTTGCCAAGTACAAAAAAACCCTACCTTTTATCTGGGGAAACAAGTATAATAACATATAAAAATATGGAAGCAATTTAAGACCAGAAAAATGGATGTAGCCTGGGGGTAAATTCATGCACCAGGGGATGTGAGATTTGGTGCATGAATCTCCCCAGCCTAGGCAAAGAACATTAGCAGTCTCTATTTTAAGGCTGCTTATATGTTAAAGATGGTTAGAACAATGTGAACTGGATACTAGCAGCTCTTGATTGGAGTTGCTGCCTTTAAGTACAGGTTCATGAAACACGATATGCACTTATACTGAACAGTAAACATCTGCAGGAAGACAGTTGGAGGTCCAGTTCTTGGGTTTCCAGCAACTCCTAGTGATGTGCAGTGTATGAGACCCCAGGTAGGGCTTGGATCTCTCTGAATGGAGGAGTCATATTAATATATGAGTGACATCATCAGAGGTTTCTTAAGCTCCTGCCTTGGGTGAACATAAGTATTGCCTCTGCTGGGTCAGACCAGGGGTCCATCGTGCCCAGCAGCCCGCTCCCGCGGCGGCCCTCAAGGTCCTTGACCTGTAAGTTCCCACCACCTGAATTGTTTATGTCCTAATCCTGATGTACCCTGTATAGTACCCCTCTATCTATACCCTGTAATCCCTTTCTCCTTCAAGAAGTCATCCAGGCCCTTTTTGAAACCCATTATTGTACTCTGTCCTATCACCTCTCCTGGAAGCACACTCCAGGTGTCCACCACCCTCTGAGTGAAGAAGTACGTCCTAGCATTCGTCTTTTGGGCTATCTCTACCAATTAATCAGATTCCCACCATCACGGGAAATCTCACAAGTAGGAGATATTAAAACCACATACCATCTTTAATATACTGGGATATGTAAATAGTTTATTGTTTTTGTTCTGCTACCTGCTGTGTAAGAAGAGCATCTCTCTGGTTCTAGAGATATGCAATAAAGCTGAAATTGTAAGGATCCCTACCTTACAGCTGAGTACAACAAGGGAATCCATCCTTACATTGAAAAAGGTCAGAAATCTAACAGTTCAATCAGTCTGAGGAATTTAGAAAGTCATGGGATAGGAGGTAATGTCCTATTATGGATTAGGAACTGGTTGAAAGACAGAAAACAGAGAGTAGTTTTAAATGGTCAATATTCTCAACGGAGAAGGGTAAATAGTGGTGTTCCAAAAAACAAAATCCCATGGCTAGTATATCATATATTCAAATCCCACAAATAGGTGTGACATAAAGCAGTGCAGGCAAGGCAAACTTAAAATCAAATAAAATGGATGAAAAGCCTCAGAACCTCATCAGGGAAGAAATCCTCCTATAACTAAAGAGGGTAATTAACTTCATAGGCATAAAAACCTCCAGTTCTAAATTCACAAATAATGTAAACCGTTCAAATCAACTTATCTTATTAGTGTGTGTAGCAGCGGTAGAACTCCAAGCCCAAAAGACAATGACCTGCATTTTGCTGAATGGCTACGTCAGGGAACATGCTTTATCAAACCCAGTCCTTCACATTCTTCCAAGGGGCCAAACAGTTAATACAAAATACTACTGTAACTTGATGTGCTAATGAAAGGAGATATTGCAAGATAAAAGGAGAGGGAAGCTGTAGAAAGGAGTTCTCTTTTTGCAAGACAATGCACCTGCTCACAAGGCTGGCAAAACAATGGATGTTTTGACGCAATTGGGGTTTCAGTGCATAGGCCATCTACCCTACTCAGCAGATCTTGCTTCATCTGATTATTTTCTGTTTCCAAACCTTAAAAATAGTTTGAAAGGGCAACTATTTTCAAGTGATTCGAAGATGATTGCAGTAACAGAGCAGTATTCCATTGACCAGACATCGGAGTATTTTCTGGAAGGGTTACAGAAACTTCAGGCACGATGTGTCGAGTGTGTTGAACTTAGGGGTAAATATGTGGAATAACTTGAAAGTTTCATGGCTCCATGTCATTCCCTTCTTGGTTGGGCTGAGAATCTTCCAACACCCCTTTGTAGACAGATGTTATGTTATACTAATCAGGTTTTCTATTTCACTTTTACCTATTCAGTTCAAGGTCGACTTGCATTACAAGAAGTTGGGCCAGTTACCAAGGCAGGAAGTTGGAATGGGCAGATTGACATGGACATTCAATAGGGTTACTAGTACAGGTAGATCAGAGATGAAGCAATTTTAGATCTAGTTCTTAATAGATCATATGAATTGGTGAGGGAGGTAATGGTGCTGGGGCCTCTTGATAACAGTGATCATAACATGATCAGATTTGATATAATCCCGGGAATAAATTTACATAGGAAATCCAATCCAACAGCACTTAACTTTAAAAAAGGAGACTATGATAACATGAAGAGAATGGTAAAAAAAATAAACTTAAAGGTGCAGCTGCAAAGGTCAAAACTATACATCAGGTATGGATGTTATTTAAAAATACCATTCTGGAAGCCCAGACTAGATATATTCCATGTATTAAAAAAGGAGGAAGGAAGTCCAAATGGCAGCTGGTGTGGTTAACGAGTGAAGTGAATAAAGCTATTAGAGCTAAAAAAAAATCCTTTAGAAAGTGGAAGAAGGACTGACTGGAAATAATTGTAAGCAGCACAAGGAATGTCAAGTCAAATGCAAGACGCTAATAAGGAATGCAAAGAGAGACCTTGAAAAGAAGATTGCGCTGGAAAAAATAACACACAGTAAAATCTCTTATAGGTACAGTAAAACCTTGGTTTGCAAGCATAATTCATTCCAGAAGCATGCTTGTAATCCAAAGCACTCATATATCAAAGTGAATTTCCCCATAGGCAATAATGGAAGCTCAGATGATTCGTTCCACAACCCAAAACCTTTAATACAAAATACTATACGTACTTGTATTGCAAGACCTCGCTCATTTAGAACAGTCACTACACTCCTGCAGTGTCAGAGAGAGAAGAACCATCGGCTCATTTGTGATGTGTGTATACTGTATGTACTTGCATTGAAAGACATTGCTTGTATATCAAGTTAAAATTTAATAAAATGTTTTGCTTGTCTTTCAAAACACTTGCAAACCAAGTTACTTGCAATCCAAGGTTTTACTGTATATAAAAAGGAAGAAGCTAGGAAGAGAATTGGTTGGACCGCTAGACGACCAAAGGATAAAAAGGGGATCTCAAGGAAGGCAAAGTCATAGCAGAGAAATTAAATTAATTATTTGCTTCGGTCTTCACTGAGGAAGATGTGGGCGAGTTGCTGATGCCAGAAATGGTATTCAGTTTGATGAATCAAAGAAACTTGTACAAATCTCTGTAACAATGGAGGACCAGATGGTATACATCCCAGAATGCTGATAGAATTGAAGAATGAACTTGCAATGCTATTGCTAATAATTTGAAAATTTTCTTTACAAACTAGCATAGTACAGAAGAATGGAGGGTGGCCAATGTGTACACTGATTTTTAAAAAGGGTTCCAGAGATGATCTGGGAAATTATAGACTAGTGGGTCTGATGTTGGTGCCAAGCAAAATAGTAGAGACTATTAGAAAGAACAAAATGACAGAATATATATGTAAGCATGGATTAATGAGAGAAACCCAACATGGTTTTAGTCAAGGGAAATCTTGCCTCACCAATCTACTGCATTTCCTTGAAGGGGTGAATGAACCTGTGGATAAAGGTGAACCGGTTAATATTGTGTATTTGTATTGTGTATTTCAAATGGCATTTGACAAAGTACCTCATGAAAGACTTCTGCGTTAATTAGAAAGGTTGAAAGACAGAAAACAGAGAGTGGGTTTAAATGGTCAATATTCTCAATGGAGAAGGGTAAATAGTGGGGTTCTGTCAAACAAAATGCAGGAGAGTAGGTTCTATTCAATACACATAAAAAATACCAACTCTATTCTCTTGAATACTTGAAAACTTGAAAATAATTGTGTACCAAAGAAAATCTTCAGCCAAGGAAGAAAAAGCCTCAGATCCCCGTCTTCAGCCAGAATAAATCTTGCTGAAAGACTAGAAAGGGTAAGCACCTCACCGGCTTGTAAAAAAACCTTACGTTACGTGTTATTTTTTAAATCTTTGAAATGGTGTGATAAGACACTGGCTTAATTTATAGCACAGATCTGCATTATAAACAGTCACTAATAAGTGGCTTATAAAGGTAATGGCTACTTATCTTGTACGTGCTGAACCCAAAATGTCAATCCATAGCACTTTAGCTAGTGCGGGGCTGTACTGAATATCCAGAATGTCTTCCTCCTCCAACAGTGGTGACCAGCGTTTCGCTATTAGCTGCGTCAGGGGGGATAGGAAGATGGGACGTGTTCTTCTGAAATAAATCAAAAAGTAGGTTCAGTGGCTATCTAAATTTAATAACTCGTTTAGGTACAGGTTTAATTTATTGCGTGTCGGCATGCAATGTCAATGCTCAATTAGCGGCAAAGATGGTTGCAGCGGCATCGTAGCCTCAGTTTAAAGCTTCAGTGACATCAGAAGCAGTAACGTCACAGGCTCAGCTGTTCTTCTAATCTGTTTGTCAGAAGGCTCTGACTACTCATAATAGCACAAAAAGTTGGAAAAAGTGAGCAAGGATGTTAAATAGTCGGAGCATACACAATCTTACATCCTTGCTTACATTGAGAGTTTCGAAAACTGGCACTTGAAAGTTTTGGCGATTAAAATGTCCAAATTGTTTGGACGTCTTTATTTTTTGAAAATGAGCCCCATAATATGCACTAATGCTGATGGGAATGTAAAGAAATGGAGGCAAAACATAGGAAGTAATAGACCTGAAATACTTAAGCTATCGTATTTGACTATGCTACCTCTCCTAGCGACAATCTTGAATTTGACCTCAATCTGTTTGTTGGTTTGATATGGATGGACATGATTTCCACACTAGATGTTCTTTCCTTTGTACACAAATACCAAAAATATATCATGATTTTGTACAATACAGGCATTCACTATAAAATATTTGTGCAACATTTGCACATTAAATAGCTCAATGCATCCAAATAGCAATTTTAGAAAAGTTGCTACTTGCATGTGTGTCAGGGTTTCATATCAAGTTTTGAAAAGGGATGGAACTCTTCTGATATGAGGAAAGGTTTAAGAAATTAGGGATTTTCAGCTATTTTATTGAGTGACTAGAAGGGACCTTTGCTATATAGTAACATATCTGAATTGTTGATATGCAGCAGTATATTTCAGTGTTGTCACTGGCTATTGGTGGTGATTTCTGTGATTATATGTTTTTGGTTTTAAATTTGTGTGCATTTTGGAACCTGCCTGGGCTTAGATGGGCTACATGTTTTTTTAATGTAATAAATAAGATGCACAGACAATAAAGAATTATGCATTAACCGTGAAGCCGTGATTAGGATATTGCAAACACTTCATTTGGGAGAAGGGTATAGTATCAGATATTAGTCAGATATTTTTGGGGCCTGCTCAGTTCTGCAATAGATTGAGATCTTCAAGAGGCTTCAGGTTGGTACATTTGAAATGATTAAGAAGAAGCTGAAAACAAACAGAACTTACCAGATCAGCACAATGTGCAGTATGGTTAGAGAGACTTGCCTAAAAGGAAAGAAATATGGCTCCCATGACAAACCTGCAAATACAGCAATAAAAAAGCTATTAAAATGCTCAGACTTTTTGTGAAAAACTGAATAAAGGTAAAGAAATTATGTTTAATGTAAATAAATGAACTGAGTGCCTGGGATATAGTGAAAGACCTAGAAGAGGGTGATTTATAATGCTGAGAAACTGGGTACTGGTGACATTATCAGAAAAAATATTTGGCTGTTATACTTGTAAGTTTCTAGATGACAGAGATGCAGGGCACATTTTCTCTGTCACTGAGGGTGTCCCCTTAAACAGGCTTATGATTATATGACTGCTTGTGTGTGTGTTAGCACTAGCAGTTCATTGCTCATCTGAAAGATAATATACTTGTCCATCAAAACATATTGCGGTCAGCAAAGGATCCTTTGCCTGCTTTTGCAATTTGAACTACTGTTGTAGAAAGTCAAGTTTGTATTAAGGCAGGTGTAGACCAAAGGGCTCTCCACAACGTGTTATATGAAGCACCTTAGGTGACCAGTCTAATGTATGAGAGGATTTGTGTTGTAGAAATGTTAAGAATCTCAATATATGAAAATTTCTCCAAACAAGGGTATAACTTTAAAATTTTACTAGAGCTTTTGAGCATGTAGACAAAGGCCCTTTTGGGTCTGAACAAGTTGTCACTATCTTACCAGCTCAAAGTGACATATAGTTTTATTTCAATATTTATATTAAGGACCAACGATTTACTTTCTAATCTCTTGCTATACCTGGCAAAAATAGTCATTGGAATTCTGCACAGACTTAAAAATTGTTCATCGGTGTCTTGGAAGCCTTACAACACTTCTGTTACTTGGTAGAAAAAGCAGGGAAAAATACTAATGATGCTGGGTATTGTGATACTAAAACATCATTCTAAATTGCTTTATCTATCACTTCAGATTGAATTGCTCTGTCATATTTCCCACTGAGTTAGCAGATAGGATTTCAGAAGTGTACAAAAAATATGCCAGGAATGAGTGTCTGAAAAGTGTGATGAGTTAGTGGAAAAACCCCTCTTGTAACTTGTACAGCCTTAGTCTAGAAGCTAATAAAGCTGCTTCATGGGCAGAGATTGTCACTGGGTGTTTAGGATATCTTGAACAGTAAAAATGTGCTGGATCAGATTTCCTGTGTACAGCAACTGGGTTCACTTTCACGGCCTTCCTAAGATCATATCTACCCTGATCAAGGTATATAATTGCTAAAGTTGTGTTCCATCTGATAAAAATGTACAAGGTGGTTACCACAATTAAAGGAGAGTCACTTGTGTTTTAATATTTTTAAAATAGAAGGAAACTACATATCTATACAAATTTGGAAATGTCTGTATTCCCCTGTTTGCCTGACTAGCTGGTCAGGAAGGAGAACATCATAAATTGGCCAAAATCACCACAACTGGAGTTCATAGGAGCTCGTCTAGTCATTGCTCAAACAAAATCTTTTCTCCCTCTAGAGAAGATCATTATGCTATAAATAATGAAAAAATGAACGCAGAAACTTCGTGTAATAATAACATATTTAACTTAACGTGGAGTCCATTGACAAATTTTGTTAACACTGATTAGATGGATTATCCCCTTATTTCCTATTTGATTTGCATATCCAGGGAGGGTGGATGGGAGGGAGGGGGGATATTATATTTTGTTGTATTAATTGACCAAAGGGAAGTGCTAGTTATGATTTTAATTGGATGTATGTAGTAATGCACTTTGGCCTTCTTTTACTAAGATGCGCTACCCAATTAGTGCGCGCTAAACGCTAACGTGTGCATGTTAGTCTATGGACGCATTAGCTTTTAGCGCGCGCTATTTGGTTAGCGCACCTTAGTAAAAGAAGGGGTTTGTCTTTGTTCTTAAATTAGGGTGGGGGGAAAATGTTTTGTAGTACTTTTTTGATCAATTATACGTGCTGTCTTGATGTCAGTGGTATATATATATATTGTAATGCACTATTTTCGAATGGAAAATTAATGAAGATTTATTAAAAAAAAAAAAAAAATTAGAGCTGTACCGAATAACATATTTTACTGTTCAGCTGAATACAAATAATGAAAAATATTATTTGGCCAAATACTGAATACAAATAATGGGCATTGAGCTTTAACATAACAAATCATAAAAGAAGCAAAATGAAATCGGAGATTAAATGTGTATTTCAATAGGATTTAGCACAGTAGAGCCCCAGCTTATTTGTGTTCTAATTTAAACCACTATTCGGATGAATACAAATAATGAATTTGGGGTACTATTTGGGACTGAATCAAATATAATGTGAATATTCAGTACAGCCCTACTTTTAATGAGCAAGCTGGTATTAGCTTGGATCACATTGTTGAGCATTAAAGTCTCAGTGGTACATATAACTCCCTTAGTGTGCATTAGAATGAGACAGGCCCAGTATAAAACCACTTGAAGTCTTGCATCAGCAAATCTCTCCTGTTGGATGTTCTTTGGAGTAGGGTTCTTCTTGGGGGAGTGGGCTTTGCTAGATTTGCTAGACTCTGGCAATTGCCTTTCTTCTAACTTAATTTCCATTGTGGAGGAAATTCAGCATGTATCTGCTGGTCAGCTGTTAAAGATGTTGGATCATATAGCATCAACAGTTCATATCACTTCAATGGCATGCCTTCATTTGAGGCAAACTCAATGGACCTAATCCACCCAGTGGATGCAATGTTTGGGAAATCTCCAGGACATCATATCTGTCCCCAGTATGCTACTTTTAGGAAGGTGCGCTAAGCGTTTTGCGCACGCACCGGATTAGTACGCGCTAGCCAAAAATCTAATACCTGCTCAAAAGGAGGCGGTAGCGGCTAGTGCGCGCAGCAATTTAGCGCATGCTATTTCGCGCGTTAAGGCCCTAGTGCAGCTTTGTAAAAGGAGCCCTCAATGTCCTATTGGCAAAAAGAATCTCCTTCCAAATTCCTCAGATTCACACAATTTTAATAACAGATGTATCCAGTCTTGACTGGAGTACTCATCTGGACAGGCTCAACACCTAGGGTGCATGGTCTGCATCAGATAAATTTCATACAGCTAAGAGTAGTATAAAATGCTCTAAATCAGGGGTGCCCACACTTTTTGGGCTTGCGAGCTACTTTTAAAATGACCAAGTCAAAATGATCTACCAACAATAAAAATGCTAAACATATATATATTTATTTATTTATATATATATATATATATATATATATACACACACATATATATATATATACACACCAAGTGTACTTTGTATTTATGTTCAAATATTTTTTTATTATACAGCCCCCCTCCCCCGAAGGCCTGACCCCCCCTGAAGGTCTGCACATTCCCCCTCAAAGGTTGACTCCCCCCCTGAAGGCCTGCACTACCCCTTGAAGGACTGCACTCCCCCCCCCCCAAGGCCTACCCTCCCCACATCCATTTACCTAATTCCAGCAGGGAGCAGTCTGCAGAGAGGATCGCTGGTACTTTAGCGATCCTTGCAGGTTGCCATAGGCCTCAGGAGCTGTCTTCCCTCTGCCCCAAGCCTGTCTCTGACTTAGATGAGGGGCAGGACCACGGCAGAGGGAAGACAGCTCCTGAGGCCTATGGCAACCTGTAAGAATTGCTAAAGTACCACCTGCCACCGGCCGTCTCCCATTCGTCCCCTTTGGAGATCCCCACAGGAATAAGGAAGTTAAATTAATAGAATACTTAGGCACAGAAAAACAAAGAAATACTTCCAAGAACTGCCCCATAAGAACTGCCCCATAAGAACTGCCTGTCACAATGCTCATTAGTGGAACTGAATAAAAAACAAGTACAATGGATTTAGAAGGGGTCCGATCCGCCTGGGTGCACGGCTTGGAGGGGTGCACAGCCGGCCAGGTCCGGGTCATCCTGCCTTTCTTTTCCCCCGGTCCGCGCTCAGGGCTTGCGCCTGCCTGGTCCCGCGCCGACGCTCGAATGGTGCCGCCAACTCCCGCGAGTCTCGCGATAACCAACAGCACCATTTGGGCGGCGGGTGCGAGCCCCGTGCGCAGACCGGTGGAAAGGAAGGGCAGGAGGACCCGGACGGCTGTGCATCCCTCCAAGCCGTGCACCCGGGGCGGGGACGGACCGCCCCACCTCGGTACGCCACTGATTGGGAGGCCGATTTTGGGGTTTTTAAAATTGTATATCGGACAGCATTAGGCCTCGCTCTTACCTCAATCATTACAGGTGCTTTTATTTCTTGTGATGTGCTGAGCTCCGTCCCCCACCGACCTTCACCCCGCCCTTCCAGCACTCTGATTGGCCAGCGTTCTTTAAGAGGCGGGCCAGTCAGGAGGGGAAAAAAAGAGAAGGGAAGAAGGGAACCTGCTGTGCGATCGACTAGGGTCGCCTGAGCGAACGACCTGTCGATCGTGATCGACGCGTTGGGCACCCCTGCTCTAAATGTTTTCAGAGATTGGTTATCCAGCACTATTATCATGGTTCAAATGAACAACCAAGTATCTATATGGGGAGGAATTCTATAAACAGTGCCCAGCATTAGATGCCAGGAAGATCTGCCCTAAACTAGTATTCTGCAAGGGTGTTCTGTGCAGAATGTCTTTTACAGAATACTAGGTTAGTGTGGATCTCATGTCTAACCTTGGGCACCCTACCTAGGCTTCCTGAAACCTGGTATAAATGTTGGCATGCAACCTCTGACAGTTAAATGCATAAATGACCCTATTCTAAAACACTGCTCTTAATATCTTGGAATGCCCCTGACCTGGGAATGCCCCTTTTGAGTTGTGCGCTATAAAATATGAGCATGTACTTTATAGAATAGGGTGCAGGGCAGCTCTGAACATAAGCCCAAATGGTGCTAATTATTGAGTGTTTACAGTCCAAGGTTTGCAGTGTGCTTTCACTCGTGGGATTGGAGGACTTGACTCAGTTTATCTGCCAGAATATTGTTCTTACCTGCCAGATTATGTGGTTCTGTGAAACATTCCATGAGAAATGTTATGTTAATCAGGTTTTCTATTTCACATTTACCTATTCAGTTCAAGTTTGGATAACATTACAAGAGGTTAGGTTAGTTACCCAGAAAGTTACAATAGACAGTTTGACATGGACATTCAATATGGTTGCTAGTACTGGTAGATCAGTACAACTATTAATGCAATTAGGTCGTAGTTACAAATACATATTTACAAGTACAAGGAATTTGGGTACCGACCAGTGAGTCTCACATCAATAGTGTGTAAACTCATGGAAACTCTACTTAAAGGTAAATTAGACACGATAATGGATGAAGGGAATCTAAGGGATCCCTGTCAACATGGATTCACCAGAGGCAGGTCATGCCAATCCAATCTTATAAGCTTCTTTGATTGGGTGACAGGAAAGCTGGACTCGGGAGAGTCTCTGGACATAGTATACTTGGATTTCAGCAAAGCGTTTGACAGTGTCCCACACCGTAGACTACTAAACAAGATGAAATCGATGGGTTTAGGCGAGAAGCTAACTGCATGGGTCAGTGATTGGCTGAGTGGAAGACTTCAGAGGGTGGTGGTCAACGGCACCCTCTATGAGACATCGGAGGTGACTAGCGGAGTACCGCAGGGCTCAGTCCTGGGACCATCCCTTTTCAACATATTCATAAGGGACTTGACCCGAGGGCTTCAGGGTAAAGTAACACTGTTCGCCGACGCCGCCAAACTGTGTAATATAGTAAGTGAAAGCAATCTCAAGGATAGTATGACGCAGGATCTGATCACGTTGGAAAACTGGTCCTCGACATGGCAACTGGGCTTCAACGCTAAGAAATGTAAGGTCACGCATCCCGGCTGCGGAAATCCATGCAAAACTTACACCTTAAACGGGGAAACACTAGCTAGGACTTCAGAAGAACGGGACTTGGGAGTAATCGTCAGTGCAGATATGAAGGCTGCCAAACAAGTGGAGCAGGCCTCATCCAAGGCAAGGCAAATGTTGGGATGTATCAATAGAGGCTTCATCAGCCGCAAACCTGCAGTCATAATGCCACTTTACAGAACCATGGTGAGACCTCACCTGGAATACTGTGTGCAATTTTGGAGACCACACTATCAAAAAGATGTGCTTCGAGCTGAATCTGTCCAGCGAATGGCCACTAGAATGGTCTCCGGACTCAAGAGTCTCTCATACGAAGAAAGACTGGGCAAACTACAGCTATACACTCTTGAGGAGCGTAGAGAAAGGGGAGACATGATTGAGACATTTAAGTACATCACAGGTCGTGTCGAGGTGGAAAGCGATATATTCTTCCCCAGGGGAACCTCGGTCACAAGGGGGCACCCGCTCAAACTCAGAGGAGGGAAATTTAATGGTGACACCAGGAAGTATTTCTTCACAGAAAGGGTTGTAGATCACTGGAACAAACTTCCGGTGCAGGTGGTCAAGGCCACCAGCGTGCTCGACTTTAAGAATAAATGGGACATCCACGTGGGATCCCTATGGGGGTCGAGCTAAGGATCTGGGTCATTAGCACTCAGACTTGATGGGGTGGGTCAGAAGAGTGGGCAGACTTGATGGGCTGTAGCCCTTTTCTGCCGTCATCTTTCTATGTTTCTATGTTATTTAATTTGAGGCGGTGGGTTAAGGTCCAGCTTTCTATGATGTTGACACATTTCTTGACCATGGTGAGGATATAGACTAATGCAGTTGTTATAGATAGTATGATCGTTATGTCGTCTGCATAGGTGAAATGTTTTACTCGTGCAAGATCTAGGTTGGCTCTTAAGGATTTTACTAGGAGGCTGAACATTGATGGTGAGAGAGGAGATCCTTGGGGGACCCCGCTGGGAGGGTGCCATCTATCAGATAGTTCACTATCCTTACATACAGCATAATGCTGAGTGGTTAGGAAGCCTTGGAAACAAGATAGTACCGGGCTGCTAAACCAGAATCACCGAAGATCTCAGACATTTGATTGAAGTCTACTAGGTCAAATGCACTGTTTAGGTCAAATTGAATTATGATTGTGCTGTGACTCTTGCTTAGTAGTTCTTCCCCTTTTACCTTTTTTATTTTTGTGATGTTTTTATTAGCTTTCTTTTAATTTGTATTGGAAGCCGCTTAGATATAATTTGATATGCGGGATATTAAAAAATAATAAACTTGAAACTTGCTTTTAGTAGTGCTGCGAACACTGTCTCAGTGCTGTGATTTTTCCTGAATCCCGATTGTGAAAGGTAGAGGATGTTGAAATGTAAATCACATTCGAGTTGTTCTGTGACATATCCCTCCATCATTTTTATGAGTAGGGGGATGGAAGCCCATTTCCACATTCTAACAGCTTCCCAATACAGGAGTTATGATTTTGTCCTTCCTTGCATGTTTATGTAATATTACATCGGAAGTAGGGACTTGTCAGGAAGAAGGTTCAGTGAACTTCAACACTGCGGGCAATGCCATCGCCTCTTCATTCTACAAACTCTTCTAAGAAGCTGGTAGGCCTGCCCCAGGTGATGCAAAGGGACCAACAAAGGATTTGCGGGTTTGTTTGGGGTTTTTTACTGGGTGCGAGGGAGGGGGCTATTGGACCCATGATAGGGAGGAAGGGGGCTGCTGACTGGGAGGGGTGGGAAGGGAGGTGACTCACGGCAGATCCCTTACTGCGGGGACAAGGCCATTCATCACTCCATGAGGCGGTGAAAAGCCTTGTTCCCGTACCCGCAGTAACCAGTCAGTTTTTCCCCCTGTTCTGCAGTTTACCTGTGGCTACTCGTGGCTACCACGAGAAATAGTCACTGTGTCATTCTCTAATCCTTCTCCCCTACCCACCATCCACTCTCCTGAACTTCAAACTCACACCACCCCTTCATCCTTCACCCAAACAACTCAGGAAGCTCCTCTTGTCTGGTTACACCCTCTTGACCCTCCGTCAACTACCGCTGACTTTTCTTCCTTCTCTGAAATTACAGAGGAAGAAACTGCACAACTTCTGTCTTCAGTCAAGCCTACTATATGCCCCTCAAACCCTATTCTCACCCCTCTATCTGACCCCATCTCACATACTGTTATCCCTCCCATCTGACATATTCTCAACCTATCCTTTTCTACTGCAGCTGTCCTTGCTGTCTTCAAACATGCGTTGGTTAAACCGCTTCTCAAAAAACCCTTGCTGGACCCCATGTGCCTGTCCAACTATTGCGCTGTCTCCCTTCTTCCGTTCCTATCCAAGCTGCCTGGACTTCCTTTCAACTCGACAAATTCTTGATCATCTACAATCTGTCTTTCGCCCCCAACACTCCACAGAGACTGCCCTCATCAAAGTCTGCAGTGACTTGTTCATGGCCAGATCTAAGGGCTTTTATTCGATCCTCATCCTTCTTGACCTGTCTGCTGCCTTGATACTGTTAATCACAGCTTACTCTTTGATAAACTCTCCTCACTTGGATTCCATGAATCTGTCTTCTCCTGGTTTGCCTCCTACCACTGGTCAGACAAAACAGGCGAAACATCCCCACAGCTCAAACATGACAAGAACAACAGTGGAGATGTTCTATGGTTCAAGTATGCCAATTTTATTATTTCAAAAGTTTTGCCTAGTTAGTGCGATGGCTCAACACACACATGTTTCGGCCTATCCGGCCTTCCTCAGGAGCCTAAAAAACCAATACATCCAATGTAAGACATAACTAAATACATATAAACAATAAATCTAAAGAAATACATGCAGTACACACTAAAGATAAAACAAGAATATTGATTACATAATAATAATAACTTTATTCTTTTATACCGCCATAACCAAAAGTTCTAGGCAGTTTACACTAAAAAGAGCTGGACAATCAGCGATATACAATAATACAGTAAAAAATATTTGTAAAATAGAATTTCAATAATAAAACTCACTAAGTAATAAACTTATCAAACAAAGTGGTCTTAATTAATTTCTGAAAACTGCAATAGGATAACATAGCTTACTGAATACATTTACCTAACCAAGATTGTTGCCTACCAGCTTGAAATGCTTGGGTCCTAACTAAGAAGGTCTTATATCTACACCCATTAATTTTGGGATAAACAAATAAGTAGAAGTTTCTAGTTTCTCTTGATGGTCTATGCAACACAAAATGAGGAAAAAGGTAAGTTGGAGACAATCCCAATATCAGCTTAAAGCAAATACAGGAAAATTTGAATAATACTCTTGCCTCCAAAGGCAGCCAATGAAGTAAACGATAATATGGACTAATATGGTCGTTCTTTTTTTAAACCAAAAATCAATCAAACAGCTGTATTCTGAATTATCCTTAATTTCCTTAGAATTTTTTTGGGTGCTCCTAAATAGATGATGAATAAATTTTTTTTAAAATGCATCGATTACAAAAAACCAAACATCGCTTAATAATATGAAAAAAAATCAATAAAATTACATTATGAGAACAATTAAAAACAATAATAAAATAATAAAAACAAGCAGGACAAGCAAATACTCCACAATTAGTTTTAGAGAGTAATGTGTCACAGACAACTGAAGGTCAAGTCAATATAAAAACATAAAACTATTATGCATATTCATGATGAGACTGTATTTAGAAAGGCTAAGATAGCTTTGAAAATGTATTATTTTCAATTAGCATTTGACTCTGAATAACTCTTCAGCATTGGTGGTGGGCCCAGTGCAGTTATCTGTTCTTTCACTGTGAACCACTTGCTACAATAACCCTGTACCACTGGTAACTCAGTACAAAACTCCTCAAAACAGCCAGGGAAAGTAATTTGTCTCAGATAATTAATGTGATGAATTCTTCTCAAAAATCCCAAATAGTGAAAACAAATGAAAATTTATATATATATGTAGGTGGAGAAATTCTCAGATATGAAACGCCTTTGTTAGGCATCAATTTATAGCTGTTAAACAGGTGAATATTGTAATTTCTCTATTACTGGGAAAACTCCACTTATATGCTGCGCTCATATGTATGTACAGTATGTATATAATCCTTAGTACAATCTTGCTAAAAATAATTCTGCATGTAATAATCCTTTACCAGAACATACATGTAAATACTTATCTGACAAATTGTCAGTTGTAGCAATCTTAATATGCAAAATGTGTCTTTAATCACTCCCCTTCTAAACATGCCCAACACCGCAGGTTTCAATTTAATGACTGCCTCAGGAACTTGGGTGAGCTGTAAGTCATCTCTTAATCATATTCCTCTTGAGTGCTGAAATTGGGATTCAATATTAATCTGTAATGGGCGCTCATCTTTCAGTGCCCATTATAAAATAGCATTGAGCGCCGCTGAGCCCCATTTACTAAATAGCCCACTATGTGAAAGTATCAAGAAGGTTTGAAACAATTTTAGTTAGTATTGTTATTTTTAATAAGGTGTTCTGTTGTATTGTACTGTAACGTTTATTTTGAAATGAAGGACAGATTGTGGCTCCTTAGGGGGCTGACAAATGCAACCATTTGTATGAATCCCTTTGTACTTTGTGACCTGCAATGGCTGTATCACTATAGTTATTGGTTATATAATGGGAGGGGCAGAGGTGTAATAGAGAGGAGTAGATGGTGTGTTTTTTTCTTTCAAAATGATAGCAGTCCTAATCCCATGGGGAACGTTTGCTAAGAATATGAATGACTGCTCTTGCATTGGGATAAAATGGTATTCAACCTATGAATGAACTCATTTTCTATTTCTATAGAAAAATGGCAGCTCTTAGATTTCCCCCAGCATTGATGGAATAATAAAGGGCAGTACTGGTGGCAGCAACATATTGTAAAGCTGTAGTTCCATCAAGAAACTCTGGAGATAATCCAGGAGAGCAAAGCAGGAGTCATTACAGCACTTAGCCTTGCAAGAGATGTCTTGCTTGAGACCACATTAACAAGTATGGGAATACTGTATTGGGGGAGGGTAAGGAGGATATGAACCCCTGTTAAAATGCAGGTCAGTGCCCTAAATCTGCGGTTCCCAATCTTTTTCATATTGTTCACACTCAAAACAAGGTTCACTTCGCCATGATACATCATCAGTCTCTGCCTCTCACCCAGTAATATAATCCCTCCCTTGGTCTCTATCCCTTCCTTTTCCTCTCCCCACCCTTGAAATTCATTTACTATTTCTATTCTCAACCTTCTAATATTGTGCAGCTGGCAAATGTTCATGAGCAATGCTTTCCTGCTGCTGCAGCCTCTTCCTCTACCAGCTTGCTTCTACAATCAGAAATGTGTAGGACTGGTGGGTCTTGTGAGACTACAGATTAGAATTGTCCTTGGCTTTGACTTCATAAAATGCACAACTGCCAAATGTAAGAGAATCTGCAGACCAAAGCTTTTCTCAGGGCTTGCTCAAGGGACTATGGCACCCTGAGCCAACTTTTATTTTGGTGCTCTCCTCCCCACTGTTTCAGCGCTTCCTCACATCAACTACCTTATAGCTAGCCAGCTCGTCTGTATAACCCCAAGAGTCTCAGGAACAACGGGGGCAGGATGATCCCCACTTGTTTTTGCCCTGGTAGTTCCTTCTTCAAAATGGTGCTGCTATGTGGTTCAAGGGTATTCAGCGTGGATCCTCCCTCATGTTGGCAGGACATCTTTTGCCTATTTGGCACGGTCCCTTCTTGGAATGCAGAGCACAGCTACTCCTGCCTGTCAGCTCGGCTCCATCTCTGGAGCTGGGGCACGGCTCTGTCTGCCTTTTTGCCGTGTATCCATCTTTGGAAGTAGAGTGAGGCTCCTCTTTCTTGTTTGGTATAGCTACATCTTTGGATATAGAGTGTGGCTCCGACTGTCTGCTTTGCATAACTGCACATCTGGATGGAAAGTGAGGACCGCCTGCCTGATTGGCAAGGGTCCCTCTGGATGTAGAGCATGGGTCTGCCTGCTTGATTGGCATGGCTTCATCTCTGGATGATGAATGTCTGCTTGGCACTTCTCCATCTCTAATGAGAACATAAGAATAGGAGGAGAAAATTCAAGATGGCATCTTAGCAGGACGGACGCAGTATGGCTCCAGGTTCAGGGAACTTTTCTTCAAAATATTTACATTTTGAAACAGCGATTATATGGGTAAGAGGAAGGGGAAAGTCAGGACTTACCCACCTGAGTCCTCTCCGACTCCCTTTTCCACCATCAACCGATTTGTGACCTGTATGGTGTGCCCTCCCGGATCGGGTGCTGGTGAAGAGATGGCCTTACCTGTACTCGATGTTACACTGAGCCTGGAGGAGAGACTTCTGCCCATGGATCAAAAATTGAGCCGCGCACCGAGCTCTCGATGAGGCCGCGGGGAGAGGGAAATCCCGTGGATTTCTCGTCATCAGAGGGGAGTGCTCGAGGCTTGAGAGGAGATGCTGATGCATTGAGAACCAGTATGGGAGCAGAGTTTGAGCTCCCCTTAGATATCGAAGGTGCTGTGGGTGGTGCACAGCCCCGAGAACCTGCAATCTTGGGCCCACACCGTCCAAATGAAATTGAATGAATCCAAGACAAAACTTCTTTGGCTTGGCCCAAAATTAGCTCAGCTACCCACCTCAATCCCACTGTCCTCCGGCTCCACCCTGCAGCTCGAATTCTCCAGCAAGGTCCTGGGCGTCATCATTGACTCTACACTGTCCTTCAACGACCACCTCAACTCCCTGGTAAAAAAATGCTACTTCAGCCTTCATATGCTGAGGACAGTAAGATCCTGTTTCCATCAAAAACATTTTGCCGTTCTCGTCCAATCCATCATCCTCTCCAGACTGGACTATTGCAATTCCATCTTCATCTGCCTAACGAAGAAAAACCTCCACAGACTCCAGCGGATTCAAAATGCCGCGGCCAAGCTTATCTTTGCAAAAAGTAAATTCGATCACGTCTCACCACTCCTCTCCAAGCTTCACTGGCTTCCGATAATTTCCAGAGTCCACTTCAAATGCATCTGCCTAACTTTCAAGATCCTCCACGGCATCCTTCCTCCATTAATCCCACTGTCCTGGAATTCCTCGAATCTTAGTACCACCAGACCTACTCAAAAATCAAAACTATCCTTCCCCTCATTAAAAGGCATTTCCACCCAGGAAAACTGGGGACTTCCCTCCTCTTCAGATTCACTGAGCTCTGGAATAACCTTACTTCCCCTCTTCGGAACCTGAGTGCTCTCCAACCCTTCCGCAAACATCTTAAAACCTGGCTTTTCTCAAAAACTTAATCACTCCCCCCTCATCTGACATCCTAGCTCTTTAACATTCCTCTTTCCTCCCTCTTCATCTAACCCCTTTCCTTGTAGTTCCTCTCTCTTCACAATTCCCTGTAAACCGTGCCGAGCTCTATGACCATGGAGATGGTGTGGTATACAAACCTAAGATTTAGTTTAGTTTAGTTAGTTTAGGTCTGTGAAACAGGATCAGAAGCAGAATACTGGAGTGCACAGCATATCTCCAATGGTAAAACCTGCTCATGTCACTCTCGATTCCATCTGGGATGCTGTTGCGTGCTCGGAGAAGATTTTTACTGGCAACAAAGTTTTGGTAGATAATTCTTTGCAAGATATTACCATCCAGGAAGTGAAATTTACTGAGTTAGAGAAAAAAATGGAGGACACCCAGCAAGATCTTAAAGACTGTAAGACTAACACACTGAATTTTAGACTGGGTGATGAGGCTGTATTTTCGTAATAATGATAAATTGTTTTTGGGAGGAAAAGTGTGGGTATTTCCCGATGTCTGTGTAGATAGAGAAAAGAAAACAGTTTTTGTTGTTGCACCCTCAGGGTTATCCCTGGGAGCCCATTTCTTCTTACGTTTTCCCTGTAAATGTTTAATTTTGTATGAATCAAATAGGTATCTTTTCTTTGATCCCAAACAATTAAAGGCTTTTCTTGAAATAAGTGCAAGATACAGGTCCAGGTTAGGGACCCAAGGGAAGAAATAGGAGATTAGCTAAAAGAGGAAGTTATGTTTAATTAATTTAGTCCTATTTGAGATGTCGTCAATTGTTTAGAATTATTTCTTAATTTTGTTGTGCTTCTTTTTCCTGACAATTTTCTCCTCCTTATAGGGGATTTAGCTATATAACCATTTTTGATACATGATTTTCATGATTTTATGTTTGCATTAAAAATTTTTTGTATACAATAGCTATTTTTTGTTTCCTGAGGTATGTAATATGTTATATAATGTCAAGTGGAACATGAACAATACTGCTTAGGTTTAAATGTGATGTGCCATTAAAAAATGGAGGAAAAAGCCTCAGACTGGAATCCTCCCACCTCCACATAGGTGGTTAACAAGTTGGTTAGGCGATAACCTCACTGGCAAAAAACCTCCATTGCACTCCCAAACGTAAAAACCTTAAACAGGGCTGTTAGTGCTGAAGAAATAACTTTCAACTTATCTTCTGTTGATTGGTACACCGACGGTGGTCAGCGTTTCACAAGTCTGCTGCCTCAGGGTGTAACGTATCCGATCAAACTTCAATCGGGACGCCTAGATGCATCTCCTACATTAAAAGATCCCCTATACACCCCCAAAACCCTTTTGTACTGGCATATAAGTGGCTCCTGCAGCCATAAGGACTATTGGGGTGGTAAATAAGTGGGTTTAGGGGATTCTGGAGGTGGTTTGATGGGCTCACCATGACCTATAAGGGAGCTGTAGTGAGCTGATGACATGGCACCCTTTTTGTGAAGTTCACAGCAGTGCACTGTAAGGTACCCACTATTTAGGTGGCATGTCTGGGTGTTCAGTCCATCACTTTGCAGACCCCTCCCACGTCCAACAGGGCTTGTTCTAGGCGTTTTTGACTTGGATGAAAAGAGGAAATGTGGTATAAAGATGGACGATTTAGCGGCTTGGACAATCAGATCGGCAGGACGTATAATTAGATGATTTTCGAAACAAAAAAATTTTGGACGTATTTTTCGAAAATGTGTCCTTGGCTGTGTTTTACTTTGGACGACTTGCGACAGATGCCCCTTTCGATTATGCCCCTCCACGCCTCTATTATTCATGTTTAACTGCCCCCTCCCCCCCAACATTTGTGGTCTAAGGAAGTATAACTAATTATGCTACTATTATTTAAGTTTTTGAGTAATAATTATATTTACGCTGTATTTCTCTGACAAGAAGTTTATTTTCTTGTAAAATTGTTGAAAAGTAAAAGAAGAAATGTTCTCTTTTATGGAGAAGAGGCTTAGCATGATAGCAGGAATGGCATGTGTTATGGGTATTCAGTTGAGAGTACTAGTCTCCAATACTTCACTCAACCTCCACAGTATCCAACATCCCTCTCCACAAAATTACAAGTTGTTCCACATACTCTCATATATTTCAAATCTGGCAAAATGTGGCCTCAGGTACACCTCCTCCACCCTTAGTAATGTTCAATAGCAGTAGGGATACCGGTGTTTTTATTCCTCATTGGCCCACATTCTTTTATTGCAGTTATTTAGGTAAACTTTTTAAAAAACTTTAACTTTTTTATCCACCATAATCTTTTTAGAAGTTTTAGAAGTTTCCTTGAGATTTAATTCTATTCAAATAAATTGTATACTTAGCTTAGTATGCTACTGGGTTACATGATCCGACATGTTTTGCAACAATTTGCTTTATCAAGGATCCCCCTGTAAAATATAAAAAAAAAGCTTTCAATACTTTATATCTTACTAAACAAACTCAACCCAAACTCCTAATACCTTCCACCTTAACACACCCTTTAGTGCTTACCAGAGCCATTATGTCCACCATCTTACTCATTTTTTTGCAAGATGGGGGCGGCTCACTTTAGAGCTCCTTTTATAGTGCTTCCTCCCATGACTAATGCCCCTCCCCCATAGAGGAACTAGATCAATGTGGCCCATTCAACCTCAGAATTTAGGCCGTTTGGAGCCACCACACCCAATCGGTGAATCCAGCCCTGCTCTTTGAAGTTTAAAACTTGTTCCATATTACCCTCCATCCCCCCCTCCACTGTTTCAATCACACGCCATTTCATATCTTCAACTGTGTGTTGCTTACGTATTCAGTGGTGTGCCAATGGTGCTTGCTCTTTCTGAGTAACTATACGAGATTTATGTTCGTTCAATCTGGTTTTCACTGCCCTGCTGGTACGTCCTATATATATATATCAGTGAACAGGGGCAAACAATTGCAGTTAGTGTTACTTTTTGCCTTGATGGTATATCCCTTATTGGGAACTATCCAAATACTGCCCTCTATAGTTTTATTGCACCATTGGCATCGGCCACAGCCGGTGTGCAGATAAGTATCTTCCCCCCTATTATTCCTATTCTTATTAAGATGTAACCTTTGGCCTATAGTCTTACCCCTGTTGTAAGCTACCATCGGAAATTGTTTCAGAGGGGGGTATAGATCCAGGACATGCCAATACTTCCTCATAATCTGAATAAATTGTCCTGCTATTGGCGAATATGGGATAACACATACTCCCAACCATTAATGAAACAGAGTTAAATAGTGCCATCTTTCGTGTGAATGCACAGTAGAGAGTACTGGCATAAAAACCATGCCTTAAAAACTATGCCTGAACAAAATGGTGGTTACCAATGTTTAGGATGACATTATAATAAGCAACGGTGTCATTAGAAGATTAGAGATGCCAGGTATCAGTTCCAGCACACTTACAGTATGCTTTTTTCACCAAGATACATACTGACAGGAAAATTAGAAATAAAAAGGTCACAGAGATAGTAAATTAAGTTCAGTTACCAGGGAAGGATGTGTGGTGACTGTTAAGCTAGTGCCAACAGGGATTTTATTTTTGAAACAAGATATTCAATTTCCCTAGAAAACAACACAATACAATTTCAATACTAATTTAACTCTTAGGAAGACAATGTTATCTTATGCACTATTAACCTTGCCCATATTCTCCACAAATAAAAATATAATGTTAAATATAATATAAATAGATGTTAATTCCCCAACCTTGGACATGCATAATTAAGGGAAAAAATAGTATTTATTCATTGCTATAATTTGTTAAAGGCTCCCAAACATCCTGAAATTTTCTTAAATACCCCTGCTGTGTGGCTATTACCCTTTCCATTTTATATATATGACATAAAGAATTCCACCAGAAAGTATAATTCAATGTATTCCAATTATTCGTAATCTGTTGTATGGCAACCCGTGTCATAATAAGTAAAAGTTTATTATTGTTAGAAGATATTTGGCTCTTAGCCCTCATTGACATGCCAAATAGTACAGTATTATACGCCACCGGATTTTCTAATAAACAATTTATTTGACCCCATATTGATTTCCAAAAAGCCAAAATCAATGGACAATAGAATAATGCATGTCCAAGTTTGGGGAAGGGGGGGGTAGATTTTGTTTTTTCTATAACTGTAAGGAATGTGGGGACGGGGTTATTATATATTTTTCTACGTTTAGAGATTATTATGGTTTAGGGGGTAGGGGGAAGGGAGATAAGTTTTAAACTGGATTATTGCAGATATTAAGTGTTGTATCTAAGTTAAAAATGTTTTTATTTGCTTATACACTTAGGGGCTCATAATTGAAAGAGAAAAACGTCCAAAAACCAGCCTAAGTCAGCACTTGGACAAACATTTCCCAAATACGTCTAAGTGCTGATAATAAAAATGGGTTTTGAACGTATTTCTAAATGACCTAGGCCTTCATAGTGCCGCTGAATGACCAAAGCTAAACGGGGCGTTTTGGGAGGAGTGTCGAGGGCGGGAGTTGGGCGGGACGTGGGCCAGCTTAGACTTAGTCGCAAAGCATGTATAACTAATGTGACCATTTATTTTTTTCATCAAAACAGGACATCTATTAATATTCAGTCCTGCCCCAATCCCACCCCAGCCCCACCCTAGCCCCGCCCCCAATTTCTTCCATTCATTTTCTTGTACACACAATATCTTATTAATTCATAATGGTAAACATAAAATATAAAAAAAACCCACAATGCACACTGTACGCAGAGAAAATATTAATTATCATTTACGAGTTTCAGGGTTTTTTCAAAGATGTCAAGGTAGATTATTTTAAAATATGCAATGTCACCTCAGTAACTATAGAAAAATAGACAAATATAGTGCAAAATATAGACAGCAGATATAAATTCTCAAAACAGACACATTTTGATCACTAAATTGATAATAAAATCATTTTTCCTACCTTTGTTGTCTGGTGATTTCATGAGTCTCTGGTTGCACTTCCTTCTGACTGTGCATCCAATCTTTCTTTCTTTTGCATTCAACATTTCTTTCAGAATCCAGCCCCATCTCCTTTGGGTCCAGGTCTCTCTCTCTTTTCCCTCTGTTACCCTCCCCAGATTCAGTGTCAGTTCTCCTTTCTACCTTTGTTCCAGGTCTCCCTCTCTCTCCCCCTCTGTTTGAACCTCCCATAGTCCTGCATCTGCCTCCTGTCTTTCCACTTTCATCAAACCCTTTTTTTCTGTAGTCTTTCTAATGTGCTTACAACCCCCCCCTTTCTCTGCCTCTTTCTCTCCTTCTTTCCTTTCTCCCTACAAGCAGATTTTAGCATATCTCTCTCCTCCTTTTTTTCCCTCAGATCTAGTATCTGTCTCCTTCCTCTTTTCCTCCTCCCAGGTCTGGTATCTGTCTCCTCTCCTTCCCCCGTGCTCTGGCATCTCTCTCTCCGCTCCCTTCATCCTGTTCTTCCCTGGTCTTCCTTCTCAATTTATTTTCTGCCTCGGTCTAAATTATTTTTTACTATTCAGTCCTCAATTTCCCTCTTTCACTGTGTCTACCTAAAGCTTGCCACCTCTTTCCCTCACCCCTTCCAGTAACTAACTATCCTCTTCCCTCAATCCTGCATATGCCCTTTTTTTCTCTCCCCTCCCCACTTCTTTCCACCATCTGCTCCCCCTTTTCCTCACACTTCCATTCAGTAGCTGTCCCTCCTCTCCCCCACATTTCCATTCATTGTCTGTTTCCCTCTCTCTACCCTTCCATCTACTGTTCACCCTCTATCTCGCCCCTTCCATTCACTGCCCTCTGTGCTCTTTCCATCCAGTGTCCACCCTCTCTCTCTCTTTCTTCCATATGGCATCTTCCCTCTTTCTAGGCTTCTTCCATAAACTATCTATCCCGTGCCCCTTCTCTCCTTTGTACATGATTAATTTCAGCTCTGTCACCTCTCCGTTTTTCTCTCTGTGTCACAACCCCCTCCCCTATGCTCTGGCATCTCTCTCTTCTCCTTTCTTTCCTTCCCCCATGGTCTGGCATCATCCCTTCCCTGATTCCCGGCATCTCTCTCCTTTACTTTTCTTCTATCTCTCCCTCCCCCTTCATGCTCTGACATCTCCTCCTTTCTTTTCCCTTGGTCTGGCATACCTTCCTCCTTCCCTCCAAGCCCTGGCATTTCCTTTCATTCCCTCCCTCATCTTCCTTCAACACTTTCTCCAATTCTCTCCCCCTCTGCTCCCTTTCCTCCTTGTCACCCAAGGCATGGTGTCCTGAACTTCATCGGGCAGCAACAGCATTCACAATTCACTGCTGTTGCCGGCTTCAGGCCTTCCTTTCTGTCGGGTCCTGTCTTCATGAAAACAGGAAGTAGGCAGGACCCGGCAGAGAGCAATTGTAAACGCTGCAGCTGCCCGAAGAAGGTAATGGAGCACCGAGGCAGACTGCTTCTCTCCCCTCCCAGCTGAACCCCCGCTGACCCTCCTATCTCTCCCTCCCGACCCTCCCAGTGAGTTGAAAACCTCCCTCCAGTAGCGTTCGGCAGCCGCAGCAAGCTAAACAGGCTGCTTCGCGGCTTTCTCCTGCCCGCGAATCCCTCTGCCGCATCACCGATGACGTCATCAGTGACGCTTCGCCGGCAGGAGAAAGCCGCGAAGCAGCCTGTTTAGCTTGCTGAGGCTGCCGACGCTACTGGAGAGAGGTTGTCAACTCGCTGGGAGGGTCGGGAGGGAGAGATAGGAGGGTCAGCGGGGCCTGAATCCAGGCTGCGAACCCCTGTCCCGTTGTCCCCACTCATAGTTTTGGGACGCCCTCTCTGAAAACGGGACATTTCGGCGTCCCGAAGCTGTGAGTGGAGACAACGGGACAGGGGATGTGAAAAAGGGACTGTCCCATTCAAAACGGAACATATGGTCACCTTATGTATAACTGAAAGTTATACAGCCCAGGATCGACGGAACTTGGACTTTGTGACTTAGACCATGTAAAACATGGTCTAAGTCACAAAAACCCACCTAAAGTCACCAGATAAGCACTGCAAACATATAAAACAGACCCCCACACACTATCCCAGTGAACACCAACCCCTCCACCCCCATAAAAATCGTAATCACACCTTTAAAATTCAGCCTCCAGACCATCATCACCTGGCCGCCTGGCATAGGAAAGCCTAGTCGTCCAGCACAGAGGCGGCTTAAGCCGTCTTGGGGGTGGGTTAGGAACTCATGGAGTGGAGGACCCATGCCCATAAGCCCCTGTAATCACTGCATTGATACTTAAACATGTGCACTCCCTTATACACCCCAAAACCCTTTTGTACTGGCATATAAGTGGCTCTTGCAGCCAAAAGGTCTATTGGGGTGGTAGATAAGTGGGTCTAGGGGATTCTGGAGGTGGTTTGGGGGGCTCACCGTAATCTATAAGGGAGCTGTAGTGAGGAGAAGACATGGCACCCTTTTTGTGAAGTTCACAACAATGCCCTGTAAGGTACCCCACTATTTAGGTGCCATGTCTGGGTGTTCATTCCATCACTTTGCAGACCCCTCCCATGTCCAATAGGGCTTATTCTATGCGTTTTTGACTTGGACGAAAAGTTGGACGGAAATGTGGTATAAAGATGGACGATTTAGCGGCTTGGACGATCAGATCGGCAGGACGTATAATTAGACGATTTTCGAAACAAAAAAAAATTTGGACGTGTTTTTCGAAAATGTGTCCTAGGCTGTTTTTTTTACTTTGGACGACTTGCGACTTAGACGCAAACGGACTTAATCGTCCCTTTTGATTATGCCCCTCTTATTGTAAGTTCTAAAAATGAATAAAGAATTTAAAAAAAAAAGAATGAAAGATAGTCAATATAATGCCTATTTTTTAAATGGATTCTAAGGCTAATCTGGGAAACTACAGACTAGTACACTTGACATCAGTGCCAGGCAAATTGGTAGAAAAGAATCAACATAATTTGTTATATTTGTTTGAAGGATAAAGAGGAGCCAGTTGATGTATATTCCTCCTGAGAGGGTTTTTTTGCCAGGTACTAGTGACCTGGATTAGCTACCGTGAGGACTGAGCTAGATGGACCATTGGTCTGCACAGCAAGCCTATTCTTATGTGAGACTCTTAAGACAATTTAAAGGCCCTGGGATTAAGTAGCATGGAATCTTGCCACTTCTTGGGACTCTGCCAGGTACTGGTAATCTGGATTAGTCACTGTCAGAAACAGGATACTGGGCTAAATTGACCCTTGATCTGACCCAGTAGGACTACTCTTATGTTCTTTAAAGTTGGTCCCTTTTAGGACATAACTGTAAGCCATTAGCAGGTTTTTTTTGTGGTCATGGGTCTTTATTCCAATTTTGTGACTGCTTCCCTTTTTATGCTTGCACACATATAAGCATAACTACGGTAATAATGTATCCTCTTATTACTGCCTTAAAGGTTTTCTACTACTGCACTGGATCATAGTGCAAAGACTACTTGTATTTACCTCATCAAACTCCATGATTACATTTTACATTAGTTTAACAAACTTCTTCCTCACCAGTAAATAAATATTCAGTCTACAAGCACTGCTCTTTGGTGGCAATTCCCTTGCTTGGATAGTCAGATTTGCCATGAGACAATATTGTCTGGATATGATGTCACAGTTGATTGGGAAGATCCCCCAAGTGCAGACACAAAAAGAAATCCTAAGCTCCTGGAGTTATGCTGAGGTGAGAAATATGTGCAATCCTTGCAATAAAGATGTAGCACTCTCCATGCACCCACTGCACCAAGGCCCTCAGGTCTGCAGCCAAAATTTGGAATCTCCTCTCCTCCAACCAGTCATCTGTGATCTTGTCAGATAGATTTTATTGTTCATGCATATTTTGATACCCTCCAATTACAAAAGTTAGTCTCTCATACTGTCCATTTGTCGTGCAACGTTTTATAAAAGTTATCTTGATTGTCATTGGTCCATACGCATTCACTATGATGGATTCCACAAAACCCAGCTTGCAGTGCAGTGTGATGAACCTTTCCTTGAGGTCAGTCACTGACCCCAGTTCCCTCAAAGGCAGGGAGGGATCTATGAATTAAGACACAAAGCTACCACTCCCCTACTACATCCCCTCATTCTTTGATAAGTATGGGGCTAAAAATACTTTACCTACCCAGTTTCACTGCAACTTGTCATGTTCTTTTTATATAAATCTCTTGAGTGTTCTTTTGCTTCAAATATTGTAATGCCTAGCTGCTTAACAGGACTGGCAGTTCCCCGGATACTAAGAGAAACAACATGCAACTGACTCCCAGTAATGCATCGTAATCATCTTCAAGAGACATACAGGATTCTGGAAAACAGTTGTACATCCCTTCTTTAAGCTGAGTATTCTCTGCCCCCAGTCTTGGTGTGTGCCTACTTTTCACAACTGGAGCCCACAGCATCAAACTTCTCAACAAACATTTCCTTGTCACACACAGAAAAGAAAGTTAAATTGTTAAGAAGTACCAGTAGTTTAAATTAAAAAAAAATTGGCTTTAGTACTCATTTGGTTTGTCTTTCTGTCTTGGTAGCTGATAATACACAGCACTTTAAATTAAAAATGACTCTGCAGTGACTATTCTGTCTGAGTTTTAAAGGGCCTGATTACAGGGCATGACTGATTCACTACAAAGAACCCCCCTGGGGATTTGTGACATATCTCACTATTCCCATACCTACCAAAAGAAGAGCTGCAGTTGGGGGTGGAGTGAGGTGATGAGATGACTGAAAAGATGTTCCACTCCAATTCTGTTCCTGTTTTATTTATACAAATGTATTACAAATGCAGGTTGATCTCCTTGGTTTTCTAAGCCCCAGCAATTAAATAAAAAAGAATGTCAATTATTTTTTTTCCCCCTTCCTTTAAGAGGCTTTCTAGGCCCAAGCCGGAAACAGTTTATAAGCTTTAACTTTGTTTAAATGTCAATCACAAGCAGTGTCCTCAGGAAATTCCATTCTTTGATAGTGGAGTGCTATTCACAGGCCAAGGTCAATTTCCAGCTGCAAAATTCAAGCAAACTAGTACCTTGAGTCCACATCTTCTGAAAAGCTACAGGATTTCCTCATTGTAAAACTGCAGAGATTTGCTGCAGTAATAGTGGGTGTTGCAAGGCAGAATCGAAGTGTAGTGGCAGAGCTATGTGAGAGGTGTCAAAACTAGAACAGCAAGGATAAGGAACTGTGGAAAAGGTTTGAGGCTTATTGGCAGAGCTGTGTGAGTAGTCCGAAAACTAGAATAGCAGGCAGTGCTACAGGACAAAAACGTGGGTTCTGTGTGTCATTAGGATGATAGGAGTGAGTTTAGTATTGGACTAGGAGGGGATGCAGTAATATAAGAGTACATTTTATTGAATGAGATGTCTGCCGTCATCTAGTATGCTATGCTACTATGAGGTCTCAGTACTGAAATAGAGGACAGGGAATGAGATACATTGATAGAGTTATGGAGATTAGGTGGCGAGGGTAGGGAT
Organism: Geotrypetes seraphini; assembly: GCF_902459505.1. NCBI lineage: Eukaryota > Metazoa > Chordata > Amphibia > Gymnophiona > Dermophiidae > Geotrypetes > Geotrypetes seraphini. The sequence continues at coordinate 78,549,702 of NC_047091.1, read as the reverse complement.
TCAGAACAGGGAATCAAAGGTTGCACAGTGCAGATCTCTCTTTTGTGAACATTAAGGAGTTTGTTTATTAAGTCACCAACCAAAAAAGGAACAACATCCCACATTTGAGATCTGATTTTATAATAAACTCTTTTGCTTCATCCTGATTACTTTGACATTGGTCCCACTTTCTTTTTAATGTTTTAACTTATTAAGTAACATTAAAATGGCTCTTTAGTACAGTGGTTCCCAACCCTGTCCTGGGGGACCTCTAGCCAATCAGGTTTTTGGGATAGCCCTAATAAATATGCATGGGGCAGATCTGCATGCCTATCATCTTCATTACATGCAAATCTCTTTCATGCAAATTCATTAGGGCTATCCCGAAAACCTGACTGGCTAGTGGTCCACCAGGACAGGGTTGGGAACCACTGCTTTAGTATGTCAATTTAATGTAAATAATGTATTTCAAAATACACTAAACTGCTGTATGGGCTGTGATGCTGATAATATCAGATTTCATTTTATTTTTCTTCCCTGGAACCAGTTTCTTCCTCCATAAAGAAAATCAAACCTCATGCCCCTGCTGGAGAAGAACCTCTTACTCTCTTCCAATAGAGCTAACCAGTAGCTCTGCTTCCAGCACAAACTTGCAAAAAGAGCAGCATTCCTAAACCTCTACTCAAAAATTGCATAAAGTCAGGAAAAATACCCAGTTGCTCCTATTTACTGGTGCTGAAATTCAAAATGATATCAGTTGACCTGTGTCTCCCCTGCTCTTCTGCAGATCGGGTAGCAGCACAAAGCAAAGGTAGAGTTCCAAACAAAAATATTAACATACTTTATTGAATATCCAAAGCTGATAAATTCAATGGCCTGACACAGCTGCGTTTCAGCGAACAATGAGTGTGACAGAGGTTCCATCCATCTTTTTGGATAAGCCAATAATGATATGAAAATATCATTAAGAATTCATCAGACACAAAACTTTGTGCCTCCATGGAAAAGTTCAATAAAGCATTATTTTAGTGTGGAACTCTTGTCTTCTAAGGCTTATCCACTGTGTCATCCTTGCTTTGATTTGTGATCTTTATTTCTGCAGTGTATTGATTCTTCTTCTTGTGTGCAAAACAGGTAGTGATATTTGGAATTTTAGAGCTAGCAGAGAAGCAATTGGTTGTATGATACAACCAATTGCTTCTCTGCTAGCTTTAAAATTCCAAATATCACTACCTGTTTTGCACACAAGATGAAGAATGTATCCATGGACTTCTTGCAGTTGTTGGGTAAGAGGGAATCAGAGGAATCTGCTCTACATTTTTTTCCAAGGTGGATGGGAGTAAGATTTGTGATAGCTAGCTCTAAGATATAGGGTTGTACTTAGGCAGTTTGGGGAAAGGATGAAAAAGGGTTTTTCTTTGAGGAGGGGATTTTCTGTCAAGAGGACCTGAATTCTGGGCTATATGTTACTTTGAGGCACTTTCACCTTCTGATGATCTTGGGGGAACATTTATTACACACTGCAAAATTTTATTCCAATGCATTAAAGCTTTTTAATATTAATGAGGTTATTTACATATATTTTCATATGAGGTTATTTACCTATATTTTCATTTGTGAAATGGGAGGATGTAGTTTTCAAATATACTAAACTCTGTATGTGAAGGGAAATTCTATAAGCTAACAGCATTATTCCACCATCCCAGGCTGCAATGGGCACTTTTTCTTCTAGGAACCCCTCTCTCAAGCCTCCATAGCCCTAAACATAAACCCCCTCCTGAGGCCATCTCTCCCATAATCTGGGGCTTTCAAATCTGGTGCCCTCTGAATGCCTCCACTCTGGAAGACCTCAATATCATAAGACCTCCACCTACAATGATCGTTCCCACCCTAGGGGTTAGGCTGCAGCAATCCCCAGTTGCTCCTCCCTCGGCTGACACTGATTCCAAATCGGCACGGGTGACCCCTAGCAATAGTCTCACAGTACTACCATGGTGCCATTGGACCCTAGCGGTGTGGTACTACCATGAGATTGCAGCCTCTTCTCCCTTGAAAAGAGGAGACAGAGGGGACATGATCAAAACATTCAAGATAATGAAGGGGATAGACTTACTAGAGAAAGAGAGATTGTTCACCCTCTCCAAGGTGGAGAGAACGAGGGGGCACTCACTAAAGTTAAAAAAGGGGATAGATTCTGTACAAATGTAAGGAAGTTCTTCACCCAGAGAATGTTAGAAATCTGGAATGCTCTTCCAGAGGCTGTTATAGGGGAAAGCACCCTCCAGGGATTCAAGACAAGATTAGACAAGTTCCTGCTGAACCAGAACGTACGTACCTAAGGGCCGCTGCGTGAGTGGACTGCTGGGCACGATGGACCACTGGTATGACCCAGCAGCGGCATTTCTTATGTTCTGGGATTCACTGGCATTAGTTTAGAGTCAGTCCCAGCAAGGGCAGAAGCAAATAAACAAATAGTGAATTGCATTCTTTGTTGGCTTCAGGTAATGTTGTGTTTCTTTTTTCTCTTGACCGCTCTGCAGCTTTTGACTTGGTTGATCTCTCACTGGTTAATAGGGTTGGTTCTGAATTGGCTTTCTTCATATCTTTTCCTAAACCTTTATCCTGTGGTATACCTCAAGATTTAATTTTGTCACCTCTATTATTTAATATTTTTTTCAGTCCAATGGTCCTTTTTATACAGAAATGTAATATAAAATTCTTCATTTATTCTAATTATATTTTGTTTGTCTATCCAGTATCTTCTTTTTCTCCAGATCTTACACCATTGCAGGCTTGCCTATATTATCTTTCTAATTGTTTTTCTTTCCATAATTTAGTCCTTAATCCTTCTACAACTACAGCTTGTTGGATCACCAGTGTATTTCCTCTACCGATTTTTCCGGCTAATCTTTTGTATTGATATCAGTCCTGTTATATCATTTTGTTATCTTAGGGTTATATTTGACTCCAGACTTTCTTTTTTGATCAATAGGTGCCGCAAGTGGTAAAAAAGGTTTCTTTTGGATTTAGCAAATATGTTCCATTAGTCCATTTCTGGACTTTGCTTCTCTTAATACTCTATGCCTTTGTTATATCTTGGATCAATTATTATAATTCCATCTACTGTGGGATCTCATCATCTCAGCATATCTTCTTTGCCGTCAGTAGCTAGTTTCCTATGTAAAGCCAAAAAATGGGACTATCTTACTCCCCTTCTGATTCAATTACACTGGTTGGTTACCTGTTCAATACAGATCTCTATGTCTTACATATTAGGCTTTACATCTGGTGTTCTGTCCTATCTTTCTTCTATTACTATTCCTTTCATGCCATCCTGAGACCTGAACAAATCCCTTAAGAAAGAAATATTTTTCATAGTCTCTCTAAGAACCCTTCTTCCCATGATACAGCTCAATAACTGGCTTTGATCTCTTGATCTAAAAGAGGCATATACCCAAATATCCATCCTCCCTGCTCACAGGAAGTTCCTTTGCTTCCAGTTCGGAACTATAGCATTACAAAGTCTTGCCATTCAGCTTATTCTCAGCCTCTCATGTATTCATGAAATGCCTCGTAGTAGTAGCTGCAACACTATGCAGATAAGACATCTCTCCCTGCCTCAGTGATTGGTTAATCAAGACTGCTTTGCAACAAATGGCATAAGTTGTGATCCTCTGCCATTTGACTCCTCAAACTGATTGGGTTTCTGATAAATTATCCCAAATCACATCTTCATTCAGTTCAGAGTGTGGAGTTTATTGGGGCTCTCCTGGACACTGTCCAAAGCCAAGTGTTTTTTCTACCATAGAGACTCTCTCTTCCCAGTGGTTTCAAGCCAAGGGATTACTCTTAGCTTGCATTCAAATTACCCTGGCTCTACTAGATTCTTGTCTGATATTCAGGGGGCATGCTTGTGCATTGGTAAAAAAGATATTTTTTAAATTGTGTCTGTTGAGCAAGTTGCGCCCATATTTGTCAGCCTCTATGTTTAGGACTGTCTTGCAGAGTGTGGTATTATCATGCTTAGACTACTGCAATTTGGTGCTTCTAGGTTCTAGTGTGACCATATGGCTCCAGAAAAAAGGGGACGGATTGAGACATCCGGGTTTTACTTCCATTGAAAGCAATGGAAATAAGGAGAACAGATTGAGACATCTTGGTTGCTTTCAATGGAAGTAAAACCCGGATGTCTCAGCCCGTCCCCTTTTTTCTGGAGCCATATGGTCACACTACCGTATACCTGCATCAGCACTGAGTACGCTGCAGGTAGCCCAGAATGCAATTGTTCGAACTCTGTTTCGATTAAGAAAGAGTGATCATGTGACAGAATGCTATATATCTTTGTACTGGTTAAAATTAGAACATTGAATCCTTTATAAATTATTGATCACTAGTCATTAAGCCCGTTACATTAACGGGTGCTAGAATATGTCTATCTGTCTTTCTTTCTTTCTGTGTCTCTCCCTCCCACTGTCTGTCTTTCTTTCTGTCTGTTTCTCTTCCTGGGCCCCTTTTCCTGTCTGTGTTTCTTTATTTCTGTTTCTCTCCCTGCCTGCTGTCTTTCTGTGTGTCTGTTTTTCATTCTCGTGCGCTGCCTGCCTATCTTTCTGTCTCGCTCCATGGCCCCCTTTTGTCTCCCCCCAAAGCAAACCAAGATTGTTCCCTGGCCCCCTTTCCCTTTCTCCCCCTCCCCCACTTCCCTGTGCAGCAACAGCAGCATTCCCCCTTCTGTGTAGCAGCAACAGCATTCCCCCCTTCCCTGTACAGCAGCATTCACCCACACTTCCCTGTACAGCAGCAGCATTCCCTCCTTCCCTGTGCAGCAGCATTCCCCCTTTCCCTGTGTAGCAGCAGCATTCCCCCTCTTCCCTGTGCACCCACCCATTGCCTGCTCCCCCTGTTCCCTTCCTTTTCCCTCCCCCATCCAGCAGCATTCATTTTCTGCTCCCCCTGTGCATATGCCCCACAGAAATTTACTTGCCTCACAGAAAAGCCTGCACTGCGCTGTTGCTGGCCTCAGTGTCTTCTCTACAGTGCGGCCAACCCTAGCAGAAACAGGAAGTTGTGAGAGGGCGGGCCGCAGTAGAGAGGAGATGGTGAGGCCAGTGGCAGCACAGCGCAGCGCTTTTCATTTAAACGCTGTGAGCATGCGAGAGGGAGGAGGAGGAAAAATAGATGCCGGCAGGGGGGTTTGGAGGTTAGGGCGTGTGCGGCAAGCCGCCGCTCGCGCCTGAAGATTTTAAAAGGGCGCTTGGCGTTGGGAAGTTGGGGGCGCGTGCGGCAAGCCGTTGCTGGCACCTGAAGATTTTTTAAAAGCGAGTATTTTTTTTTTAAGTTGAAAGACGCGGCGTTGGCTCCTCTCATGATCCCCACCTGCGTCGGAAGTCCGGCGCAGGCGGGGATCGTGAGAGTAGCCACCGCTGCGTCTTTGAAAGAACGAAGGCGGCGGCGAAGGTAGAGAGTACTGTAGGGGCATGCGGGTCCGTACATCGCGGCGACGGCAATAATGGAGCAGCCACCGCTGCGTCTTTCAACAGGGAGCAGGCCAGACTGGCAGTTAAAGTTGGAGCTTTGGTCTGGCCTGCTCCCTGCTCGTCTTGCCATATTGTATTTTTTTAGTTGAAAGACGCGGCGGTTGCTCCTCTCATGATCCCGTGAGAGGAGTCACCGCCGCGTCTTTCAATGAAAAAATACAATACGGCAGGGAGCAGGCCAGACTCAAAAACAGCAGGGAGCAGCAGAGAGCATGGCAGAGCGAAAAACAGAACCCTAAGCCGCGCATGCGCACTCCTACCTGTCGCTACAGCTCACAGAAAAGCAGCGCACACTTAGGAACTGCGCATGCGCCGCCTAGTGTTTTATTATATTAGATAGTGCATGTCTGTATTTACAATAAGGCACTGAAGCATTTGATGGATAGCATTCTGCCATATGAACCTCAGCGCATGTTGCGCTTGGTGACTCACGATGGCCTACATATTCCGACAGTGAAACAGCTGCGGCTAGCTGTGTGTAGAGCTAGCATGTTTTTGTGTGTGGGTCCTCAGGAGTGGAATAAGCTTCTGGGATATTTACAACAGCAAACAAGTTTGAGTAGTTTTAAGAAAATGTTGAAGAAACACCTCTTCTGTAAGATGAAATATGGGACTGGATCTATAGTTTTTTGATGTGAGGCACTGGTAGCCTCTTTGTAATTTTAGGAGGCTTTACATTATCATTATTATGTTTTATTGATGTTCTGTTTGTTGTAATGTATGTGATTCTGTTTGTGTATGTACTTTATTGTGACCTGCCTTGGGAAATAAAAATAATAACTTTATTTTTTCTATACCGCCTAATCTTGCGACATTTAGGCGGTTCACAGTGAAGAGAGCTGTACAATCAGCGAATTACAGTACAAATAGGGAAAGATGTCACTGAGCAGTCAGTGATTATAGAAAACAGAATAATAAGAATTATAATATTTGTATGTTACAATATAATATTAACATGTTACAGTGAAGGGGGCTGGATACAAATTTCCCTAACTTGGAAGGATCTTTTAATTGTGGGTTATTTTTCCCTGTCATTTCTCCCCAACATCTTTAAACCTGGAGTTCCCTCTGGTGGTTTAAACCTCTGCTCTTTACCACTCCTCTTTTACTTCTCAGCAGGGTGCTTCCCCCCTCCCCCCTGGATGGTGCTTCTTTCTTACCCTATGGGTCCCCTGCCTGTCCCCCACTACCAGTTTCTTCACTGAAATTGAATCTTCAGGCCAGCCGACAGCAGCAGCTAGGTGAACCTGCTGTCGTCAGCCTGCCCTTGAAGCTGCCTCTTTTGAGCGTCCCACCTACACAGGCGCAGGAAGTTTTTCAGAGAGGCGGCTTCCAGGGCAGGCCAATGGCTGCAGGCTCACCTAGCTGATGCTGTTGGCCAGCCCAAAGATTCAATTTTGGTGAGAAGGTAGGAGATGGAGGACAGGCAGGAACACCATAGAAAGCCTTCTGGAAACCTGGACAGTCCTCTAAAAAGAAGACGTATCTGGATAAATCTGGATGTCTGGTAACCCTAACAGGAAAAGAATAAAGAGGTAAATGTGCCATGGAGAGATTAGGGGCAGTGTAAAGGTAGGGTTACCATATTTGAAATGGTAAAATCCCATATGCAAGGTCCCACCCCGTTCTACCTCCAGCCCCGCCCCATCCTGCCTCAAACCCCACTCCATTCTGCCCCTCATTCCTGCTCCAACACAGCCTCTTCTCTTCTTTCCTGCTGGATCTGGAGTGCCTTCGAACATACTCGGATGCGTGTGACATCATCCATGCATACTTAGAAGCCCTCCAGACCTGGCGGGGATTTCAAAAACCCAAATAATCTGTTGGGTTTAAAAAGTCCATCCGGCATCTTTGAGTCACATGTTTTGGACCTGCCCCGCAATCCAGCAGTTTTGGAGACATCTTGGCCTATATACTACATCGCTTTGGGGAAAGCGATGGCTTCCGCAACTGAGGGCGTTATTTGGATTTTATAATATAGCCTCGTCCAAACCCAGGGGAATGTCAGCATTTATCTCCAGAGCCCTTTTGATGGGAAAAAAAGCCATCCTCACCAACTGGCTCTCCCGTGATCCCCCGTCATATGCACATTGGAGATCGCTAATGATAGTGCATGCAACACTGGAGAGACGCATGGTGGGAGACTTGATTCTTGGCCCGGGTCGCAAATTTTGTCAGGTGTGGGAGCACTTCTGGCAGGACCTCACACCGTGTGCTCGCAGTAGGCTTTTGAATCTTTAAGATTTTATTCCCACTCTCAGCTGTTAGAGGGGAGGGGAGGGGGGGAGGGGAACTGATTATATTGTTGAAAATGTTATTTCCTGAATGGTACTGCTGTTTGTATTTGCTTCTTACTGCTAGAATAATAAAAATCATTTAAACATAAAAAGTCCATCCGGGCACCCAGACATGTCCTCTAAAAAGATGACATGTCTGGGTTTTCTTGGACGTCCGATAACGCTATGTAAAGAGTTGAATGTGCCATAGGGGTGGGGCAAAATGGTGTTCCATTGCTGTGTGGAATCAAACCTGAGGGTGTGCCATGGGGAGGTAGGTGGGAAGAGATACAATAATAGTGTGGAGGGGAGGAAAAAGAATGAGAGATTGGGAGCAGACAGAATTACAGGTCTTGTTGGGATTTAGAGGGAGAGAGAGCTGAGGAGGCTGGAGCCTGAGAAAGGAAAAAGCAGGAAGGGACATAATAGGGACATTCTATGTAAATCACTATACATAAACTTCACAGAATTTTAAACTTTTTTTTGCACAGAATTCCCCTAGGAGTAACTAGTATTGTTGCTTTTTATTTTAAAATTTAATTCCTTAACCCTTTTACTATTTAGGTTGTTGTACTTCTTTAAAGCACCAGTCACTGCTTATAAATTATTTTGTGTAGGATCTCTGGGGTCACCCTCACCCCTTAGTAACAGGCCTTTTCTCCTTGATTTTTCATGGCTTTCTTTCTCCCTTATCCACTGCAGGAGGGCCCAGGAGCCTTGATTATTACCTGCTATCTTGTCATCCTCTTGGTTTAAAAAATATTGCTCCTGCATTCTGCTCACCATGGGAGTAGCTGTGCTTGCCTTCATGAAGTGCTGGAAAGTCCCTGCTTGACCATCAGATATTGATTATATGGTACAAAGTTATTGCATGATTAACTGCTAGCGGTTTACCTGACTGCATATACACACAGTCATTCATCTCCAGAGAAAATTGGTTTATTTTATTTTGTTTTTTTATCATCTTGAATCAATTAATTTCTTGACGCTCATATTGGTAAAACATCCAGAACCTGATTGTGCTGGTCCCTGGTTATGAATAACTAGACAAGTGGATTCTAAATAGGCTTTAATTGTGTTTGATTTTATGTCTTAAGACGTTATTATACTTTATATAAAACATTCTTCTGTGGGGTATTAAAAGATGTGGCAAGCCACAGAGCCAGGAGAGTTAATGGTTTAAGCAAGGATAAGGAGAGGTGAAAAGACAAGCTAGAAAGAATGAGAGTGAGATCCACACCATATACCACAGGGACTAAACCACAGAAAGGGAAGTGAGAGCCATACCCTGTATCATCGGTGAGAAAGGTAAAGGGAACTCATGCCATGCACTGCAGGAGAGGGAATGATGGGAAGAGCTGCACCTTGTACTGCTGCTCATGCAGCAACCAATCTCCTCTGCTCATTTTCCAGTGCATAACCTATTCCTTTATGATAGATGGAAAATGAGTCAGGATACATCCTGCTGAGGCTTTGCTTTATCTCAGTAGATTGTCTGCCAAGTTCACTGATATGGGAGCTTTTCTGAGTAAGATTTATCCTCCTCTCAGGATTTTATAGTTGAAGTGTATTGTCTTTAGTTTGTGCTGGTGGGCTCCTATTTTTGGGATACTTTTTCATCTCCCTCCTTCAAATTTTCTGGAGCTGCTCTGCAGAAAACCAATCTCCTACAATGTACAATTCATTTTAATTTTCTTTTGGTGTGACTGACAGTAAGTGGAAAAAACACTTGTTGATATAATACCTTTTGTCAGTGGAGGAAAATTTTAGTGATAGTGCAGAAAATTATGCTGGAATTCAAGTATTTTATAAATTTTAGGTGGAGCACAGAGTTTGAGAGTTACATGATTGTCTTTTATCCATTTGCATACAATTGTCTGTTCCTTTCAAAGCCAACAAGATAACATGGTTTCTCTGAGGACACGCAAGCATGATATTCTCACATCTGGGTGACATTATCCACACAACCCAGCACGGACAGTACTTCCTCATCTTCAGTTCTACCAGCATCTGGGGAGCCTCGTAAGTGAGTGGGGAGCCTCATAAGTGAGCTAAGAAGCACAAGCATGTTTCTCCTACCTTGCCTTGGCCTTGTCTCAGCTGTCCAGGACAGGATTAATTCTTTGAGGGCCCCTAGGCATACAAGTACACTGGGCCCCCTGGCCCTGCACCACCCACCCCACCCCTATTTATTTACCTATTTTACTATTTACTTCTTTATTTTCACTTTCAAAGCTTTTGTTCTTAGTTGCTATTACTTCAGCAAGAAGAATTAGCAAATTGCAAGACTTAGTCCATTATCATCCGTTTATCAAAGTTTTTCCATCCAAAGTAGTCCTTCGAACACATCCAAAGTTTTACCCAATGTTGTTATGTCATTTCGCATCAATCAAGATATTATCCTATCTATTTTCTTTACATACTTTGGATTATCAGAGAGCGCTCATGTACTATTTAGATAGTACCAAGTCTTTCCAGCTCTCTGTGTCTTTTCGTCCGAAATCTCTGGTTCAAGCAGTAACCAAGCGAACTTTGTCTACTTGGATCACAGACTGCATTAACCTTTGTTATCAGCAAGCCAATCTTCATCTTCCTCACCATGTTACAGCTCATCGCCGAAGATCCATGTCAACTTTTATGACTCATATGAGGAACTCCTATTGTAGAAATATGCAAAGAAGCAACCTGGTCAATGCCACACAATTTTACCAAACACTATTGCTTGGAAGCTGCAGCAAGGACTGACAGCAAATTTGGACAAGCTGTGTTAAAGAATCTTTTTGCTTAATCTTCTCCTCCACCCTCATTACATCCTGAGTTGTTCATTACAAAATACTTATATCTGACCAGTGGCGTACCAAGGGGGGGGAGGGAGGGGCGGTCCGCCCCGGGTGCCAGCCCTGAAGGGGTGCTCCCGGCCTTGCCGTTCAGTCCCCCCCCACCCCCGAAGGACCGCTCGCCCCACTGACCTTCCTGCACCACCTACGAAGCAGCCCGCATCAGGATCGCGACGTCAGTGATCCCTGAGCTGCTTGGGCGCTGCTTCCTGCGCTGCGGTCCCGCCCCTCCTCTGACGTCAGAGGAGGGGCGGGACCACCCCGCGGGGCAGGGATCGCGGCGAAGCTGCGAGCTGCTTCGTAGGTGGTTCGGGGAGGCCAGGGGGGCGAGCGGTCCTTCGGGGTGGGTCGGGGCATCAGGCCTTCAGGGTGGGGCAGGCGGGCGGGCAGGCAGGCTTTCAAGGGGGAGGGGGGTGACAGGCAGGCAGGCCTACAAGGGGAGACAGGCCTTCAAGAGGAGGAGACAGGCAGGCCTTCAAGGGGGGATGCAGGCCTTCAAGGGGGGGACAGGCCTTCGGGGGGTGTGCAGACCTTCAAGGGGTGCAGGCCTTCAAGGGGGAGGGACAGGCCTTCAAGGGGGGGCAGGCAGGCCTTCAAGGGGGGACAGGCCTGCAAGGGGGTGGGACAGGCCTATAAGGGGGGGGACAGGCCTTTAAGGGGGGGGGGGACAGGCCTTCGGGGGGTGCAGGCCTTCAAGGGGGGGACAGGCCTTCAAGGGGGGGACAGGCAGGCCTTCAAGGGGGGAACAGACCTACAAGGGGGGGGACAGGCCTACAAGGGGGGGGGACAGGCCTTCGGGGGGGGGTGCAGGCCTTCGGGGGGTGTAGACCTTCAAGGGGGTGCAGGCCTTCAAGGGGGGGACAGACAGGCAGGCCTTTAAGGGGGGACAGGCCTACAAGGGGGTGGGACATGCCTTCAAGGGGGGTGCAGGCCTTCAAGGGGGGACAGGCAGACCTTTAAGGGGGGACAGGCCTTTGGGGAGGACCCTGGTTTAGAAGTACACGGAGGGAAGGGGGTGTTCAAAGAGACGTGCATATGCCAAACTTGGGGGGGGAAGAAATAATGGGTCTGAAAATAGAGGAGAGGGCGAGAGATGTTGGACCATGGGATTTAGGGAGGGAGGGAAGGAACAGAAAGGGAAAGAAATTGGACACAAGGGATGGTGTGGAGGAGGGATAGAGATACTGGATAGGAGGGTAATTGGGAAAAGAAAGGGAGAGATGGTGGACTCTGGGGTGGTGGGGAAGGAGGGAGAGATGCCGGATGAAAGGGTAGTTAAGAAAAGGTGGATCTGTGGAGGGAGATGAAAAAAAGGAAAGATACCAGACTTCCTGGGGAGGGAAGGGAAATGGAAAGGGAGGACAGAGTTGGCAGATGGATGGTTAGCATGCAGAATGAAAAAAGAAGGAGACCCTGGCAAGCAAGTTATCAGAAGAAAACCAGAGCCTTGGACCAACAAGATTTGAAATATAACCAGACAACAAAAGGTAGAAAAATTAATTTTATTTTCTGTTTTGTGATTATAATATGTCAGATTTGAAATGTGTATCCTGCCAGAGCTGGTGTTGGACTGCAAACGTGAGCTAGGATTTAACAGAGAGAGGAAAAGTCCTTTTTGTTTCTTTATTTTATTTACACCACAGTGCCAGTGTGGTTAGGAGAAGCCAAAGGGGGTGAAAAAGCTATAAAATCCACCAGGAGTTTTGAAAAAAATCACCCAACTGGGCAGGAAAATCGAATTGAAAAACCAATTCAATAGGCTGAATCGAATCGAAATTTTTTTTCCTGAATCTGTCAGCATTAGTTTGCGCTACTGTCTTAGACTTTAGGACCTGGGATTGGGGAGAGATGGCATCCTCAGTACTTTATAATGCAAGTGAAACGAGGATTTGGTCAGACTTTTGAAGGGTCTGCAGAAAAAAAATATTGTATAGGCCGGGGACATGAGACAGCAGGAAATGGGAACTTTTCTTCCTTTTATTTTTGTGAGTGGAAAGGCTGAGGATGTCAGAGAGTTCAGTTAAAATATGTGCTTTATAAGAAAATATAATAATGTGTTTTATAAAGTTTATAGCATAGCTGGCCTACCCAGTGAGGTGTTCCTAGTGGTGGTGGTGGCAGCGTGTCAATGTGTTGAGAGGAAGAGGTGGTTTGGGAAATTCTGCTGAGCAAACTCCGGGCCCATTTCCACCCCCCAGTTAGTCCACTCCACTCAACTGGTTCACACACTGAGTGGGTCTTTGGGTGTTGTTTTGGGATCTTTTCCAGTGGTTTATCAGTATCTCCTTGTGGTCCAAGGAAGGAAACTTTGTTATCCTTAGCATTGACCTACAGAATATGTTTGTAACAGCGCTGCTTGTGTGGCATTAGGCTTTATAGTGATCGAAAGAAAAAAACAGACCTTTGCACATTTTTGCACTATATGGTGGGTGTATGAGGAGATTCACATTTCTTGCACAGTTAAGTCCATGTGAAGTTACTTTGTGCTGTATTTGACATCTAGCAAGGTCTCTGTTTGAAAGGAAAGATCTAAACTTAAAAATGAAGTGGCCAGAAGTTATGGTAAAAGCAGATAGTGTAGCTGGTTTTAAGAAAGATTTGGACAAATTCCTGGAGGAAAGTCCATAATCTGTTATTAAGACATGGGGGAAGTGTCTGCTTGCCCTGGATCGGTAGCATGGAATGTTGCTACTCTTTGGGCTTTGACCAGGTATTAGTGTCCTGGATTGGCTACCATGAGAATGGGCTACTGGGCATGATGGACCATTGGTCTGACCCAGTTAGGCTATTCTTATGTTATGTTCTCATCTGTAAGGGCCTTTGTTTTCACTTCTTATTTTAATGTATTTTTTTTCTGGGAACTTATCAGTGTTTTTTATAATGGGAACAAAAATGGAAGAGAATTAATGTGTGTGGGATGAGGGGGTAACAAATTTCTTCAGCTAAATAATTCAATCCATCTCAAACAGACATAGGAGAACTCGCACACCATTCACACACCCTCCAACCAAAAACGTCAAAAGAAAAAAACTGTTCGACAACCTCCTAGTCATTCGAGCTGCAACACTCGACCCCCAACTCTACAACCTATTGACCTCGACCACAGACTACAAAACCTTAAAAAAAAAATAAAAACCCTTCTATTCAAAAAACACATAAAACCGAACTAACACAATCAGAACTGTCCCAAGCATCATCTGCAACTACTCCATATGTACTTCTGATGTCATGACAATTCAGACATAATTTATGTTATGTTATGTTTGGAATATAAGAAAATTTTCACTGCCTGTTTCTTTTCTGACCATTTATTCCGTTTCATGGTCATTACAAAAAATATTTTTTTACATGGGGGGGGTGTGTCAAAAAATGATGGGCCCCGGGTGCCACATACCCTAGGTACGCCACTGTATCTACAACCCTCAGCTTGGAAGATACCAAGTGTGGCTGCATTATCAAGCTTATCCAAGGATAAAGCGTAGTTGCTTACTTGTAATGGGGGGTTTCTGTGGATAACTGGATAATGCAGACATATCTCCTTCCCCTCAAAAACCCCCCCAAAAAGAAAAAGAACAAACTTGTTTTTAACCAAGGACTGTAGGTCTGCTCCACTAATTAGATTCATCTTTTCTCAGAAACAACTTTTTATTTTATCCATGAAAGCTTGGAATTGAACTGTTTTCAGACTCCTGTGACATCAGCAAGGCGGAAAGACCAAGGGACTGTTAATTGAAGGAAGAAAATCATCAGTCTAGAGAGGACTGTTTCACACTAATGGTTAACAAAAATTAATAACCAAGTGTGTCTACAATATTCAGTTATCCACGGAGAACCCCCATTACAGGTAAGCAACTATGCTTTCTCTGTGCCTCACTATATCAACCTATAATTCTATGGTAAAAGGTCATAGATTTGATATACTGCCTTTCTGTGGGTATAGTCGAAGCAGTTTAAACTAAACTAAACCTTAAGTTTGTATACCGCATCATCTCCATAAAGACAGAGCTCGACATGGTTTACAGGTAATTCAATAAATGAGGGAAGGATATAAGAAGAAATTAGAGGTTATGAAGAGGATAGCTAGCTTTACATTTTAAATAGATAGCTTTTCGTTTTGGAGAAAAGCCAGGTTTTCAGATGCTTTCGGAATAATTGGAAAGAGCCTAGGTTCCGCGGCAGGGAGGTTATTCCAAAGCTCAGTGAATTTGAAGCAAAGGGATTTCCCTAATTTACCTGCATATATGACACCTTTTAACGAGGGGAAAGATAGTTTGAGTATGTGGGCGGATTTGGTAGTGTCAGGTCTTGAAGAATTCCAGGATAGTGGGATTAGGGGAGGAAGAATGCCATGTAGGATCTTGAAAATTAGGCAGGTACATTTAAAGTGAATCCTAGAAATCACCGGATTTATATACTATATGCAGGTACTTTTTCTGTCACTGGTGAGCTCACAATTTAAGGTGAGGAGTGGCCTAGTGGTAGAGCTGCTGCCTCCTCACCTACAGCTTGTGGGATTAAATCCCAGGTCTGCTCCTTGTGACCCTGGGCAAGTCACTTAATCCTCCATTGCCCCAGGTACAAAATAAGGACCTGCATATATGTAAACCACTTTGAATGTATAACCACAATAAAGCAGTATACAAGTCCTATTCCCCCCCTCCTCCCCCTCCATGTACCTGGAGCTACAGAGGGTTAAGTGACTTGCCCAGGGTCACAATGAGCTGCAGTGGGAACCAAACTCAGTTCCCCATGTTCTCAGGAGTTTGCTAGGTTCAGTGCAGGGGTTATCCGGTGCTGATAATTAGTGACATAAACATCAAATGTGTTTCTGAATATGATTGTAAAGCAGTTGTGTTCTTAGGAAAAAAGGCATTCTGTTCACAATACAGTACTACCATGAATGCCTCCATTCAGTTAGTTTAATTCTGATATTATTACTCAGGAGGCATAGATTAGGGCACTGGTGGTGCCACATCGCCTGTAATTATTATTTTTTTATTTTGTTAGAATTAGAGCCAGATTAAATTTATAAAAGCTGTCACTGAGCTTGAGGTTTTAAGGTAGAGGGCCTGCATCATCGCAGCCGGCATAAGAAAGGCTTCTATGAACCCACATGTAACATGAAATCAGATCTAATGAAAGTAACAATGTCTTATTTTATGTTAAATTTAGCAGAAGTATCTCATAATTTATGATGGGAGAATCTTTATTTTAGCATTACTGCAGTAGTTGTTCTAATATGGATATACGGAGGGGCAAAATCGAAAGGAACGTCTAAGTCCGTTTTCGTTTAACTCGCAAGTCGTCCAAAGTAAAAAAAACAGCCTAGGATACATTTTCGAAAAATAGGTCCAAAATTTTTTTCTTTCGAAAATCATCTAATGAAACGTCCTGCCGATCTGATCGTCCAAGTGGACCCAGCACTTGACCCCATAGACCCTTCAGACTTCGCAAAACACTGGCGCTCCCTAAGCGAAACAACCTTGAATGAGCTAGCCCCAGAAAAAACCAAACACAGAACCTGCAGACCATCAGACAAGTGGTTCGACTCAGAACTCCACCTACTAAAAAGGCATTGCAGACAACTTGAAAGATCTTGGAGAAAAAAGAGAAATGACCAAACCAAATCCGCTTGGAGAACCCAAATCAAACTATATAACAACAAACTTAAGGAAAAGCGCAAAACTTACTACACTAAACTAATTGGCACAAACAACCCCGACACAAAAACACTCTTCAACTTAGTAAAAAAACTTACAGACACAAACCCATACCTTGCCACTCAAGGCAACAAAACCCCAACAGCTTCCCAACTAGCTGACCATTTCAAACTCAAGATCATCAAAATCAGAACTACCTTCAATAACTCAACTACCATACTCAACGAGTTAATAACTACCCCCACAACAGAAGAAGCCATAACAGCAGATAGAACATGGACCACCTTCCCAACTCTACAATGGCCTGAACTGAACCGACTATATAAAAAATACAGCCACACCTCATGCGAATTGAACAACTGCCCATCGTATCTACTCACAAATGCCTCCCCTAAATTCAAAACCAGCCTCATGCAGTGGATACAAAGCACTCTCATAGAAGGCCAATTCCCACAAGATCTAGGAGAGATCATAATCACACCCATATTGAAAGACCAAAAAGGCCCTGTAGACACACCTACCAACTACAGACCGATCGCTTCAATCCCACTCTATGTCAAGATGATTGAAGGACTCGTGGCTCAATACCTCTCTAACTACCTAGCAGACCACAATATACTTCACTCATCCCAATCAGGATTTAGATCTTACCACAGCACGGAAACTCTACTAGCAACACTACTGGACATAGCCCGACAACACCTCAGTAAAGGTCACAGGATCCTAATTATCCAACTAGATCTTTCCGCAGCCTTTGATCTAGTTGATCATACCATACTACTCCAGATACTTGACGCAATAGGGATCTCAGGGGTGGTGTACAACTGGTTCCAATGATACCTTAAAACAAGAACTTACAGAGTTAAGATAAACGACACGAAATCCAACACATGGTCTAATCCATGTGGAGTCCCTCAGGGCTCTCCACTTTCGCCCATTCTATTCAACCTCTACATCTCTTCCCTTGGTACCACTCTAGACAACCTAAACGTAACATCCTTCAGTTACGCAGACGACATAACTATCCTCCTCCCCTTCGAAACCCAAGACAACTCCGCTACTGGACACTTGGAAACAATACTGGACGAAGTAGAAAAATGGATGACAAACCACAAATTAAAACTAAACTCGGATAAAACCAAATTCTTAATGCTTGAAATGGACAAAATCCCATCCATATCAGACCTGGAAATCAAAACTACCAAATACCCAATCCAGACCTCCCTCAAAATCCTGGGAGTGCTGATAGATAGATGCTGCACTATGCAGACTCAAATCAACAAAACTACCCAAAAAGCATTCTTCACAATGCGCAACTTACGAAAAATAAGGAAATTCTTCGACAAAGAACACTACAGGATCATTGTTCAATCCCTGGTACTAGGACTTGTGGACTACTGCAATATCCTATATCTACCATGTCCTACAAAAATGATCAAAAAACTACAGACCATTCAGAACACGGCTCTCAGACTAATCTATTCCCTCGGAAAATATGACCACATAACTAACGCCTACCTAGACTCACATTGGCTACCGATCAGAGCCAGAATCCAATTCAAACTATACTGTCTAATCTTCAAAGTACTCAACGGTACAGCACCTGCCTATCTAATCGATCGCCTACACCGGAACCTTCCACCCAGAATAAGAAGAACACTGACACCATTCTCATACCCACCACTCAACGGCACTCATCGTAAAAAGCTTTACGATAACCTCATAGCAACGCATGCAGCAAAACTCGAACCCTCCATAACCAGATTATTAACCTCAACATCTGACTTCAAAGCATTCCGCAAAGAACTCAAAACGCTACTTTTCAAAAAGCATATTCATAACACCTAATCTCCTCTTCCACATACACCGACCAGGTTACCCACTCCCTGACACCAAATCCTCAACCGACCAAAAAACCGGAAAAAGATTTGATATGTAATGTAATATAACTGCTCTCATCCAATGTTACCAAGTCTATACTCATTCTGTAACTATGTCTTACCCTAAATGTCATGTACCCTCCTGGAAATGTCCAGCTTCTTCTTATGTAATCCGCTTTGAACCGCAAGGTACAAGCGGAATAGAAATCACTAATATAATGTAATGTAATGTAAATCGTCCATCTTTATGTCACATTTTCGTCCAACTTTTTGTCCAAGTCTAAAATGCCTAGAACAAGCCCTGTTGGACGTGGGAGGGGTCTGCGAAAGTGATGGACTGAACACCCAGACATGGCACCTAAATAGTGGGGTACCTTACAGGGCACTGCTGTGAACTTCACAAAAAGGGTGCTATGTCTTCTCCTCACTATAGCTCCCTTTATAGGTCATGGTGAGCCCCCCAAACCACCTCCAGAATCCCCTAGACCCACTTATTACCACTCTAATAGCCCTTATGGCTGCAGGAGCCACTTATATGCCAGTAAAAAAGGGTTTTGGAGGTGTATAGGGGAGTACACATGTATAAGTATCAATGTGCAGTGATTACAGGGACTTATGGGCATGGGTCCTCCTCTCCATGAGTCCCTAATCCACCCCCAAGGCGGCTTAAGCCGCCTCTGTGCTGGATGACTAGGCTTTCCTATGCCAGGTGGCCAGGTGATGATGGTCTGGAGGCTGAATTTTAAAGGTGTGATTATGATTTTTATGGGGTTGGGGGAGGTCGGTGATCACTGGGGTAGTGTGTGTGGGTCTGTTTTATGTGTTTGCAGCACTTATCTGGTGACATTAGGTGGTTTTTTGTGACTTGGACCATGTTTTAAATGGTCTAAGTCACAATGTCCAAGTTCGTCGATCCTGGGCTGAATAACTTTCGGTCATACATGCTGTATGACTAAGTCTAAGCCGGCCCACGTCTCGCCCAACTTCCGCTCTCGACACTCCTCCTGAAATGCCCCATTTAGCTTTGGTCGTTCAGCGGCACTATGAAGGCCTAGGTCGTTTAGAAATACGTCCAAAACCTGTTTTTATTATCGGCACTTGGATGTATTTGGATAATGTTCGTCCAAGTGCCGACTTAGGCCAGTTTTTAGACGTTTTTCTCTTTTGATTATGAGCCCCACAGTCATTAAACATATCTCTCATAAAATGACTTTAGACACTTAGGCCTGATTCTATATATAGCGCCCAAAATGTCAGTGCCAACTAGAACAGCGCTTAGCATGATTCTACAAGGTGCTTATACCTTTTATAGAATCATGCTAAGCACCAGTGTATCACATAACTTTTAGGTGCTCCCATTAAGGTTAACTAAAACCAGGCCTAAATGCCTGCATCTAAGTTGTGCATGGATTGGGTGTATTCCATAACAATGTGCATAACTTTCAGGAATGCCCACAATCTGCCCATGCCCTCCCCTGACCATGCCCTCTTTTCAAATTTGTACACTAGAACTGGCGCATAGTTTTTAAAGAATAACACTTTCCAAGATGTGTATGCAACTTTTAATTAGTGCCAATTAGTGTCAGTTATGAGCTATTAATTGCCAATTATCAGCATCAATTAGGCCAATTCATAAATTAAGTTGTGCACACCGATTTGCGTGCAGAACTTAAGACACCATATACAGAATTTGGGAGTTACTGGCTGGAATAAATCTGTGTATTTGTGTATAAGTAAATTATGGCTTACTTAAATAGAACCTTACTAAAATATTTAAGATCAGTCAGTCTCAATTTGGGATCTAAAATTGCAGTTGGAATATCTCAGTCCATAGGTGGGAACTGGAAGTGGGTGCTGCAAAAATTGCTATCTAATGACAGCCACTAACTAGAAGCAGGAGCTAGTGTAAAGGACCCTTTTGAGATGGGACCAACTTAAAACTCCAATTAGCAGCCACGGCCTAGGGTTATTCACTGACTCAATCTAATCTAAAGGATAGGTGTAGTCTTGATTTTGCTTTTTTGATGCACTGAGATATAGATCTAATTTCTTTGAGAACAAGCAGGATGTAATATTCTTACTGATGGAGTGACATTATCTGATGGAGCCCAGACAAGAAGCATTCCCACCATCTATTCTGGAAGAGTTTGAAAACAGCTCACCATGAATACACATGCCTTCCCACCGGATGTTGTCACATGGGAAGAGGTCAGTTTCTATGGAACACTGAAGACACATTTCTAAGTCAGTTCTCCAGAGCTTGCATGTCTTGTAACTGTGCTATTATTTTGAGCAATTTTTCTCCTGTGTATTTGTCACATAGGGCCTTCCCTGTTCTTTTTAGTTTCCGCAATTAAGTTTTCAGCATTTAAAAAATGTCTTTGTTTTTCCATGATTCAATAAGCTCTCTTTGCCTCAGGAATCCTGATTGGGCTGCAGTATTTTCTTCAACGAGCCATTTGATTTCACTGCAGTCAATTTCCCAACATATCCCTTAAAACTCTCTGTGGTTTTAAAAGTGCACCAGGTGCAACAAGACCATATTGATCATGAATACACATAGATGATGCCTGCAGTGCCTGAAGCCCAATCCCAATTCTTTTTTTTGCAAACTCTATTTACAGATATCAAGAAGAGGCATCAAGGATTGAGAGAAGCAGCAAGAAATGATTTTTGGTGCTGAGAATTCAGATCTATAGATCTTAGCATGAGGGATGTTGGTCTCAGTGGCTTTTGAAGCTGCACCATATATTGGGAATGCATTGGGATTGTAGAGGCTTCCTCCTCTTTCAACATCAAGCATCAATAGCAGCCACCAGAATCAGGCATCTTCCAGTCTCTTGAGGAAGAGGAAGGATTCATCCTCATCCTTGTTGACATTGAAAGATGGTGATGTTCTACATTGGGTGGAGGCTAAGAAGCATTACTATCAATCCCTCTTGAGGCACTGTATCAAGAGCATGCTTTCCTTTTTTCTAAATTAGACTACTGCATGCTTTCCTTTTTTCCAAATTAGACTACTGCAGTTCTATCTATGCAGGTCTGCTAGCATGTCAGATTAAATGCCTCCAAACTTTACAGAATTATGCAACACATTTTCTTTTTAAAGCATCTAGGTATGATCATGTTTCTCTACTTCTTCATTTGCATTGGCTGCCTATGCATCTTAGAATCAAATTTAAGATTATTATACTTACACATAAAGCTTTCTACAAAGTACCCCTTCTTATCTCTCATCTTCTACTGTCCTTTACACTCCATCATGTGCACTATGATCAGTGGATTAAAATAGAATAGTTCTCCCAGGTCCACGATAGGTTCACTTAGAATCAAAGAGAAACACAACTTTCTATTTTCTTGTTCCTTCCTTTTGGAATTCTTCCTGGATTTTATATGACTAGAAAAATCATTTCCCCATTTTAGATTTTTTTTCTCAGTTTTGTCCAGTGGTACTGGTTGATGTTGGTGGATGGGTGGCTTGGTGATGGTAGGCTGATAGCATAGGTTTTTTTAAAAAAAATGTTGTATGTATGTGCTTGGATGTATGGCATTCCTTTCCTTTATACATTTTGGTGTTCTTTTCCTTTCATGATTTAATTTGTTTTTATTATGTTCACCGTTTAGATCCTTGAGTGGCACAGGCAGGTATATATAAAAAATAATAATTAGAGCTCCCTGATGTGAGATAGCTTGCCCTCCTTGGCATTGGATGGGGTGTGACAGCCTCATCAAACTGAGATCAGGTCATCAATACATCTGAGGATGTCACTGCATTGATTGAGCCTCAGCCTTCATCGATAGCAGCACTCAAGAAGCAGCTCAGGGCCATGACCCAAGATCCGATAGATAATTTCCTCTACTCAGTAGGAGGCTATGTCATTGAAAGCATCAATGCCAAGGCTGGAAGTGATGCAATCTATCCTTGAGTACCATGCACTGCTTGTAGGTAGTGCATTGGCATTAAAACCTCTAAGGGCACCAGAGCTGATATACACCAACCTGATGTTGATTTCTAGCCCGATGAGGGAGGATGATCTGTTGGAATGCAGGGTGTCCCCAGTGCCTTCATCCCTCAGACCCAGATCTGAACATAATGTCACTTGTTTGAGGAAGATTGGCATCTCTAGGAAAATTCTTTTATGATTCTGACTATTCTTGGGTGTCTGAGGAGTCACTGGAAGTCCACTCAGACCCCTTCCCTCCACACATAAGAAGCCCCCTGAGGAGCTCTTATTCTTTGATTTTGTCAGGGGGATGACTGAGTTTTTTATTTGATTTGAGGAGTGAGGATGAGTCCCTAACCAAGGCACTAGCCATCCTGCAGTTTGATGATCCCCTTCCACTAAGATGGCTATGACAGTTCCTGTGGATAGGATCTTTAAGCTTGTATAGATGATAATGTGGGAGAATCCTCTTTCTGTAAAACAGATGACCAAGAAGGCTTCAGGATTCAAGAAACTTCAGTTTCATCACCATTCCATGATGGTTGAATCTACTCTCAAAAGGGCCAGGAGTTCTAAGACTCATTCCTCGGTGTCCCTGTGAAGGGAGGTTAACACCTTGGAATCTTTTGGGAAGAAAATGTTTCAGAATGCTATACTAGCTTCCTCCTTAGCATCCTGTATCCTAATGAACATGCATTTACAGACTACTCTGCATAGTATGGCGGAATTTGCAGACATCATTCCTTGGGAGAAGTCTAAGGAGCTCCATTAGCTATTAGCCAAAGAGTGGAAGGGTGAAAAGTACATAATTTGGGCAACCTAGGATGCTTTTGATTCAAAATCCAGGGCCTCCACTATGAGGATTAGGATGTGCCGATCTACATGGCTATGTGCCTCATATCTTGAGCTAGCAGTAAAGAAGAAGCTGAAGGATGTTCCTAGCCATGGAGACCATCTTTTTGGTAACAAAGTGCAGGAGACTACAGACCATCAAGAAGCACACAAATACTAAGAACACATTCTCAAGGCCCACTCCTGGCCCAGCCTCCACATCCAGGTGGTATAATGGTAGGGGGCAACAAAGGTCCTACTACTCTTCCTCGACACATCAGGTATCTAACTTTCACCAAAGGCAGCTCCCCAGTCAAAACAAGGTACAAGTTTTGACTGCCTTCAGGGCAGCATAGCCAAAATTTAAGTAATTGCTTTAGATGACCATCTGGTAGAAGGGAGGCTGATTTTTTTCCAGGTAATATGGCCCTTTACAACCTTATACCAGTGGGTTAAGAAAATAGTCCGGACAGGTTACAACCTTGACTTTGAAACAACTCTTCCAAGAGCATCAAAATTAAGCCCTCCAAGAGTATCAAAATTAAGCTCTCAGCATCAGGAACTCTTCCCTCTTGCAGGCCAATGTGGTCAAATCTGTTCCACCAGAGGAAAGAGGGTAAAACTTTTATTCCAAGTACTTCCTTGTGGCAAGGAAAATGTGGGAATATTGTCCTATCCTAGACCTCAGGGCCCTGAAAACTTTTCTGGGCAGACAAAATGCATAGCACTAGGCAGTCTGGGGTTGTATGTGTTTCTCTAAGTAAATTTATTTATTTATTCACTTTTCTATACCGTTCTCCCAGGGGAACTCAGAACAGTTTACATGAATTTATTCAGGTACTCAAGCATTTTTCCCTGTCTGTCCCGGCGGGATCACAATCTATCTAATGTACCTGGGGCAATGGGGGGATTAAGTGACTTGGCCAGGGTCACAAGGAGCAGTGTGGGTTTAAACTCACAACCTCAGGGTGCTGAGCCTGTAGCTTTAACCACTGCGCCACACACTCCCCAGCTAAGAACATAAGCATTGCCATACTATGTTAGACAGAAGCTCCGTCAATCCCAGTATCCTGTTTCCATCAATCTCAGTATCTTATTTCCAACAATGACTAATCTAGGTCAGAAGTACCTGGCAAGATCCCAAAAGAGGAAAAACAGATTTTATGCTGTTTAACTCAGGAATAAGTAGTGAATTTTCCCAAGTCCATCTTAATAACGGTTTATGGACTTTTAATGCAGGAACATGTCCAAACCTTTTTAAAACCCTGATAAGCTAACTGCTTTTACCACCTTTTCTGGCAATTCTAGAGTTTAATTACACATTGAGTGAAGAAATATTTTCTTTGATTTATTTTAAATATACTTCTTAGTAGCTTCATTGCATGCCCCCTAGTCCTTGTATTTTTGGAAGCAGTAAACAAGCGATTCACATCTACCCATTCCACTCTACATAGGGCTCCTTTTACTAAGCTGCGTTAGGGCTTTAACGCGCGGAATAGCACATGCTACATTGCCACGTGCGCTAGACCTTAATGCCAGCATTGAGCTGGTGTTAGTTCTAGCTGCATAGCGCATGGTATTTTCTTACGTGAGCTAAAAACACTAGCGCACCTTAGTAAAAGGAGCCCTTAGTATTTTCTAGATCTCTATCAAATCTCTCGTCAATTGTCTCTTCTCCAGACTGAAGATCCCTAGCATCTTTAGCTTTTTCTCATAAGGAACTCAACCCATCCCTTTAATCATTTTTGTCACCCTTCGCTGCACCTTTTCTAATTCCGTTATATCTCTTTTGAGATGTGGTTACCAAAATTGCACACAATATTCAAGGTTTGCACCATGGAGCAATACAAAGGCATTATAATATTCTCAGTTTTATTCTCCATTCTTTTCTTAATAATTTCTAACATTCTATTTGTTTTTTAGTTGCTGATTATCGACAGCAATACCTAAATCCTTTTCTTGGGTAGTAACTCCTAATATGAAACCTTGCATCACATAGTAACATATAGGGGCATAATAAAAAAATATGTCTTAAGTCCATTTTGGGCCTAAGTTGCTAGTCACTCAAAGTCGGTCATATCCAAAGTCCATTCTCGAAAAATATGTCCAAAATATTTTTTTTCAAGAATCATCTACTTGTACGTCCAGCCGTTTGATCGTCCAGACTGCTAAGTCTATCTTTACACCCCATTCTCATCCAAAAATTTGTCCAAGTCAAAAACGTCTAGAACAAGACCATTTGTATGTGGAAGGGGCCAGCAAAGTGATGGACTGGCCACCCAGACATGGCAATAGAATAGTGGGGCACCTTACAGGGCACTGCTGAGAACGTCACAAGAAGGATGCCACATAAACATCTCACCACAACTCCCTTATAGGTTATGGTGAGCCCCCCCAAAACCTACTAGACCCACCTGTCTACCACCCCAATAGTCTTTATAATTGCAGGTGCCACCTGTATGGCAGTACAGTAGGGTTTTGGCGGGTGCACATTTTTTTTTTTTTTTTTACCATGAATGCAGTGATTAGAATGGCTTATTGGCTTGGGTCCTCCTCTCTATGGTTCTCTAGCCCACCCCCCCAGACTACTTAAGCTTCTTCTGTGCAGCTCTACTAGGCTTTCCTATGCCAGTGCTGATGTTCTGGAGGCAGGTATGTACGTTTTTATTAAGATTTGTATGGTGGCAGTGGGGGTCAGTGATCACTGGGGGAGTGTGTGGGTGTCTGTACTTTGTGTCTGCAGTGGTTATCTGGTCACTTTGGATAACATCTGGGCATTTAGACCTGTTTTTAGATCGCCTAACTCACTATGTATAAGTTCCGTCTAGGCAGTCTCATTAAACTTTCGGTTATACTTGCAGTATGACTAAGTCTAGGTCAGCCCACATCACGCCCTAATCCCACCCTCACCACTCCTCCTAAAATGCCCCTTTCAGCTCTGGGTGTACAGCAGCACTGAAAAGGCCTAAGCTGTTTTTGGATACATCTAAAATCCGTTTCGATTATCGGCACTTGGACGACCTGTCTTTAAGATCATCCAAGTTCTGATTTGGGCGGGATTTTAGACATATTTCTGTTTCAATTATGAGCCCCATAGTAACATAGTAAATGATGGCAGATAAAGACCTGAATGGTCCATCCAGTCTGCCCATTAGTTATACCCATTAAAAATTAATGATTAAATTAACTTGTTTGGGTTCCTCTTCCTTAAATGCATCACTTTGCACTTACATTAAATGTCATCTGCCATATGGATGCACCTCAAAGGAAATAGCAAACAAATCCATGCATATGACTATTTGTGTGCTGAAGCTACTAGGGTCAGTCATAATCTACAATACAGTTCAGTACAGTTCATCTCTGTTCATAGGCGCCCTCAGGTATGCACATTTCTCCAGCAGCCACAGATAGAATCTTTACTTCTGTGTGCAACCGGAGTCAGCAGGTGTCAGATCAGAAGATGTTAGGCTAAATGGCCTTTATCATTCTTGTAACTCCTATGGCATACTTCAGTTTGAGTCAGGCTTATGGATCCTGTCTTCCCAATGGTTGCAGGCCAGAGGGAACCTAAAGGATGTTATTTTCATCATAGTGTTCCTCAGGGAGACACTGTCATAGTGGCTAATTGAAGATAGTCTAGCAAGAAATGTACTCTTCCAAATTGAGTAAACTTTGATGACAGATGCATTCAACCTAGGTTAAGGGGCTCCTATAAATGGATTCATAGATAAGGTCTGTGGTCTGTTGTATCAAATCAATCTTCTTGAGCTAAGAGTGATCTGGAACACTCTAAGGACTTTCAGAGATTGGTTGAAGAAACAACTTATTCTCATTCAGATCAACAATCAGGTTGCAATGTACTATGTCAACAAATAGGGAAACCCAGGGTAATACCTCCTTTGGCAAGAAGCAGTCAGGATGAGGAAATAAGTCATATCCCAAGGTATGATGCTCAGAACTACTTACTTGGTAGGGAAAAACGACTGTCTCAGTCAATGCATTGACATCCTTCTGAGATTCTTGGGATGTTTTAGTAAGCTGATCTCAGTTTGCATGATGCAACTCCATGAGTGGTCTTTGGATATGGGTTTGTAGCTCAGGAGAATTTTTGAGAGGGAGACAGACCCTTTATAGATGCCTTTGCCACTCACCTCAACAAGAAAGTTACTCAGTTCTACTCCAGACTAGGATCCCATGTTAAACTAACCTCAGATGCCTTTCCTCTCCATTGGGAGTCTTCTATATGCACATCTAACACCTCTGATAATGAAATTAAACTGAGACCAAGGAATCATGATTCTAATCATGCCTCATTGATCAAAACAGATCTGATTCCCTCTTCTCTGGAACTAGCTTCCAAAGATCCATGGAGGCTGGAGTACTTTTCAAGTCCCCTCACTCAGAAATAGAGATATCTTCTACATCTCATCCTCTAGTCCCTAGCCCTCATGGTGTTGATGTTGAGATGTTAGTTGTGGATTCCTTTAACTTGCATGAGTGTATTTCCAGAGTTCTGCTCTCTTTCAGGAGGGTTTCCAATAGGAGATCAAATTATTTTAAATGGGAGAGATTTGCCATCTGGTGTGAGGGAAAGGTCTTAGATCCTTTTCCTGCCTTACACAAAAACTGTTTGAATACCTTCTACATCTATCAGAGTGATCTAAAACCAACTCTGTAGAGGTTCACTTAAGTGCAATTAGCGCCTAGCATCACTGTGTAGAGGGTAAACACATCTGTATCCAGCTTTCAGTTGTTTGCTTCATGTAAGGCTTGCTTCTTTTGAAGCCTCCTGAAGTATCACGGGACCTCAATGTCATTTTAACTTAGCTAATGAAAGCTCTTTTTGAGCTACGTAGAACATAAGAACATAAGAATACTGGATCAGACCAATGGTCCATCTAGCTCAGTATTCTGTTTCCAACAGTTGCCAATCCAGGTCACAAGTACCTAACAGAAACCCAAGTAGTAGCAATATTCCATTCTACCAATCCCAGAGCAAGCAGTGGCTTCCCCCATATCTTTCTCAATACCAAATTATAGACTTTTCCGCTAGTAACTTGTCCAAACCTTTTTTAAAGCCAGCTATACTAACTGCTATTACCACATCCTCTGGCAATTAATTCCAAAGATTAACTTTTCGTTGAGTGAAAAAGTATTTCCTTCAATTTGTTTTAAAAGTATTTCCATGCAACATTATTGTGTACTTTTTGAGAATGAAAAATCAATTCACTTTTACCCTTTCTTTCTACACCACTCCGGTAGACCTCAATCATACCTCTCCTCAGCCATCTCGTTTCCAAGCTGAAGATCCCTAACCTCTTTAGCCTTTCCTCATATGAGAGGCATTCATCCTCTATCTATGACAAATTCATCTCCTAACAGAAGCCTCTCCACTCTTAATGATATTTTCCCCCTCTCTCTACCTCGATGTAATTTGCTGTTCTCTACCTATTTCTTATGTAACCCTCACTTCTTGCTTCCTGTAATTCGCTGAGTGTCCAGCCTTCTTCGAATGTGAACTGCCTAGAAATCTTTCGACTATGGCGGTATAGAAGAATAAAGTTATTATTATTTTGGTCGTCCTTCTTTGAACCTTTTCTAATTCAGCCATATCTTTTCTGAGATACAGCAACCAGAATTGAATGCAATACTCCAGGTGAGGTCACATCATGGAACAATACAGAGGTGTTCTTGGTCTTATTTACCTCCCTTTCCTAATAATTCCTAGCATCATGTTTGCTTTTTGGGCACCAGCACACATTGGGCAGAAAACTTCAGAGTACTGTCTACAATGGCACCTAGATCTTTTTCTTGAGTGCTGACACCAAAGGTGGACCTTAATATCAGATAACTATGATTTGAATTATTTTTCCCAATGTCCATCACTTTGCACTTGTCCACTTTAAATTTCATCTGCTATTTGGATGCCCAATTTTTCAATTTCCTATGGTCTTTCTGCAATTTTTCACAGTCCGCATTTCCTACTATCCAATGACTTTTTAATTTCCTCTTCTGCTAAATCTGCCATCAGCAGACAGACTAATTTCGTTAAGTTTCCTTCTATGTGCTCCTTGCTTGTAAACCGTCATGTCCTTAAATGTACTCTGTGAATGTCCTATTGTAACCCATTCTGAGCTTCCGGGAGGACGGGATAGAAATTGAAATAAATAGATAAATCATGATGAACTCTGTCAAAAGCTTTCTGAAAACCTAGATAAACAACATCAGCTGGCTCACCTTTATCCACATGGTCATTCATACCTTCAAAGAAATGAAGCAAATTGGTGAAATAAGACTTCTCTTAGCTGAACCATACTGACTCTTTCCCATTAAATTATGTTTCTCTATGTGTTCATAATTTTATTCTTTATAATTGTTTCTACTATTTTGCCTGGCACTGACATCAGACTTACTGGTCTACAGTTTCTTGGATCAACCCTCTTGCCTTTTTAAAAAATTGATGTTACATTGGCCACCCTTCAATCTTCAGGTATGATGGATGATTTTAACAACAGATTGTAGATCACTATCAGCAGATCAGCAATTTCATGTTTGAGTTCTTTCAGTACTCTGGGGTGTACTCTTTAACTTGATTTGGCTCAATACATCTTCCAGGTTCACTGAAATTTATTTCAGTTCCTGCACATCTTCACCCTTGAAAATCATTTATGGTACAGGTAGATCTCTTACATCTTCTTCTGCAAAGACCAAAGCAAAGAATTCATTCAGTTCCTCACTATGGCCTTGTCTTCCTTGAGTACCCTCTTTGCTCCTTCATGATCTCACAGTCCCACAAATTTCC
Source organism: Geotrypetes seraphini (assembly GCF_902459505.1). NCBI lineage: Eukaryota > Metazoa > Chordata > Amphibia > Gymnophiona > Dermophiidae > Geotrypetes > Geotrypetes seraphini. The sequence goes on along the minus strand of NC_047091.1, from coordinate 78,519,959 downwards.
TCACAGGCTTTCTGCTTCTGATGTATCTAAAAAAATTGTTAATGTAAGTTTTTGCCTCCTGAAGTACTTCACCTGGAATGTCTTATTTTTGTGGCACTTACTTCAGCACACAGGGTCAGTGAACCCCAGGCTCTAGTAACTGATCCACCTTATATAAAATTTTTCAACAATAGAGTAGTTTTGTACACACATCCTAAGTTCCTTCCTAAGGAATTCCATCTTAATCAGTTCATTATTCTACCATCTTTTTTTCCTAAACCTTGTGCCAATCAAGGTTAAAGTGCACCAAACACTTTGGACCGCAAGAGAGCCTTGGTCTTCTATTTGTAGCAGATAGAAGACCATGGACTAAAGCCCATGGAAAAAAGTCCATCCAACTTTTCATTTGTTTTGACCCAAACAGGATAGGGTTGCCATCGGCAAATGCAGTCTTTTCAGTTGGCTGGCAGACTGCAATTTTTTCAGATGGGGCTGACTCTCGAGGGTCATGCCATGGCTTTATCAGTAGCCCACTTGAGTTCAGCCTCCATAGAGGAAACCTGCAGAGTTAGAATGTGGACTTCTGTCCACATATTCACATCTTGCTTTTGTCTGGAATAGAACTCCTGCCATGACAGTCGGAATGGTCATACAGTGCTTCAGAATCACTCTTGGATTTAGAATCCAACTCTACCTTGCCTAAGCCCATTGTGTTTCTGCTGCAGGTTACCAAAAATAATTTTAAAAAAGAAGTAGAATTTTCCATGTTTAGTACATATATTCTTGGACACTGCCTGTGCAAGCCCCTATTACACTAAACTCCACTGGCTACCGGTGGAGGCAAGAATCATCTTTAAATTCGCTTGCCTCTGCTTCAAAACCTTAACAGGCTCTGCACCAATTTACCTATCTGAGCACCTTGAAATTGCTGGCCCCCTCGCACTCAAAATACCTACCTGTTTTCCTTTCCCTCCCTGAAGTGCTGCCTCTACAAGAAATTCCTCGACCGATCCCTAGCATTCCAAGCGGGCAAATGGAACAAATGCCTCTCAACTCTCATCTCCAATTCCCCCCCCCCTATCAAACATTCAGGAAGTTAATCAAAACCTACCTTTTTGACAAATTCCTCTGATTTATCCTCCCTCTTCCTTGCCTCCTCCTCTGACCTCGACTCACCCCCAGACTCTTCTCCGCCATATGTAACACTGCTATTTGTCACACTACTGTATGTAACTTATAGCAAATGTAATTACTCTGACTATGCAACCTAGATGCAAAAATAACTTCACCGTAAATTTATCGTCTAAAATGTAAATGTAACATTACCGAAAATGTATCATCTAAAATGTAAATGTAACATTAATGAAACTGTAACTTCGCTGTAAATGTACAGTCTCTTCTTCTGTTAACCGCATAGAACTTCCATGGTAATGCGGTATACAAGAATAAAGTTATTATTATTATTATTTCCCTATTTTTGTTTAAGGCAGCCTGGTAACTGGTAGGAATATATCATCCTACTTGTACTTGGAGAAAACAAAATTTACTCCCCTGTAGCAGGTGCTCTTCTCCCTGTGGAGTTGAATTCTATCAGCTATACGTGATAGATTGATCTGGTCCTGTATGATAGCAATAGGCAGGAAGGCACATGCATACACAGTGAGACACTTTCAGAATAGCTGTAAATGGAGCATTTCCCACACAAGCTCTGTCAGATGACATCACCCCATTAATAAGAATATTCATTTTGATGTCCTCGGAGAACATCAGCTAGATGTAACTTTATTTATCTAAAAAGACCAGGACTTGTGTTTCCTTCGTGCAAAGAAGCAAAATTAGGACTCATTCAGCCTTTTTGGAACTGATCTGGGTAGGAAGAAGAGCATGTCCAAAGGAGACAAAAGTCCTTTAGATGGAAAAGAATGATACCATGGTGCTTTGGGTTTACTACTCATCCTGCCATCTCCTATAATCTGGAGTTGGCCTGGGAGGGAAGCCCTCTAGGTCCCTAATGAAATGGGCTCAATTATTAATGGAGAATAAAATGTTTAGAGTTAAAATTTTGGAAAACGGCATGAATTAACAGTAGATGTCCCAAACTGAGCCAGTCTTGGTACATGATGAAATCCATTTAGAAGATAGTCCAAGAAAACTGTAAAAGTTAAAATCTTTTCTATTTATTTCAAGAAAGGACAAGAAAGTTGACTTGTACATTTTTATATATGAAATAAAGGAAAACGGACTGAACACATTCTTTTCAGCATTGAAAATTTCAAGGCACCTACAAGGAGGCCAGAGGGCATTGGCAATGCACTTTGGTTTATTTGAAAACCCTTATTTTAGTGGAAAGGTTAGAAATGAAGCTGACACAGAGAAGGCATGCACTCATTCTCATTGAGACACACACCTTCCACACCAGCACCAACATGAAATTGGCTTAGCAATACCACAGTAATGCCATGTGGTTCTGCTTTGGAATCTAAACAGGCCTGAAGACTCATGCATTTTTGCTTTATATACTCTGTCTCTTCTTCCCCTGACAAAACTACAGTATATCATATAGGAATTTTCACTTTTTGAAGAAAAACGTCCAATCTCTGCCTTGAAAGAGGGAGGCAGAAGCCTACTAGGACATGAACAGCAGCCAAATTGCCTTTTTTATGGCTACTATCATCTACTTGATTTCCCCAGGCCTGATCTGTAAAATGAAATAATAGGAAACAGCACTGCAGCTGTGTGACATAGAGAACAGGATTGTGGACTCCACTAGTGCCACCAGAAGGCATGGCTCTCTCATGATTCCTGTTGTTTTGCAAGGATATTATGGTAATTTACTTCAAATATAATTCATTACACTTAAATGTACCTAGAGGAAACACGACTGTATATCAGCAAATGCACAGAACACAAGAGTTTGCATATCAGGGATCTGCCTATTCTTTTCAAGGGTGTCAGACAGATCACCAATATCAAGGTAACTTTTTATATTACTTTACTTGCAATCTGAAGCTAAGTAATTCTTTTGTGGCCTTTTGAGCTTATTATTCAAGCTCATAGGCAATGTTTTGATGGAAGGGTAAGCTGGACCATAGAATAAGTACCAGTAATCAATTTTTTTTTCTATTATCTCCTATTTTCTGTCCTTAGAAGAGGCATTGACCAAAGGTTGCTTTATATGGTTTTTTAGAATTTAATTTTATTATGTTTACCTCAAAAGTTCTTTGGATGTGGGAACAGGGAGAATAAAGATGAGAAAATAGCAGCATAAGATCCTGTGGTTAGTAAATAGCCCCCACCCCCACACACACTTTATCCCAAAAAGCCCTGATGAAAACATTAAGGGTCAGATGCTGTTAACAACACTTACATTTATAGGCACCTACAATGTAGATGCCCAGATGTGACAATTACATGTTAAGGGTTGCTAACAGAATCGTGCCTACACTGTAGGCATCTCTAATGTAGGCCAGGATTTATTCACTTACATTAAGGTGTCTAATGACACCTTAAAAAAATGCCCCAATCCGCCCCTAACCACTCCTACATGGGGTTAGACTCTTGGGTGTAGGTGCCTACTGCCTACCACCCAATTAACCTTAATTTTTTTTGTCATTATGGGCTTGTTAAAGCTCATTAATGTCACCATTAACTCTAATTTTGAAATTGATATATATTATTGTAGACACTTACACTTTAGGCATGTACTTTGTAGGCGTCACTTATAGAATTTTCCCCTAAATGTTGATCAGTGAGATGAAAGGTTGAGATCTAAGACTGCACGCTATAGCAGATAAATGTTATTTTTGTTTTGTATTGCTTTGTTTTTACATCTAAAGCATTATATCGCAGGCATCGTACAACCATGTTGAAGCCAAGGGCTTTGCTTAGAATGAGCCCTGTTACACATCAGCATTATGTATCTGACTAACTCTGTAATCCTAAGACCTTTCAAAGATTCAAAATTAATTTTTATTAAATCAATAGCACCTAGCTTCACTTTTTACCTTTTCTTTTTGGTCTATACCCTATTTTATTTTGTGAGTTTTTATTCTGTCTAATTTTCTCTCCTTAAATAATGGAAACTTTGCAAGTTAAGCTGTAAATTACATTACATTAGTGACTTCTATTCCACCTTAACTTTGCAGTTCTAGGCAGATTACAAAAGAGATAAGCTGGACATTTCCAGGAGAATTACAGGATCAGGTACTAATTAGAAGACTGTGACTTACTCCAAATTAAGGGATACTAAGGTACGGTGTTAGCTTGTCTTGACAAAGTTCTTGAAGAGTAAGGTTTTTATTTCCCTTCAGTGGGATATGTAATCAGGCGATGTTAACAGTATGTGGGTGAGATGGTTTGTTAGTATAAACACCATAAATATAGGCTGAGAAGATGGATGCTGGAATGGATGAGAACTATATTTTTTAAACTAAAAGAGTAAAAGATGACTGTAATGAGGGACATATAGAGGATGATGGAAAATATTAGGAACATGTGAAATCTGTGATGTGACAAGGTAGGCATGAACAAGTGAACAGATAGGTCAACCAGTTGTTGACTACTATACTATCAGCAGAGTGTCTGCAAGCATTCTAGCCTCCCTGTACCATTTTCATGCTGACCTCAGCAGCTTCCACAAATAAAAGACATGATCAACACAAGGGGCCCCTTTAATGGTCTTCATTTTAAACATGTAAACAATGCTCACTGTCCCCCAATGGAAAGCTCCAAATTGCCACAAAAAGCTGAACTTTATTTTTTAGTCTTATTGTTTCTAAATAAACAGAAGCTTATCAGTTTCTATTAGATGTTTGTGTATTATGTGGTTGGTTTGTGGGTTCCCCTCACCATAACTCTAACACCATAACTCTATCAAACTTTGCAGCTTGGTCCTTGGGGAACATCAAATTATTTTTCTTATTCTAGTGCAATAGGTGTGTCATTCTAGATGAGTGTATAATATCCCAGTGCTCTTGAGCTGTGCAGAAGGTATCCACTCCAGCTTTTGAATCCCTCCTTCTTCACCAGAGGGCTCTGCTGCCCCCTTCCAGTTTTTTTCCTTCTACATGCTAACCGGAAGCAGTCTTTCTTATCTGCTCAGCTTATTTCTTTATTTATGTTGGTCTTTTTGCTTGATTTCAGTTCTAAGAGCTCCCCTAGTGGAGGGTACAGCTCTGCCTGCACGGAGAAGCAGACTACAGTCTGCAGCTGACAGGCTGATCCCTTGTGGTACCTGTTGGCCAGCCTGCAGAAGCCTTTTTGGAGTCTGGGGTCTATTCCCCTTGTGGCATTGCTTACGTACTGCATTGAAGGGATTGAGCGCATGCTGTTAGGTAATGGTAGGGGGCTCAGTGGGGTCTCACAGGGTGCAAGCTGCAATTTGCATCCCTCTTTTTGCATCCGTCGGTCTGCGGGGGTTGGAGGCTCAGTCAGATACCATTCAGATTGACAGTCTGAAGATTCAGTGATTTCTTTTCCCAGATCCAGCTACCTTTGGAGCTGAGGCAGGCTGTAACACATTGCCAGTACAGGCTGTTACAGCTTATAAGGAAAATCCGGGGGGGGAGGGGGAGGGAGGTGTCTGTAAATCTTATTTTTAAAGGTTTCTCCTTGTTCCTTTAGGCACCATCACCTCTAAAATTTCTAGCTTTTTCTTTTTATTTAAGCATTTTGGAGCTCTTTTGTGCGCCAAAACTCTGCTGTGGTAGCCATCATGGATTTCTGAATTTTTTAAAAGTTCTCTAGAAGCTTCAACTAATCACTTTGTTTTGCCTCAAAACTGGCAGGGATGGAGTCCTCTAGCTCTTTTAACCCTAACTCATGCTAGGTTTGCCCTAGATAGGTGCCTGAAGAGTGCTCTTGCGCCACATGCTGCACAGCACATGAAGGGAGACCAGAGCAGTTGGCTTAGCCTCCCCTTTGCTAAGGCTGAGGAATGGGCCTGAAGCCCGTTGGTTGTGGCTAAATTCCTTCTAGAGCCCTAGATTGGTGGGTGTCCTAAACGCAGGGATGTGGCGGCCTTAGAGCCCAAGAGATGTAAAGGAGACTCAGCAGTGATTAGTATGTTATTTTCTCCAGAATTTGTTAATTTGATGTGGAGATCCTTACAGGACAGCCGAACTTCCAAAGGGAAGTCTGGCAGCGCACCTGAAGGCGCACAAGGGGGCAGGGGCTCCCAGGGATCATATGCCTCTTTGGCTGAGGCTGGCCAGGATCTAGGGCTTTTCCAAGGGATATTCAGAGGATGAAGGGTCTCTTACCATGTCCTTACTGCCTCAGAGCGTGCCCTCCCTGTTAGGAAATGCAGGGTCACAGACAGGTGCGTGTGCATTAGATCTAATAATGTCCCTCAATCAAGGGGATGATCCATAGTCCTCCATATATGCAAACCCTTAGCTCTGTTAGATCTTATTGCTGATTCTCTGTGGAAATTAAATTTGGACTCCCAGCAGGTCCCCTCTGCTCCCTGCTCTGTTATGAGTGGAGTAGGAGCCCAGTCTTCTTTGTTTCCCTGGCATCTTGATATCAATGGAGCATTGGGATTATCCTGAAGAAACCCTTAAAGTAGCCAGGACAATGCCTCTGCTGTATCCACAGGATACAGGAGTGTCATCAGCTGTTCACTCAGCCCAAAGTGGATTCCTTGATAGTGCAGGTTACCAAATGCACGTCCCTGCCAAGTGAGGGAGGTGTGGTATAGAAGGATATGCAGGATTGCAGAGTAGATGTGATTCTCAAAAGACAGTTTGAGGCTTTGGCTTTGGGAATCAAAGTGGCCACAGCAGCTTCTTTTGTGATATGTGCCTTGTCATACCAGGGAGTCTTGAGCTGGCGAGTGGCAAGCCTTTGCCCCAGCTCTTATTGGCAGCCCGCAGAATGCTCTGGATCAGGCAATGGGCTGGTGATTCCACTTCTATGGCTACTCTCAGCAGACTTCCTTTCAAGGGACAAATGTTCAGTAAGTGACTGGATGATCTCATGATCAGTGTAGCAGATCACCGACCAAAATCTCTGCCTGACAGCAGACCCAGAACCTCCAGAGGCTCAGGGTATTTTATTTTTCGTGGCTTCAGGTATTTTCGGCAGGAGGAACTCAGGAGGAACTGCCTCTTAGAGATCCTTCCAAAGATCCAGGCAGAGGTTTTCAGGGCCCAGGCAAAGCCAAACCTCCAGTTCTCATCCTGCTTCAACCTTTAAAAAGACACAATGACGTCAGGTTGGGAGCAGTTCCCCTCAAGACAGGGGGATGGCTCTCAGACTATGTGGAGGCCTGGGCACAGATATCGTCAGATCGTTGGGTACTGGAAATCATTCAGAGCAGTTACAAGCTGGAATTTGCCTAACCCTTAATAGACTAGTTTGTGGACTCCCCAGTGGGGCAACAAGAAAAAGCTGGCAGGGTGGAAGCTACAGTAGAGAGGTTGTTGGATATTCAGGCAATAGAGCCTGTGCCACTCAAAAATTTGGGCTCAGATAGGTATTCCATATACTTCATCATGCCAAAGGAAGGCTCAGATGATCGGAGACTCATTCTGGATCTTACTCATGTCAATGCAGTGCTCAAAGTTCTGCACTTTTGTATGGAGACAGTTCGATTGGTCATAACAGCGGTTGCACCGGGGTAGTTCCTAGCCCCTCTGGATTTGACAGAGACCTATTTGCACATTCCCATATATCTGGACCACAGAAAGTTCCTGAGGTTTCATGTTCTGGAAAACCATTACCAGTTCTCAGCTCTTCCCTTTAAGCTAGTGACAGCATCTTGCATGTTCACCAAGGTGATGTTAATGGTGGTTGCCTACCTAGAAACATAGAAAGATGACGGCAGAAAAGGGCTATAGCCCATCAAGTCTGCCCACTAAGAAGCTGCTGCCCTAGGCAGTGGCCAGTCTTGCCTAATAATTGGGGCAACCCTTGCCCCACCCCCATTTTGGATACTTGGGGGGAGGGGGAGCGCCAACTCTTCCCTTACCTCAGGCAGCAGTTTACTTTGAGCCGCCCCTGCTAAGGACTGTTGCTTCAGTGACTGAGTTCAGTGAATTGTCAGGAGCAAATAAAGCCATGGGTATTTATAAATGAAGTTAATGGTATTGTAGCTGAATGGACACTGGTTCTGATTGAACTGGAAGTTCAAAGTTGCAGTTATAAACTGCTGGACCAAAGCAATAAAATAAAATGTAATGGCAAGGGCCAGCCTCCTGGCAAGTGCTGTACATTGGCATGTGAAGGATCTCCAGCTTGATCTCCATATCCCTGGCCTGGTTGAGGTTGGGGATGCTGGGAAAGGCAGCATTCATAGATACTGGAGAGAGGTAAGAGAGAGTCATAGCTAGCTCTAGCTTAAAAGTAACACCCAGTGGTCATATTCAGGGGCTTTGATTGCAGGGTTCTGTAAAGAGTCCTGGTGGATGACTCATAAAAAAGGCTATATTGTTATGATCAGACTAGGGAAGCATATTGGGAGGATATAAAACCAGAAGAAAAATCCATGGGCAGTTGTGAATGAATGCTTCTGGTGCCAGATCCCAGCACTAGCTTCAATTGTGCTGGACATATAAAGAAGTCAGAAAACTGCCAAAAATTAAATTCTAGTGTGACAGACACTCCATTCCTGAACCAGTGTGTATATCAGGGGTGTCGCCAGGTCCCTACATTTTCTCTCCACTGTGGCCCGCCCTAACAACTTCCTATTTCCGCTAGGGTGGGCTGCAGTGGAGAGAAGATGCAGGGACCAGTGGCAAGGAATCACTACTGCTGCTCGGCAATTTTTACAGAAAACTAAAGGTAGATGTGGCGGTGGTGGTGGATGGGGGAGTAGAATGGGAAAAGTGCCAATTATGGGGAGAAGGATGAAAGCCTTAGATGCCAGGAAGGGGAGCGGTAGAGAGGGCCAGCAGCAAGATGCCGCTTCCTCAAGCAAGATAGAGAGTGGGAGTGGGAGAAGGGAGAGACTCAGGTTAGGAAAGTAGAGAAAGATAGACTCAGGGATCGGTTAAGGGAGTGAGTGAGAGATGTCAGATTTGAAAGATGGATGGGGAGGACAGAGGGGCTAGAAGGGGAACAGGGAGAGATGGCTGAGGGGGTAGAACGGGCATAGGGAGAATTGTTGTGAGGAGCTTCATTAACATTCTTTTTCTCCTCCTTCCATCCTTCTGGGCTGTCATCCACTTTCTCAGTTGTCTCTCTAGAAGTGAGATGGTAGGAGCCTGTCTTTTCTGCTCATGTTTTCTTTTTCAATTAAATTTGGTCTTTTAGCTAACCATTTGCGAGGCTTTTTGATGCTGCAAAGGATCCTATTCTTGGGACAGCTCTGGCTGTGGGAGAGTGCAGACTCTGAGGTTGAGAGTCTTCTTCCAGGGGCAGACTGCTTTGCAGTGCACCCACTTGGACAGCCTTCACTAACAGTTTGGGGTCTCAGACTCACCACAGGTTCACCCACAGTGGGCTGGATCAGGGCCGGCTGCTTTCCTCCCTCTATTTGTGTGCACAAGGTCTGGAGGGGGGTTGAGGTCTCCGGCCAGTTATTTGCGCCTAAGAGGCAGTTCAGAGACACAAGCAATCTGGATTCCAGGCTTGTTAAGGCAGAAGTTCTCCCTATAAGCTGTTTGCAGCTTACACACTTGCAGCTTTTAGCATACAGCATGGCACAGTGAGTACAGGCTGACATCTTGGCAAACAAAATGGGGGGTGTCTTTAAAATTTATTTTTGGGGGGGTTCTGGGGTTAGAGTTAGATTCCCCCTACCTCTAATCTTAAAATCACTAATTTTTAGTCTCCAGGGTAGCTCCTCCTGGCCATTTTTGATTTATTAATTTGAAGATAAAAGCCTCTATCTGCCTCAAAACATCTTGATTTTGCTTAGAAACAGATGTAGTCCCGGTGGTGCCCACAGATGGATGTGCTTCACCACAGCTGCCTTGGACAGTGGAAGCTCGTCACAGTCCCCAGGAATTGGTTATTGGATAGAAAACAGAAGGTAAGGTTAAATGGTCATTTTCCTCAGTGGAGGAGAGTAAACAGTGGAGTGCTGCAAGGGTCTGTACTGGGACCAGTGTTATTTAACTTATTTATAAATGATCTGGAAATTGGAACGATGAGTGAGGTGATTAAATTTGCAGATGATACTAAACTGTTCAAAGTTATTAAAACGCATGCGGATTATGAAAAATTGCAGGCGGACCTTAGGTATTTGGAAGACTGGACGTCCAAATGTCAGATGAAATTTAATGTGGACAAATGCAAAGTGATGCACATTGGGAAGAATAACATGAATTACAGTTACCGGATGCTAGGGTACACCTTGGGGATTAGCGGCCAAGAAAAGGATCTGGGTGTCATCGTAGACATTACGATGAAATCTTCTGCCCAATGTGTGGCGGCAGCCAAAAAAGCAAATAGGATGCTAGGAATTATTTTAAAAAAGGGATGGTTAACGAGACTAAGAATGTTATAATGCCCCTGTATCGCTCCATGGTGCGACCTCATCTTGAGTATTGCGTTCAATTCTGGTCTCCTTATCTCAAGAAAGATATAGTGGCACTAGAAAAGGTTCAAAGAAGAGAGACCAAGATGGTAAAGGGGATGGAATTCCTCTCGCATGAGGAAAGACTAAAACGGTTAGGGCTCTTCAGCTTGGAAAAGAGACGGCTGAGGGGAGATATGATTGAACATAAGAACATAAGAACTGCCATCTCCGGATCAGACCTTCGGTTCATCAAGTCCGGCGATCCGCACACGCGGAGGCCCTGCCAGGTGTACACCTGGCGTAATTTATAGTCCACCATATCTTTATATGCCTCTCTTAAGGAGATATGCATCTAGTTTGCTCTTGAAGCCTAGGACGGTCGATTCCGCAATAATCTCCTCTGGGAGGGCATTCCAGGTGCCAACCACTCTCTGAGTGAAGCAGAACTTCCTGACATTAGACCTGAACCTGTCCCCCCTTAGCTTCATTACATGTCCTCTAGTCCGTGTCAAATTGGACAATGTAAATAATCTTCTCTGCTCTATTTTGTCGATTCCTTTCAGTATTTTGAAGGTCTCGATCATATCCCCACGCAGTCTCCTTTTCTCAAGGGAGAACAAGCCTAGTGTTATAAGTCTATCCTCGTATTCCAGTTTCTCCATACCCTTCACCAGTTATGTTGCTCGTCTCTGCACCCTCTCCAGCAGTTTTATATCCTTCTTTAGGTAGGGAGACCAATGTTGGACGCAGTATTCCAAGTGTGGTCTGACCATTGCCCTATAAAGCGGCATTATAACTTTCTCCGATCTACTCGAGATTCCTTTCTTTATCATGCCCAACATTCTATTTGCCTTCTTTGCCGCTGCCGCGCATTGTGCCGACGGCTTCAGGGTCCTATCTATCAGTACACCCAGGTCCTTTTCTTGTTCACTCTTCCCCAGAGTTGCACCTGACATTGTATACTCGTATTCCTTATTCTTATTGCCTAAATGCATTACCTTGCATTTCTCCACATTGAACTTCATCTGCCATTTCTCCGCCCATGTTTCTAACCAACACAAGTCGCTCTGGAGTTCCTCTCTATCCTCCTGCGATCTGATTGCCCGGCATAGTTTTGTATCGTCTGCAAACTTGATGATCTCACTGGATGTTCCATCCTCCAGGTCATTGATATAAATATTAAAAAGGATCGGCCCAAGTACCGAGCCCTGGGGTACACCACTAGTCACTTTCTCCCAGTCGGAGAACTTCCCATTTATGCCCACTCTCTGCTTTCGGTTTTCCAGGCGTTTGCCTATCCATCTTTGTATATCTCCCTCTATGCCATGGCTTTGTAGTTTCCTGAGAAGTCTTTCGTGTGGAACTTTGTCGAACGCTTTCTGGAAGTCCAAGTATATTATGTCCACCGGCTTCCCACTATCAATTTGCTCGTTCACGGTCTCAAAAAATTGGAGTAAATTCGTCAAACATGATTTCCCTTTCCTGAATCCATGTTGACTGGGTTTCATCAAGTCGTGTGCGTCCAAGTGCCGGACTATGCTATCCTTGATCAGTGCTTCAACCATCTTGCCGGGGACAGACGTAAGACTCACAGGCCTATAGTTGCCTGGTTCCCCTCTCGATCCTTTTTTGAAAATTGGCGTGACGTTCGCTATCCTCCAGTCGTCCGGTATCTGTCCAGTTCTGATTGTCAGGTTTGCAAGTTTTTGCAATAACTCTCCGATTTCAACCTTCAATTCCTTTAAGACTCTCGGGTGAATTCCATCCGGTCCAGGGGATTTGTCACTTTTAAGTTTGTCGATCTGATAGTATATCTGGTCTAAGTCCACTTCAACTGTGGTGAGGCTGTCTTCTATTACTCCTGCAAATACTTTCTCCGCTTCAGGTATTGTTGAGGTGTCCTCCTTCGTAAAGACGGACGCAAAGAAGGAATTTAGTTTGTCTGCGATTTGTTTATCTTCCTTGATGTACCCTTTTCTTCCCTGGTCGTCCAGGGGTCCCACTGCCTCTTTTGCAGGTTTTTTTCCCTTTCACGTATCTAAAGAAGGGCTTGAAGTTTTTGGCCTCCTGGGCTATTTTTTCCTCATATTCCTGTTTGGCATCCCTCACCGCCTTGTGACATTTCTTCTGATCATCTTTATGTTTGTTCCAGGCTTCGGTTGTCTTTATGCATTTCCATTTTTTGAAAGAGTCCTTCTTTTCTTTTATGGCTTCCTTCACCTGTATGGTAAGCCATGCCGGTTCTCTTTTGCTCTTTGTTCTCCGATCTTTGGAAATCCTCGGAATGTAGAGATCTTGTGCTTCTGTGATAGTATTTTTCAGTAGGGACCATGCCTGATCTACCGTTTCAAGTTTGTCCACCATCTTCTCGAGTCGTTTTTCTACCATGGCTCTCATGCGATCGTATTTACCCTTTTTAAAGTTTAAGGTGGTGGTTAAGGTTTTGGCATGTTTCCCTTTCTCGATGTCAAGTTTAAAGTTGATTACATTGTGATCACTCGTTCCCAGTGGAACCATGACTTCCACTTCTGTTATCGGTCCCGTGAGGCCATTTAGGACCAAGTCCAAGGTGGCGTTGCCTCTTGTCAGCTCTTTTACCATTTGTTCCAGGAAGCAATCCCCTAGCACCTCCAGGAACTTGGCCTCCTTGCCGCAGTTGGAAGTTGCTAGTTTCCAGTCTATCCCTGGGAAATTGAAGTCTCCCAATATAATTACATTGCCTGTCTTTCATTCTTGTTTGATTTCCTCCATCATTTCTGAGTCAGTTTCCTCCGCCTGTCCTGGGGGACGATAGTAAAGGCCAATTTTCGTATCTGCGCCATATTGACCAGGAATTTTGATCCAGAGTGACTCAAGCTTCTCTTTCATTTCTGTTGTAACCATTTCAACAGAATCTATTCCCTCCTTAACATATAGAGCAATACCTCCGCCTTTCTGCCCTACTCGATCTCTTCTATACAGTTTGTATCCCTGTAGTACTGTGTCCCATTTGTTTTCTTCATTCCACCATGTTTCTGTTATGCCAATGATATCCAATATGTCATGTCTTGCTATTGTCTCTAGTTCCCCCATTTTGTTACCTAGACTTCTAGCATTCGTATACATACATCTAAGTTCCCTTCGTGTTACCTTTTTGGACCTTCTACTCTTGGCCGTCCCTATAGTTTCAATTACGGTATCCTTTACTGCTCCTGTGTTATCACCCTTGTTTGCTGTGTGGTCGTCCCCTCCTGTGTCTGAGTTGTCCCTTCCTGCTTTTTCTCCCTTATTGGCTGTGAGGTTGTCTTCTCTTGTGTAGGAGTAGTAGTCCTTGGCTTCTTCGTCGGGGCATCCTGCTATCCGTGCCATCGACCGGTGGTCGACTGTCGGCTTTCCCCTATCTTTCAGTTTAAAGCCTTCTCGATTGCCTTCTTCATGTTGCCTGCCAAAACTCTTGCTCCTTCCTTGTTGAGGTGTAGTCCGTCCCTTCTGTAGTACTTGCTTTTTCCCCAGAACGCCGTCCAGTTGCGCACGAAGTCGAAGCCTTCTTCTTCGCACCATCGTCTCATCCAGGCGTTGATTACTTGCAATTCCCCTTGTCTCTTTCCATCCGCTCTTGGAACTGGGAGGATCTCAGAGAAGGCCACCTTCACCTCCCTGATCTTCAGTTGTCTTCCGAGTGAGCGGAGCTGGCCCTTCAGCTCTTCCCTGTCATACTTCCGCCCGCTCACATCATTTGTTCCCACGTGGATAAGCACAGCGGTGTCCTCTCCCCCTGCGCCATCTATGATCCTGGAGATCCTGTTGGTCACATCCTTCACTCTTGCTCCAGGCAGACAGGTGACGACTCTGTCCTCTCTTCCTCCTGCGGTGTGGCTGTCCACATGTCGTATAATGGAGTCGCCTACGATGATCCCCATCTTCTTTATTCAGGAGTTCCTTGGGGGGCGTAGGTCCACGTCCTTGGAGTAGGGCCAGTCTTCTTCCTCCAATGATACTCTTGAAATTGTTTCCTGTTCTTTGGGTGGGGGGATGTCTTCCTGTGCTCTCACTATTCCTCCTGGTGTGCGGTTGTCTCCTACCTCGTCTTCGGTTTCTTCTGTGTTTGCATGGGTGTCTTCTCTCCTCACATGGGTTTCCTGAGTACAGTTTTCCAGCCCTGGGATCTCTACGTGGTGCTGATGAGCTTCCTCTATGAACATTTCTAGTTCCTTGACCTCGTCATTTGGGCTGTACTCCACTAGAATCTTCTCCTGTGCTAGGATTCTGTCTTCGAGTTCAATCACTGTTCCTTCCAATAGTCTTACCTGACGTTTCAAGCTATCCATCTCCATGCATCGATTGCAAATGTATGCCTGGATCCCTGAAGGGAGGTAGTCATACATATTGCAGCCGATACAGAAGACCGGAAAGCTCACCTTCTGACTTCCTTGGGCTTCCATTTCTTGCTTCCCTCGTGTGTGCTTGTGTCCCTTGCCTGCTGCTTCCTTATGTTGCTTGCCTTGCTGTCTCTTTTGTGTGTGCTGTCTCCGCTCTACCTCACCTTGATTGTATGTGTGGGTTTGTTCCCTTGGCGTCTGTCTCTTCCTTACCTTCTGTGTTTGTCGCTTCCTTACAAAATCCTGAGTGGAGTAGAACGGGTACAAGTAGATCGATTGATGAAGTTACTGAGAAATATTTTTAAAACCAATTGGAGGAAATTTTTTTTCACTCAGAGAATAGTTAAGCTCTGGAACACATTGCCAGAGGATGTGGTAAGAGTGGATAGCGTAGCTTGTTTTAAGAAAGAGTTGGACAAGTTCCTGGAAGAAAAGTCCATAGTCTGTTATTGAGAAAGACACAGGGGAAGCCACTGCTTGCCCTGTATCGGTAGCATGGAATATTGCTAACCTTGGATTTTGGCCAAGTACTAGTGACCTGGATTGGCCACCATGAGAACGGGCTACTGGGCTTGATGGACCATTTGTCTGACCCAGTATGGATATTCTTATGTTCTTATTCCTTGGATTAATGCCAGGCTTGTGGTGATTGGATATCTAAGGATCGTCCATGTTTCACATGCCACGTAGTATGTTGGGGGGGGGGGGGAGTGGCGGGAGCACTGGCTTAGCCTCCTTTGGTCCCTTGGGAGGTGATAGTGCCCAGTTGGACAGTGGAAGCTTATCACAGTCCCAGGATTCCTTAGATTAATGCCAGGTTTGTGGTGAATGGACATCTAAGGATTGCCTGTGTTTCACATGCCGTGCAGTATGTGGGAAATCACTCCGTGGACCTATTCAAAGTATTATATGGATGATATAACAGAGTTCACAGGCTTGCTCAGAATCATGGAGGGGAAAACTGGGGCAAACCCCAGAGGAAAAACCACCTCACAGCCCAATCATCGCATGGACAAGTAAACCAGAGGTTATATCAATTCATATATGTTTTTACGTTGTGAAAAAACTACGGTTTACTATAGCTTATAGTCAAAGAACTTAGGCAAACTTAGCTTGCAGCTTGCGAGTTCCGACATGCATGTTTTGGTCCTGCCTCAGGGAACACACAGGAAAAATCTTAAGAGAAACACTCATGCGATGGGAGATTCCAACAGAGGACTGTTGTCTCAAAGCTGTTAAACTGCGCGTTGTGCGCTTCTCTATGTGAGACAACAGTCCTCTGTCGGAATCTCCCATCACATGAGTGTTTCTCTTAAGATTTTTCCTGTGTGTTCCCTGAGGCAGGACCAAAACATGCATGTCGGAACTCGCAAGCTGCAAGCTAAGTTTGCCTAAGTTCTTTGACTATAAGCTATAGTAAACCGTAGTTTTTTCACAAC
Source organism: Geotrypetes seraphini (assembly GCF_902459505.1). Classification (NCBI taxonomy): domain Eukaryota; kingdom Metazoa; phylum Chordata; class Amphibia; order Gymnophiona; family Dermophiidae; genus Geotrypetes; species Geotrypetes seraphini. The sequence goes on along the minus strand of NC_047091.1, from coordinate 78,503,718 downwards.
GTAAAAACATATATGAATTGATATAACCTCTGGTTTACTTGTCCATGCGATGATTGGGCTGTGAGGTGGTTTTTCCTCTGGGGTTCGCCTCAGTTTTCCCCTCCATGATTCTGAGCAAGCCTGTGAACTCTGTTATATCATCCATATAATACTTTGAATAGGTCCACGGAGTGATTTTCCTTCAGTTCAACACTTGCATTTTATCACTCCTGTTACATTGTTTGTAACTGGTCCCCTTTCCCATATTTGACTTGAGTGTGCAGTATGTGGGGGCAGGGAGGGAGTGGCAGGAGCATTGGCTTAGCCTCCTTTGGTCCCTTGGGGGCTGTTAGCGTCCAGTTGGTCTGAGGACCAAGAAAAAATTCCAGATTTGAACCAGGGAGCAGCGCAAGTGCATCCCCAGCAAAGCACAGCTGTGACGTGGCCGTAAAACCCCAGAAAAGAGCTTGTGAGCATCCACAGAGGCCATTTGGACATTCTTGTCAATATGATGTTTGAAGCTTACATGATTAACAAGGGCTGCATGGATCCCTCGGGGATCACGGCTGTGCTGGCACCAGGGGATCTCCCCCATGAGCACAATTCCCGAGCAACAGTGCCATGCGCAAGATCCTAGTCTGAGGAAAACTTGGATTAAATGGACTCTTTTCAGTGCCTTTACTCTCTTAGTCAAGGTGCTCTATAGTAGCTGCTACTTCATCTCTAGGGAGGCCGAATCCAGATCTGGTAGAGGCCCCTGATCTCGGGGAGGGCCCGACTGTATGGAGGCTATTTAAGCCTTCAGCGCTTTTGGAGGTGATCACAATCCACAGTCCTTTGCTACACAGTGCTTGCTTATAAGCAGCACAAAGGTACAGACTTCCTGTTTTCCCCTCTCATCAAGACATTACCAAAATGCTCACAGACCACTGGGAGGTCCCAGAGGAGCCTCTTTGGGTGGCCAAAGCCATGGCAAAGCTCTGTCCAATGGATGTGGACTTTAACCAGCTCTTTGTTCCTCCAAAAGTGGATTCAAGTTTCAAGTTTATTAAAAATTTGATAAAACGCTAATCATAAATTCTAAGCGTTTTACAAAAGAAAATTTAAAAAGGGGTCCAGTTAACAAACTATTAATGACATAATATTACTTACGAGAATAATGGGGAGAAATACAATTTGAAACAATGAGAGAACAATTAAGGATAATAACATAGGGAAAGGGAAAAAATAAATTTTTATATAGAAAATGAATTTTTATATTGAAAATGAGCTAGAAAATCCCATAGACCAATTCACTGGTGGCACAGGTTACAAAGCGTACCTCCCTTCCCATTGAAGGCAGCATGGTATTAAAGGATGCCCAGGATAGCAGGCTGGATTTTGTTTATAAGAAGCTCTTTGAGGCCGTGACCTCAGGTTTGAAAGCAGATGCATCATCGTCTTTTGTTACCCGGGCTTGTCATTCCAAGTTATGCCACAGTCTAGAGCAGGGGTACCCACACTTTTTTGGCTTGCGAGCACATTTAAAATGACCAAGTCAAAATGATCTACCAACAATAAAATTTAAAAAAGCACAAAGCACACTGTACGCAGAGAAAATGTTAATTTACATTCAAGGTTTTTTTTCAAAGAGGTCAAGGCAGATGATTTTAAAATATGCAATGTTACCTCAGTAACAACTATACAAAAATAGACAAATATACCTCCTCCCCTTTTACTAAACCGTGATAGTGGTTTTTAGAGAGAGCAGCGCTGAATGTCCCATGCTGCTCCCGACGATCATAGGCTCCTTACGCTAAAAACTGCTATTGCGGTTAGTAAAAGGGGGCCATAATGCAAAATATGGACAGCAGATATAAATTCTCAAAATGGACACATTTTGATCACTAAATTGAAAATAAAATAATTTTTCCTACCTTTGTTGTCTGGTGATTTCATGAGTCTCTGGTTGCACTTCCTTCTGACTGTACATCCAATATGTCTTCCCTTCTTTCTGCCTCCTGCAAGCTTCCTCTCCTCCAGATCTCATTCCATTACCCAACCAACATCTCTCTCCCTCCATGAGTCCACCCTAAACTCAGGGAACTGCTTTGATACGTCCCACACGTTCAGGAATGGAGTGTTTGTCACACTAGAAGGAAAGATTAGGTTTTTACCTTGGTAATCTTCTGTCTAATATATAGATACTCCATTCCTGAAGCCCCACCTCAGATGTTCATTTGCCCGCTTACTGCCTCAAAGGTGCTGGGGAATCCAGCCATCTTGTTTTTGCTTTGTCCAGCTTTGACAAGGATAGAGGATGCAACTGCCGCATTGAAGAAGCTAGGAGGTTTCTATAAAATCTCCTACTCTCTTAGTGCAGGTTGCACTCAAGTCGATGATTTGTTTGTTTTTCACCTTGTTTTGTATTACAAATTGTTAAATTTTGTTTATCTGTTATATGTTTAATTATATGAGCAGATCAGACATGCTTCTTAGGGAGTAACCCATACTCCTTCCTATTCCATTTCCTCTCCAAAACTGACCATCTGTTTTGTTATGAACTGAGGAACTGGAGGACAGCCCATAAGGATAGGAAGCAGAGCAAAAGAATGCTAATGAAGCTCCCTACAAGAATTCATGCAATAAGGGATTGACTACCCGCAGGTTCAGGAATGGAGTGCCTTTCTATTAGAAAGAAGATTCTTGAGGAAAGAACCTAATATTTCCTTGCACAGCTGCCTAGAGGCTCTTTGCATCAGATCCAAACTCAAATTCAAGCATTAAGGAATCAAGAAGCCTCTTGTCTCCCTCCTCCTTTTGCCCTAGACCAAGTGACAAAACATATCTGAAGAAAAGATTTGTATTTCAAGATGAACAGCTCTTCTGAAAGGTGATTTCTGTCAACAGGCAGAGTTTAGACTTTGGATTTTACTTTGTTTCTTCATCTTAAATGTGCGTTGTAAAAATGCAAATATAACTCTGGTTTAGCTTATTTTAAAGCCAGACCATCACAGCACCTGCAAAAGAAGTGTTACTGCTGCTGGCTATACTTGAGCCAATATTAGGCTTCTGCCACCAAAAGATAACTGAATGACTTACCCATGGCTCTATCATCCATTTAAATTGGACCACTTGGTCCTCAGCTTAAATGGACAACTTATCTGGTGTTAGAACTGCTATTTTTGCAGTCCCAGTTATTTCAATAAATGAATAAAGCTATTTATACATGAATACATTTTAGTCAGATAAGGTTTCCATCCAGAATGTATGTACATTTAAAATTAATTTGGATTTAGCTCATGCTTTTTTGGAGGTCACTCAAATTGAGTTATATTCAAATACAATAGATATCTCTCATTCTTTAGACTAGGGATTCATGTACTAATCTATTCAACACACGTTGAATAGCCCCATTGACCACAATGGGATCTGTGTTAAGGTTTTATAATTTGATATACTGCTCTTCATTCAAAGAATATGTGTCACAATAGATTCAAAACAATCAAACAAAAACATACATCTGATGCTAAAACAAGAGAAAACACAAATAAAAACATGTATTTAAAACTAAAACAAACATAAAACACCACAACAATGGAGTGACAAAAAATGATATAAAAGGAAAAACCACCTAAGGAACTAATTCAAAATTAAAACCTACTGATACAAAAAAGAGACATAAGAACAAGACATGGAGAAGACAATCTGCCACACTAGTTGCTACATCATAGAACCTAACCTGCTTCCTAAGAAAACCTGATAAAATTTTAAGGTGACTAAGGGCTCCTTTTACTAAGGTGCGCTAGAGTTTTTAGGAAATTACCATGTGCTACGCTTCTAGAACTAACGCCAACTCAATGCTGGCGTTAAGGTCTAGTGTGCGCTATTCCGCGCGTTAAAGCCCTAACGCACCTTTGTAAAAGGAGCCCTAAGTTTTTGTTTGATTCCCCTCTTAGTTATGGTTGTAACTTATTCCATAAACAAAGGAGCTAGATATACAGTATACCGTAAATGTGGTAAATCTAGTAGTTGTCAAACTCATATCATTTATAAAGGACAAATGCAATAGCCAAAAATGAGATGATGTAATATTTGGAAGCAATAAACAAGCCAGATAATGTGGCAGGGCAATATAAAGAGCCCTATTTGCAAGAAGAATGTTAAATTGAAATCTAGAAAAAATTAGAAGCCGATGTTGTGTATAAAGTAAGGGAGTGATAAGATGATTTTTACCTTCATTAGATAATCTTACAGCTGTATTTTGAATTGTCTGGAGTCTTTTCATAGTAAATGCAATGATTCCAGCCAAAAGAGAATTACAGTAGGCAAGGCAACTGGCTATCAAAGAATGTATCAAAATTTGTCAATCTGCCTCATCATAAATTTCACAACTACAATACATCTAAGATGATAAAAAGAACAACTAAAGATGTGATATACTCCTTAAACATAGGATGCAAGTCTAATATGACTCCCAGCACTAGAAGTGAGTTTCTATAAGTAAGTGTAACATTTTGGATTATAGGAGCAGGAATAGACTACATAGTACTTCAGCAAACAAAATAGCTTTGATTTTTTTTTGGGGGGGGATTTAATTTTAGCCAGTGATCTTTGAGACAACAAGCCACTGACTCCAGGAAGCATTCAGAGGACTGATGTCTGACGAAAAAGGCTCCACCGAAATCAATCTGAATACCCGCTTAAGAATACACATAGGGCTCCTTTTATGAAGCTGAGTTAGCGGTTTTAGCGCATGCAGCTTTTTAGTGTGCGCTAAATCCGCGCTACGTGGCTAGAACTAACGCCAGCTCAATGCTGGTGTTAGCGTCTAGCGTGGCCGCCAGTTTAGCCATGCTATTACGCGCGTTAAACCGCTAATGTGGCTTTGTAAAAGGAGCCCATAGACACCAAAACTCTGAATGTTGATTTTGATGTGGAATATTTCAATTCTGCCAACTCCCTTAATATGTTCAAAGCAACTAACAAAGATTATTGGTAAAATAAAGTAGAGAGATTACATTAGAATTTTTTGAAATAAATAATATTTCAGGTTCTTTCTAAACATGTAATAAGTCTGAGTAGCCTTCAGATTTTCAGGTAATGATTTCCAAAGTTGTACAGCTTTATTGGAGAAGGCACCCTCTAATATTTTCCTGTAATGGGTTCCTGGAAAAGGTAGAAAAAAGTGATTTCTTTTTCTCAGGGAACAACAGCAAAAAGGAAGAGAGAAGACCCAGTAATGGTTCTGGGATTGTATCATCAAAAACTTTTAAAAAATGATCAGGTCAATTTAAAGAAAACACATGCCTAAATAGGTAGTCAATGTAGCTTTATCAGAGAGGTGGTAACATGATTGAATTTTGATTGTTGAAAAATAAGTTTGGCAGCCATATTTTGAAGGATCTGTAATCTAGAAAGATTATTTGGAAAGAGAACAATATAGACGGTTACAATAGTCAAGCTTAGACAGGACAAATGTCCTAAGACTGCATAATGATTGTCAGAGGACAAGAGATGGATTCTACACAATTGCCACAGTTTTAAAAATACCAATCAAACTAGTGAATTGACCTGAAGTTCAAAAGACAAGTTGGTATCAAGAAAAATCCCTAAAATTTGTGAAGAATTATCCACCTTAAGAACTATGCAGGTCATTTTCAAAGATTTCTATGGTACCTTGTGTGTCCAAGTGCTTTGAAAATGTGCCTCTGATATGTAGTTCCGGTAAATTATGTTGAAGCCAAAAAACCTTTGTTTTATTTTTGTTTAGTTAAACCTGTGTAAACTACTGTACTGATCAACAAAATTTATACACTGTAATAATCTAGATGTAGAGCCCCAGTCATTTTCAGTCAGAACCCAAAAGAACATGTCATCTGCATAGGACCAGAATTTTGCTCCACAGTGGAAAATGCAGCTTCAAATAATGACACACATAGATTAAAAAAGACAGGGGAAAGTGGGGAGCCTTGGGGAAATGCAGGGTGAAACCCAGGATTTAGATAGCATATCCTTCATTTTAACTTTATAAAATCTGTTGGATAAGAACTCTTTAAACCAGTACAGTACCTTGCCTGAGATGCCAAAAAAAGACAATTTGTATAATAAGATGTCGTGGTTCACAGAATCAAAAGCTACAGTAAGATTGAATTATAGCAGAATCAGGGGTTTTCCTTATGATAATATTTTGGTGTCAGTGACGAGTGATGATAACACTGTGTCAGTGCTATGAAAGGCTCTGAAACCAAATTGGCAGGAACTAAGACAGTTGTGATTATCTAGATAATCAGATAATAATTTAGCAAAAATAGCCTAAAATTGGCTGGTTGGTTAGATTCCAATATTGTTTTCTTTAGAATCAAATTCAGAATGATGCCACTTAATACAGAAGAAAAATTACCAGCCTTCAAAAGAATGTTCTGAAAAGTAACAGGCCAATCTGTTCTTTGCGATGGTGAAAATTTTAATAAATAAGAGGGACAACTCTCCAATGGGCAAGATGACAAAGAGCTTGCAGGCAGTGAATGCGGATAAAAAAGGGGGACAAAAAAAAAAAAAGGTGAGTAAATTGAATCTTGCAGAACTCCACAAGGTAAAGAAATTTGCGAGTTCCAATCGATTTGAAAAGCTCATTCTGACAAGAAAGAGACAAACCATTCTGGAATGGTATCAGCTATTCAGTCTCAATAGTAAGGACTGATGGTTGTTTAAATCTTCAAAGCTTTAGCATATTCTAAGCCCAGATTGACAAGGGAGAGTCACATTTGTCTTATTTAAAAACATTGTAAACTGATGAGCGACAACCTTACAACCTTGGAAAGAAATAGCAGATTAGATGGATGATAGCTTGCTGGGTCCAACAAATCTAAACTATACTTTTTAAGAAGTGGCTGAGCCCTTATGTTTTTCCACTAAAATGGAAACTTGTCCAAAGAGAGGCTATTTATCAAACTAACAGAGAGAGAAAAAAAAAAGCCACAATCAGATCTTTTATAAATTGGGATGGAATGATGAGGTAGAAATTTTCATTAAAGGCAAAATATTTTATAGACACTAGTACATGAATTGAAAGAATGCCAAAAATGAGTGCAGCTTATGCCTGTGGTGGAAGAGCAAGAGGTGACTTAAAAACAAGTAATAGAAGCTCATGTTTTGTTTAAGTTGGGTTGCTTTTGCTATAAGGTTACGTATGATACCGCTCCGTTTTACATGGTTAATAGATTCTCTCTAGCATCGTATAAAAATAGTAGAAAATCTCATGCCCTGTTTACCTTTCCGTCAGTACAGGGCTGTAAGAGCAAGAAATTTGTGGACCATATGTTAGCATTCCAAGCAGCTTTATATGATAAGAGAATTTTGATTGTTATTGCTTGGAGCCTTGTCTTATAAACATTTCAGAACTCAACTTAAAACTTATCTCTTTTCAAAATAATTGGTCAAATAATTTCTTTTTGTCATTCTTAAATTGTCTTTAGTTTTTATAAACTTTTGTAAACCGCGTAGAACTTATGGTTACGCGGTTAAGAAGTACGATGTTATGTTATGTTGATGAAAGGTGGAATGAGCTAGTCACTGAGTCTATACTATTAATTAGGCCATGAGAAGTGACAGTTGTATATAAGTTAATTTCCATGGTTGCAGAGGTAGCAAGCAATTGCTGAATCAAAACAACTTTGTTGCCATTGATTAAGTGAAATTGTGGACATATTAGAGACAGATGTGCTTTGATTTGTATTATAGTGGACACAATATTAAAAAAATGTATAGAGTTATTTCTAGGTTAGTGAACTTTAAGTAATCCTAGACTTGGCTTGCTGGAATTCTTCCTTATAAAATAGAAGTTGAACTTATAAAAAGTTCTGCCAGTTCCTTTAGCCTGTGACTGTAATTTTGGACATGGCTGCTAACACTTCAGTGCTTCAGATACAAACTTAGATTATGAGCCCTCCAGGAGAGAAAATGCCCACTGTAACTGAATGTGCACTGTTTTAGTAGCTTTTGGGCTTGCAGGTAGTAAATACAATTTCTTAAAACCAGAAGATCATGACATCATAGTTGAGAATATGTAGGTTGAATTAATGCAGGTTAGTAAATCTAGCTCTTAGTTTGTACCTGAGGCAGTGTAGCATGAAATGACTTTCTCTCCATTACAAGCAGCATCAGCAGAAGTGAGATTTCAACCCTGGCTTTGCTGGTTCTCAGCCCCACTGTTCTAACAAATAGGTAGGTGGCTATTCCACTTTTTTTTATTTGTTGACAGATACAATTTTTTTTCAAAAAGGACTTATGCAGTTAGCATCCAATGCTAATCACTTAAATCCTGTTGAATATCAGTTTCACTGTATTTTTGTGGGTTTTTTTCATGTGCAACACATTTGCTATTGTATGATAGTGGGAACAATTCTTAAAAGCAAATAGTTTGTATGGAATTTAGCTAGCTGATTTCTCCTAAATTTAAAAATCAGATCTCTCAGAAAAAATGGCTGCCACATTCATATTTTTGCACATACACTGTACTATATAATGATAGTGTACAGATATCCTCACTAGTGCAAAAACACAAGTCTTTAGAAGGTGTAGATAGCGGCTGTGTTCTAGAATTCAGGATACATAGAGAAATTTCTCGTATATCTCTTGTCATAGCTTTCCCCTTCCATCACATGGGAAGATTTTGGCTGCTTAAAGTATTTGGGAGAACTTGTGGTGGTACAAACCCAACTAATCCCTTATCCACTCCCTTGAATTTCAAGGTGTTGGCGTAGAAGACTTGATAGCCAGTGATTAGGGACTCCATTCATAAATATTGGTTGTAAATGCTTGAAAATAGGAATTCTTGGTATCATTTTATTTTATTTTCTGAATTTTAAGTGGTCAAAAATACTTTCTAAAGTTTCCTTTTTCCAATATATGAAAAAGAAGAGGCAGATATAAATGAGAGTTAATTTTCCCCCTAGTTCACACTCTTGTGTTTTGTGGAAGTAATTGGTGTTGCATTTGGGATGGGGTGAGAACAAGTGTCTATTGCCTCTATCTGTGTCAGATTGATGGAGTGAATGCTCAGCTGATGCTCATATAGTTCTGCTCAAGCTTAGGGTTATGACAGACAGCAAGTGCTGCAGACAGATTTTTTAGACTATCTTAACTATGTAAATGCATCTGATTCTGGGATCAAATACAAGCAAATAGGAGTAGTATCTGGTAGTCGAGGACAAGAGTTAACTGTCCTTGTCCCAGAAAATGCACCACACATGAGAAGTGATAAGGGTTTTCAACAAAGGATAATGAGAAATCAACAAAAGTCTTTATTTTTTCCTATATATTTTTTATCATCTACAATATAATAATGAAATTGCTGTGGTACTATATCTCTGGCTGATGGATGCAATTCCTCAGCATGCTTGCTAAGGAAAATTGTGATGATAGAGTCAAGTTAATAATGATTTTTGAAGTACATGAGCTGAACAGTTGGTATGGGGCTTTGCTTTTTGCTCATTTTATTTTTCTTCTTCCTTAACTTAAAAAAACCACCTCAAATTGTTCACTTTGTCAACAAGGAAACAGTCTTGGGAAAAGGGAGGGTTTATTTATATCTTTCACATTTTTTCTATTATCATCCTCATTGTTTAATCTGGAATATTAATTACAAATGAAGTCTGATTGTTTTATGTTTTTTTTCACATTTTTCTTCTACTTTTAAAATTTTTTTCCTACAAAATATTTTCTCAAGTTCCTTATACTTGAAAAGAAGGGTTTTTTTTGTTTATTTTTATTCATTTAATTTTTTTAATGTTTTCTCATCAGTACAGTGATGAAACTGAAGATTGCACAGCAGGGGGCCAGTAGAATGTATTAGTGGGAGAGGAGGGGTTGGGTGCATTTCCATCATGTATAGGAATAATCCACATCTGGAATGCCAGCGTCTCTGTAGCCACGGTTAGTACCATAACCAATAGTATGGGTACCCTTATACAGGCTTGTTCCATTAGATGGAAATATTGTATGGATGACATATTCCTCTTTTGCTCTGTGAGGGTTTATAGGCAGCATCTGCAGCCCAGATCCCCTGATTTCTAGGATAGAGTTGTCCTTCTTGGTGCCTGACTCCATGTAGTCATCCTTCTTCCTGCTTCCTCGGCTGTAAGCCCTGTCTTGCGTCAGCAGCTGCCCTGTCCGGTGAACATACCAGCAGATTGAGGCAAGGACAAGGAATAAAAAGACCAATGATACAGCCCCTCCTATGATGCCTGCCAGTGGCAGGCCAGCCATTGGATCTATATTCTGTTCCCGGTTCAATGTAGTAGTGGGGCTGTAAGAATCTGCAGTTTCTGCTTTGGCACAGACAGGACTTTCATCTGCCATATAAGCGTTGCCTGTGTCCATAGTGATCATGCAGATAATGTAAGTGGACCTGGGCTCCAGGGCTGTAAGAAGGTACTCTGTTTTATCCCCTTGGACCAGGGTCTCTGTGATAGATCCCACTGCAGGACTGTGGCCCAACCTAAGCCAGCTGAGCCTGAAGGATGCAGCAGGTAGTGCTGTCTTCCAGGTGATTCGTATACTGTCTGCTGTCAAGGGTTTGACACTAATGACTAAAGGTTTTGTCCCAGCAACTGTGGCAATGGGATAGTCAATATCAGGGAGCCTGATACCAGGTCTTCTGGACTTGAGTGTGAATAGTGAGCCTTGTGGAGTGGTCACTGGATGATTACTGGCAGTGGTTTTGGCCATGATCACATTGCTTTGAAGTCCTGTGTCAAAGCATTCATCCATCTCATTGGTGATATCCTTGATAGCCATCCCCCTAACCTTCTCTGGACCCTGGCACATCAAACCACGCACATTGACAACCGAAGCCCTGGCTTTTACCCAGTCCCTTAACCACATGAGATTGCAGCCACAGTACCAAGGATTGTTACGTAGCAGAAGCTGAGAGAGGCTTTCTAAGTCATCAAAAAGCCCTCTTGGCAAGCTGGTTAAATTATTGTTGGATAGGTCCAGTCGCTGGAGCTGTCTCATTTTGGACAATGTGTTGTAAGGAATATGACTAATGGCATTGTCTTGCAGATAAAGCTTTTGTAGGTGGCTGTTAGGTAGATTAAGTGGTGGAGCAGCTAAGGAGTTACGAACCAGGGAGAGCTCAGTGAGGTTCTGGAGCCTGCTGAAGGTATCGTCTGCTATCCTTTGGTTGGCTAGCAAATTACCATCCAGAACCAGGCGCCGTAAGCTGTTCAACCCCTTGAAGGCATGCAGTGGGATAGTGGAGATACGGTTATCATCCAGCCTCAGCTCCTCCAAGGTCCTGGGAAGCCCATTGGGGATACTGCTCAGGTGGTTTCTAGAAAGGAAAAGCAACTTCAATTGCTTGCTGTCCACAAAGGCATCATCCTCGATGCTGACAGTGGACACAGAGTTGTCATCCAGATGGAGCTTTTCCAGAAGAGGTATCCTGGCTAAGGCATCTCTAGCAACAGTCCTGACATTATTGTCCTGTAGATGAAGCTCTCTGAGAGAATGGGGCAGGTTGACAGGAAACTCATTCAGGTCATTTTCATACAAATAAATAACCTGGACATTGACCTTACTCTTCAGTTCCATGGGGATACCAGCATTTTTGATCTGGTTATTCTGCAAGTAGAGTGTTGTAGCATCATCAGGGATGTTGCCAGGAATGGAAGTAAGACCGCGGTCATTACAGTAAATGAAGCCATTATCACAGCGGCACACATTGGGACAGGTTGTGCTATCAATGACTTCAGTAAGGAAGGCAATCAGTCCATAGCAGAGGAAAAGCCAGTCCCGGAGGTCCATGGTGGCTGTTGTTATGACAACAGTGGCTGCTGTCATGGTGGTGGTCGTTGTGGTTGTTGTGGTGGTCATTGTTGTTACTGCCATGATTCAGTCCACAGTGTTCAAGGTCCCTTAGCTTATTTTCTTAAATCCTGCAGCAAGGTAAGAATCAGAAAAAAGAAAGTTAGAACTGTACTGTTTGATGTATACACAATATCTGATACTACACATAGCTAACATAAATGTGTACAGATAAACCAAATTTCAGAGTGCCTTACATTCTTAATGCTTCACACACGCATATATAGCCATCACTAGGGTGCATTCTAATGATGCATTTCTGTGCTTGCACAGTACCAGCATATAAAGAGACAGGAGAAGAAATAGCCTTCTTAAAAAAAAAAACCCAAAAATAATTACACTTGTATAGAAGTGATACACAAAGAGAACCAATCATTTGCTCAAAGTCACATAGGAGTCTGGTTCCTGATATTCAGTATAGAGCTGACACGGTAAAACGGGGAGACAAGACATTTTTAGATATATAAAGTGGCATTATGAGACTCAAAGGTGAAGGGGAGAAATATGTAGAAGCTGATAATGAAAAGGCTGAGTTGCTTAACAAAAATTTCTGTTCTGTGTTCACAGTTGAAGCACTGGGAGCGGGACCACACAAGACAAATGCAAATAGGGATGAAGTAGTGGTAGATCCTGATTGATTTTCAGAGGGTTGTGTTCGTCAGGAGCTAGCTAAATTAAAGACAGACAGTGTGATGGGGCCGAATAGTATACATTTGAGAGTGCGGAAGGAACTTTGGGAACTTAGGCTCCGCTGACTGACTTTTCAATGCTTCTCTAGAATTGGGAGTGGTACCAGAGGACTGGAGAAGGGCAGAGGTGGTCCCGCTACACAAAAGTGGAAGTAAGGAAGAAGTAGGGAATTACAGGCCTGTAAGTCTGACTTCTGTGGTATGCAAATTAATGAAATCACTCTTAAAACAGAGAATGGTGAAGATTCTGGAATCCGGTGGATTACAGGACCAGATTTACTAGAGGTAGGTCTTGTCAGACAAATCTGATTAATTTGTTTGACTGGTTGATTAGAGAATTGGATAGAGGGAGTGTGCTAGATGTGGTGTATTTAAAGTAGATTTTAGCAAAGCCTTTGACAATGTTCCAGTCAGACATCTAATAAATAAACTAAGTGCCCTCAGGATAGGTCTTAAAATGACTGGCTGGGTCAGGAACTAGTTGAGTGGAAGGAGACAGAGAGTAGTGGTCAATGGAGATCGCTCTGAGGAGAGAGATGTTACCAGTGGCCTCAAGGTTTGATTCTTGGGCCTGTTTTTTTAAAACATTTTTATAAACGATATTGCTGAAGGGCTGTCAGGTAAGATTTGCCTCTTTGCAGATGATACCAAAATCTACAATAGAATAGACACACCCGATGGTATGAATAACATGAAGAAAGACCTAGCAAAGCTTGAAGAATGGTCTGAAATTTGGCAGCTAAAATTTAGTGCTAAGAAATGCAATAAATTACCCCATACAACCCACCCTAAAACTGCTAGGAGTAACAATAGACATGCTGCACCATGCAACCGCAAATCAATAAAACAATACAGAAATCATTTGCAGCCATGAGAAACTTAAGACAAGTTCGAAAATTCTTTGAAAAAACACAATTCCAGCTCATAGTACAATCCCTAATACTAGGTCTACTAGACTATTGCAACATCATCTACCTCCCTTGCCCTGCAACAATAACAAAACAATTACAAACAATTCAGAACGCAGCACTGAAACTCATCTACTGATTGAGGAAACACGACCATATTACAAAGGCATATATCAACTCACACTGGCTTCCAATTCCAGCAAGAATACTATTTAAATTCTACTGTCTACTATTTAAATCTAAAATCGGAAACAGCTCAGCCTACCTGAACAATCGCCTCATCCAAACCACCTCAACCAGGCATAGGAAAACTCATACCCCATTCACCCCCCCCCCCCCAATCAAAGCAGTTAAACGAAAAAACTATATGATGGCCTCCTAGCTACTCAAGCAACAATACTAGACAAACAAATCTCCAATCTACAGATAACAACCCCAGACTACAAAACATTCAGAAAAGAAATAAAGACTATGGGGCTCATAATCGAAAGAGAAAAATGTCCAAAAACCGGTCTTAGTCGGCACTTGGACATACATTTCCCAAATACGTCCAAGTGCCGATACTAAAAACGGGTTTTGGATGTATTTCTAAATGACCTAGGCCTTCATAGTGCCGCTGAATGACCAAAGCTAAACGGGGCATTTCGGGAGGAGTGTCGAGGGTGGGAGTTGGGTGGGACGTGGGCCGGCTTAGACTTAGTCGTACAGCATGTATAACCGAAAGTTATACAGGCTGGGATCGACGGAACTTGGACGTTGTGACATAGGCCATTTAAAACATGGTCTTAAGTCACAAAAACCCACCTTAAGTCACAAAAACCCACCTAAAGTCACCAGATAAGCACTGCAAACACATAAAACAGACCTCCACACGCTACCGCAGTGATCACTGATCACCCCCACCCCCATAAAAATATTAATCACACCTTTACAATTCAGCCTCCAGACCATCACCTGGCATAGGAAATCCTAGTCGTCCAGCACAGAGGCAGCTTAAGTCGTCTTGGGGGTGGATTAGGGATCCATAGAGAGGAGGACTCATGCCCATAAGCCCCTGTAATCACTGCATTGATACTTAAACATGTGCACTCCCCTATACACCCCCAAAACCCTTTTGTACTGGCATATAAGTGGCTCCTGCAGCCATAAGGGCTATTGGGGTGGTAGATAAGTGGGTCTAGGGGATTCTGGAGGTGATTTGGGTGGCTCACCATGACCCATAAGGGAACTGTAGTGAGAAGAAGACATAGCACCCTTTTTGTGAAGTTCACAGCAGTGCCCTGTAAGGTATCCCACTATTTAGGTGGCATGTCTGGGTGTTCAGTCCATCACTGTGCAGACCCCTCCCACATCCAACAGGGCTTGTTCTAGGCATTTTGGACTTGGATGAAAAGTTGGACGGAAATGTGGTATATAGATGGACGCTTTAGCGACTTGGACGATCAGATCGGCAGGACGTATAATTAGACAATTTTCGAAACAAAAAAAATTTTGGATGTATTTTTCGAAAATGTGTCTTAAGCTGTTTTTTTACTTTTGATGACTTGCGAGTTGGATGCAAACGGACTTAGACGTCCCTTTCGATTATGTCCCTCCACACTTTTTTCAAGAAATCCCTGAAAAAGTCTTAACACCACAAGTCTCCCTCTGTCCTCCCACAATCATCTCGACCCCCCCTGAAACAACATGCTCTACTCTTATCTTCCCTGGAAATGACCAGATACTCTCCTTATCTCCCCTGAAAATTGAACAGATATCCTTTGGGAATTTCCCTGTCCATTTTTCATTAACACATTTGTAATCCACCTTGAACCACAAGGTAATGGCGGAATAGAAATCCCTAATGTAATGTAATGTAATTATTATAGATGTTATTTTGTAATCTACTATAGACATCGAATTGGTGGCATATAAATATTTTAAATAAATTGATAAGAGGATAGGCAAAATTATCAAGAAAACTAATCTTGATGGGCAGACTGGTCAGGTCAAGTTATACTGTATTTGTCATCATTTACTGTGTTTTACTATATACTGTAACTAGAGGGAGACAGGTAGAAAAATTAGGCAAGTCTCAAATGAAGAAGTACATTGTTCAATCAACAAAGACAGCTTTCTTGAGCTATATATAAGTGAACAAAGGAAGAGTAAAAGGGGAATAATAAAAATTAAAATAGAAGATGAGTTTAGTGAATAGAGCATGAGTAATGAATAAAGTATATGCTTTCTTCTCAGTAGAAGAAGCCAAAAGCAAAGGCATGCATAAATGTGAATGGAACACTATCATTTATTGAATATATAGAATTAAAAACCGCTGGTTCAATTGAAAGAAGATAAGGCTATGTGGGACCTGATGGAATAGTGAAGGAGCTAAAGGAAGTTTACCCCTTACAGCTCTGTTTAGCTTATCACTTGAAACAGGCCAGATTCTGAGAGATATTATGCAATACAAATACAAAACATCATTTGTATTCCACAATTTCCACTAAGTGGTTTAATGCAGATCACATAAAGATTAGCCAGGTAGCTCCCGGGATAATTCAATTCACAGTAAGCACATTAAAAGTCATTCTTCTAAAATAAATGTTAAAATAGAAAAGTTTTAAGTCTTCTTCTGAAGCTCATGTAATCTCCATCTAGCCTAATATTACGAACTGGCAGAGACTTCCAAAATTTTGTAGCCTGAAAAGAAACTAATGAAGAGTAAATGTGTTTATTTTTTATACTCACTGCAGAAGGGGAATGAATATTGAGTTTCATTACATGGAACTCTTTGAGATAGTAAGAAATACAATAAAGAGGACATATAAGACAAAGATAAACCATGAATTATTCTGAATATAACTGCACACAATTTGAACAGTGAATCAGCTTCAATTGATAACCAATATAAATTTTTAAAAAGAGGGTATACCCGATTCAATTTAGGAGCATGATATAATAATAAGGCTGATATGTTCTGTAGTTTGCATTCACTTTATCAATTTATCAGAACAGCCAGCCTAGATTATATAACGATATTCTAACTGAATGAGTATGAAGGTTTGTACAATGATTTTAAAATACTGTAATGAAATAAAAAATATTTTTTACCACCACAGAGTTGTTTCCAGAAACCTTTCATACACAGGAGATTGACTTGAATGTCAAAAAACAGTGTTGAATCTATAGTTACAGTACCTTCCAGAACTTTTAAGACAACTTCATTTGTGAGAACTATGCATTACCCCTTCTATAAAAAAACACTAAAAACTGTGCATGCAAATTTGGACACATGCTCAATTTGCCTGCACAATTTAATAGAATAGCAAGCCGATTAGCTTAAATAACTGATCTTAATGAGTAATTTTTGGCGTAAATTGATTTTAATTAAAATTTAGGTGGATAAATTTAGGCACGGGATCCACACCTACATTTTTCATGTGAATCCAAAAAGGGAGCACAGACATGGGTGGATAGAGGGTGTTTCACCAAGTTACATGTGCAGTTATAGAATAAGGGGGAGGGATCCTTGCTTTATTTAGAAGTGAGGATTTGCACCACATAAGAACATAAGAATTGCTGCTGCTGGGTCAGACCAGTGGTCCATTGCGCCCAGCAGTCTGCTCACGTGGTGGCCCCCAGGTCAAAGACCTGCGCCCTAACTGAGACCAGCCCTACCTGCGTTCATTCTGGTTCAGCAGGAACTTGTCCAACCTTGTCTTGGTATAAATTATCACAGTTATCACTGCAGAAGTTAGGCACTGTTCCTTGTGCTATGTGCTATTTTATAAATGCACTCAATCAAGATAGTAATAATACTCAAACTCCTAATATGAGCCAACAATGAAACTAAAAAGTAAAAAATAGAACAGGCATATACATAGAGACGAAGACTAAATGCCTCAAGTGCCCAGGGTCAGCGGCCAGAACTTATCAAGGCCGTTAAACCCACAACTGAGCTATCATCGGTTACTGTCTTATTTTCTCTATATGCCTTTTTTGCTTCTAATCTTTATGTAGATGTTTTATAGATGTTAATTTCATCATAAATTAGTTGTCACTCTAGTTAAATGCTGTAGATGTGTGGTATTTAGCTCGGGTAAACAACTGCCCAGCGAACTTCCCACACTCCATTCCACAGACAGAAGATCTCCGTTTCACTCTCTATACGTTTCTAAGACGGTCATTTCCCTCTTAATAAGTTAGTGGGAAACATAACTACGGATTAAAGCATATATGGAAGCTAATCCTTATGCTGTTCTGAAGAAGCTCTTAGAAACGTATAGAGAGCGAAACGGAGATCTTCCGTCTGTGGAATGGAGTGTGGGAAGTTCGCCGGGCAGTTGTTTACCCGAGCTAAGTACCACACATCTACAGCATTTAACTAGAGTGCCAACTAATTTATGATAAAATTAACATCTATAAAACATCTACATAAAGATAAATAAGACAGTACCCGATGATAGCTCAGTTGTGGGTTTAACGGCCTTGATAAGTTCTGGCCGCTGACCCTGGGCACTTGAGGCATTTAGTCTTCGTCTCTATGTATATGCCTGTTCTATTTTTTACTATTTTATAAATGGCATGTAACTTTGAACACTGTTTATAAAATAGTATTTAGTAGTTTTCTTCGGTGCTGATTTTTTTTAGGAGCTGTACGTAAAAAATCTAGTCCTTGTACTTGTGTCCTTTTATGAAATAAACAAGTTGGTTTTACATCAGTGTTCTTCAGTGGAGTGCTCATTGTCGGTTCCCACTTCCTTTTGTACTGTTTTATACCCGTCGGTGTTCTGTCCTGTTGGACTTTTTGGTGTTTACTTGTTTTTAAATGTCACATGAATAAGTAGAATGATATCATCTGCATATGTATAAAAACTTATGTCCAGGTGGGAGAAAGTGTTATCAAATGAACTCATCAAAACATTATAAAGAATAGGGATGAGGTAGGACCCCTGTGAGACTTCATCCAAGGCTCACTGAGTATTCTAGTTGTTTTACTTTATAGGTTCTTTCAGTAAAAACAAACAAACCTTGAACCAGGTAATCCCTGTCTGAAATACCTATTTCACAGTTACCAGTAAGAGCGAATGATTCACTACATCAAAAGCAGTAGAAAAGTCAAACGGTAAGATTAAGCCTTGAGGACTCTTACCAATAAATCCCTAATTTTGTTTGTAGTACAATAGTTGTGTCATCCATGCCCCATGGGTACCTATGGGTACCTACCCATCCCTGTGTCATTCTCTAGAATTAGGTCCTAAATGCCTGCCTTCCACTTCACAAAGTGGGAACAAGAAAGAAGCTGAAGCCTACAAACCTATTACTGTGCCCAACATTAAACATTAACAACATTAAACTAATGGAAACAGTGCCAAAAGATTGAAAAGTATACCATAAAGTGTTAGCATGGTTCTCAACCCAGTCCTTGAGACACACCCAGTCAGTTGGGTGTTCAGGATATCCACAGAAACAGCCATGGTTAAATGATCCACAGAGACTAGAAGAAGTGGGTATATTGGCCAGGGCAGCAGCTTGGAGGTTGAAAGGAAGGCGGAGCTGGGGCCAGGACTGGTGGAGGGAAGGGGGTAAAATGAGTGCTGTAGTCAGGAAGGAGGAGAGTGCTAGATATGGGAAAGAGAGCAAGAGAAAGGAAGGAAGTTTTGTCCTTGGAAAGAAGAGATATATGTGGGTATGAGAGAGTAAATATGAAATTGACCATTTTCATAATTTTGTTAAAGTAATTTATGAGCTTATCTGTTGTCTGAGGTATTACAGCTATGCTTTAATTTGAACACAGTTTACTTAAACACTTATCCTGCTTTCTGATTTTTCAAACTGTTCAAAACAGTGTATATCATGATAGTTTTTAGTTGGTTATATTTTATTGTTCTTAAATCTAAGTTAAAAACTCCTAAGAAGACACCTGATACCTACACCCTTCCTCTCCCAATGACCTCCGTTAACCAAAGAGTGAAAAAATAATATAAATCAACAACAGATAAATTCTATCTCACGTCCATTAGAGAAGGACATCATGTTTGGGAAGATCAAAGGAACCAGGCGAAGAAGGTGACCTGCAATCAGATAGGTGGATAACCATGGGGATGTCCCTGGAGAACTTTACTGGACTAGCACAAAACTGAGTTCTCTTTAGATCTGTAATTCATCAAGTCGCTAGGACTCGAACACAAGTCTATGGTACCCAAAAATCCATGGAAGAGCTAGGTTTTTAATTTCCTCTGAAAAATTCTGGAATCTTGCTCTAACCTTAGCTGCTCTAGAAGTTGAGTCCACTACTTGGGAATAACCACTGAATAGGCTTGAGCTCTACATCTCACCTTCCTCATCGCATGATGATAAGGATCAATAACTTGCTACCTGATCACGCACATACTGTGCTGAAGGGCCAGATGCTAATTTGAAGATGAAAAACCTGTTAGTCACCAAACAAGAAAGAGACTTGATGGGGTCATCATCTTTGATAACCATAGGAAGCCAGTCAATGTGATAAATCATTTTGAAAAGTTAATAATATATCTGAGTATAAAAGCAAAGTATCACTAGTAGAAAGGGGGAAGTAATATTACCTCTCTACAAGTCTCTGGTGAGACTCCAGCTTGAGTTCAGTGTTCCGTTCTGGAGACCTCATCTACAACAGCTCATTTATCAAGTTATAGAGCATTCAAAGGAAGATCACCAAAATGATGCATGGACTGCACTATGCCCTATGCACGCTGTCTAGAAAAACTGAAAAGAGAAATATGATAGAAACATGTAAATATCTAGCAGGCTTAAGAAGGAAGCAGGTATTGTAGAATGAAAAGGTCATGGATAAGGGAGGATCATATGAATCTGAAGGCAGGGAAACTGAGAAGAGATGTGAAGAAATATTTTCACTGAGAAGAGTGATAGGCAATGGAACAGACTGAGTAGAGGTGATATAAGGAGAGCTACCAAGTTATATAGTTCCAGAAGGGACAATTTTTGACCCATCTGAATTTTCAATTTACATCCCTATGTATTTGTAGTGCTTGATTTTCCCCATTGAAATCAGTGCTGTAGTTAATCAGAATGTAACAAGGTGGGGTTATCAGAAATCCAATACAAGCCTAAACATCCCTTAGAAATGAGTAACTTGATAGCTTTGCAGGAGCCAAACCTGTTGCAGAATTTAATTATAATTTTGTTATGTATTTTGAATGTACTAAAATTATATAGTATATTTGATTATGCATTTAGGGGGATATTCTAGAAACAGCGCTGAAACTTAGGCGCTGGTAGGCACCCTACTGGTGCCAAAGTTAATCAAGAAATGCCATTTAAAATGATACAATGAGAGCACCTATTGGTGCCTAAATAAAAGGCGCTATAATTGCACCTACGAAAGCACTTCATGGCACTTAAAGCTACTATGAGCATAGCTAACACAGAAGTGGCATTAGGTGCTATAAAGCACCTACATAGATGCAATTCACAACAAAGATAAGTGCCAGAAATATAGGCCTGGAAAACCCTGGCCTAAATTCCAGCACCTACCTTTCGTGGAGATGTGGTTCTCTATAGGGTCCATTGCGTGATTGACATGCAATTGGCAGCCAATATCGACGCCCTATATAGAATCTGTTGCTTAATGTTGCTGTAAGCCACATTAGATTAGATCAGTGGTTCTCAACCAGTGTGTTGGAATACATTAATGTGTCTCCCACAGAACACTTTCACTAACACATAAACTCTACTAATCATAGAAACATAGAAACATAGAAAGATGACGGCAGATAAAGGCTATATAGCCCATCAAGTCTGCCCACACTATTTACCCACCCTCTTAAGTCTTCTGACCCCTTAAAATATAATTGTAATTATACTGTCACTCTACTGACCCGCTCATTCAAGTCCTAGTGACCCTATCCCTTGGCATGACCTCGTAGGGATCCCACATGGGTATCCCATTTGTTCTTGAAGTCTGGGATGCTGCGTGCCTCGACCACCTGCACTGGAAGCTTGTTCCAATGCTCGATCACTCTCTCCGTGAAGAAGTACTTCCTGGCGTCTCCACGAAACTTCCCTCCCCTGAGTTTGAGCGGATGTCCTCTTGTGGTCCTCTGTCTCCAAGAGGTGGAAAGTGTCACCAAAAATGTGCTTTCCTTAACAACCCTCTGTTTCTCCAAGCTGGAGAGACCAAAAACCCAGAAAGTCAAGTACCCCTCATAACTGGCCCCTCTTTCTGCTTTCCCACTTCCCCAAGGGTAGGCAATTCTGGTCCTCGAGAGCCGGAGTCAGGTCAGGTTTTCAGGATATCCACAATGAATATGTATGAGATGGGTTTGCATGCACTGCCTCCTTGAGATGCAAATCTATTTCATGCAAATTTATTGTGGATATCCTGAAAACCTGACCTGGCTCCGGCTCTCGAGGACTGGAATTGCCTATCCCTGCACTACCCTAATGATAGCTGCTGCCACCAGCCCCAACTGGAAATGTTGCAGATCTGCTGTCCATAGGTTCTGTTTACTGCATAGTTTTTGAAGAGCATATTTGCAAGATTTTGTGTTACTTCACAATATGGCAGTGGAGGGATTGCATTACTGATACTGAAGTGGCACCATAATTTGAATATACAGTGGTACCTCGGTTTATGAGTGCACCGGTTTGCGAGTGTTTTGCAAGACGAGCAAAACACTCAGCAAACTTTTGTCTCATAAACCGAGCATTGCCCCGATAAACGAGCACTCAGCAATGGTGGCCCAGGGGTGAGTACCTGCCTGCGGGTGCTACACAGCGATTCGAAAGAGGTGCCTTCCTTGCCTCGGGGTCCCCATGCGGCTGCCCTCCAGCTTTGGCGATGCCTCTGCCATCCGTCAGTGCTCTCCCGGCTCCCATCTAAACCGGCCGCCATCCTGAATGAGCATGCGTGACTTCACCTCTTTCCTCTCCTATGTCAGCCGCTGCCCCGACAACACGCTCACCACATACAAGCACGCAGGATGTCCTGTATATTCAAATTATGGTGCCACTTCAGTATCAGTAATGCAATCCCTCCACTGCCATATTGTGAAGTAACACAAAATCTTCATTTTTCAACCTCATGATTGTAAAGTGTCCAGTGTCAACCTAAATGCAAGAATTGAAGTTGTTTGAAAGTTTTTGGAAGTTTTTGAAAGCATACATTACCATTAAGAGCTTTATTCAGTTCAGTTTTTTACTTACTCGCACCCTTGAGTGGGAATTGCTTTTGCATTTATTAAGCAATGATTGGAAGATAAAACTCTTTCGTCCAAGAGGGGGTTTCCTCTCCCTCTTTAGAGTTACATTTCTCTGAGCAAATTTTTGCATAGCAGTTTCTGCTCTTGAGGTGTGTTAATACACAGAGTCAGTTCTTTTCTTCAGCTAAAAATTTTTCTGACTCCTTGGTTACTTTGTCCCTGCCATAGTGGAAACATAGGTCCAGAGAGTGTAGGCATCTTTTCGGCCAGCCTTACTTCAAAAATGTACGGGGGCAGGTCAGGGATTCAGGAGGTCAGTGGCAGGAAGAAGTGGGCATCCCTCCTGCCACTCTTCACTTGGGGGTGTTGGGTGTTTGAGAAGGCTGGCAGCAAGAGGGAGAGAACATCCCTTCAGCCAGTCTTCGTTTGGAGGGTTGTCAGGGGTTCAGGAGGGCTGGTGGCAAGAGGGAGTGGGCATCTCTCCTGCCACTCTTCGCTTGGGGAGATGTCAGTGCTTTGGGGGAGCCAGCGGCAGGAGGGAGTGGGCATCCCTCCGTCACTCTTCGCATGAGTGGGGTATTGATACTTGGGGGGGGTTGGCGGCAGGAGGGAGTGGGCACCCCTCCTGCTGAATTCAGGGGTTGGTGTTGCCGCAGCTGGTTCAGCTGATCGCGGTTCATGGAGTCATGCCGACTCTGCTGATCGGGGATTCCCTTGCCACAATCAGCTCAGCTGTCCATGTTTACCTTTAACTTTTGAAATGTAGGCCAGCATTTTGCTGGCCTACATTTCAGGCATTTGTTGTAGCTCTATGGAGAAACCTAAGGCTGCTTAAACTCGCCTAAGGCCACTTCTGAGCAAAACCATGCCCATGCCCAGCATTTGGTGAGCTTAGGTGCCCCTACCCATCTTACTAGACCCCTGACAAATGCCTATAGTGTAGGTGTCCTGCCCGGGAGAGTTTTTTTTCCTAAAAATGTGCATCCCAATTGGCTGCCAGACGGTAGTAGGACGCCTACAGTCACCTACAATCAGGACATCCATTTATAGAACATAAGAACATAAGAAGAACATAAGAAGTTGCCTCCACTGGTCAGACCAGAGGTCCATCCTGCCCAGGGGTCCGCTCCCGCGGCGGCCCATCAGGTCCGTGACCTGTGAAGTGGTTACTGACCACTTCTATAACCTACCTCAAGTTCTATCTGTATCCCTCTATCCCCTTATCCTCCAGGAACCTATCCAAACCTTCCTTGAACCCCTGTACAGAGTTCTGGCTTATCACCTCCTCCGGAATCTTGTTCCATGTGTCCACCACCCTCTGGGTAAAAAAGAACTTCTTAGCATTTGTTCTAAACCTGTCCCCTTTCAATTTCTCCGAGTGACCCCTAGTGCTTGTGGCTCCCCACAGTTTGAAGAATCTGTTCTTATTCACTTTCTCTATGCCCTTTAGGATTTTGAAGGTTTCTATCATGTCCCTTCAGAATCGGCCCCTAAGTAACTACTGCTTTAAACCCAGTTCTACATAGCTAGATCTCTGTGTTCAGCAAAAAAAACCCTGCACATCTTAAACACCAAACACAATTAGTGAAGACATACATAGTTGTTGTAAATGTTTGTTTTATGCAGTTATATGATGGAGTGTGATTGTGTGCATTCTAGGTGGGCTTGTGTGATTCTCTCTCTTCAAAATACTGAAAGACATCGATAAAATAGAGCAGAAAAACAAATTATTTACATTGTCCAATGTGACACGGACAAGAGGACATGGTTTGAAGCTAAGGGGTGACAAGTCCAGGACAAATGTCAGGAAGTTCTGCTTTACGCAGCGAGTGGTGGACGCATGGAATGCTCTTCCACAGGAGGTTATTAAGGAATCCACTGTGCTAGGATTCAAAGGCAAATTAGATGCACATCTCCTTATGAGAGGCATAGAGGGATATGGGTGATTAGAACAATCAGGTGTATACCTGACTGGGCCTCCGCGTGTGCGGATCGCCGGACTCGATGGACCATGGGTCTGATCCGGAGATGGCAATTCTTATGTTCTTATGTTCTGGTTTGGCAGTTGTTAAAGTGATAAAGGAAAGCTATTGCCATTGCTGTCTGTACTGTCATATTCTCAGCAATGTGATATTAGTGGCCTGGAGAATAAAAAACCATTTAAATATATCAAGTATTTTCAGATGTTCCATAAGTAGCTAGGCAAAAATGATTTTAAAATACGTATGTACTGTATTATGAATAGGAAAGATTTCAGAATTTTGCCTAGCTGCAGCTTTCTTCCTTTTTAGACAGTCTTATGATGCAATTTCTGAAGCCCTGTATAAATTTCATGCAAACAACACAGCAAACTAAGGAAGGGTCAAGGCTTAAAATCATTGGGACTACCTAAGTCCTATGTGCCATGCAACTATAATCTGACTTTTCAGTTCTACTGTCTGTCCTAACCATGGCCAGGGTAGATGTGACTGTAATTGCAACTCTAACCCCCTCCAACCTGTGACAAAAAAAGCAGAAGTCCTCTCTGCAGAACTTGTCAGATTTGTTTGTACTTACGTACATTGCAGGCTGCTAGTCACAATCCTCTGCATGTCCACTGGCCCTCCTTGGTTTGCAAATAATCACAACAAATCTCTCTCTTTTTGTCCCATATCTTCCATTAAAAAAAAAGTATATATAAAAAACAGAAACGTGAGCTTGGCAGCTCAGTGTGGTATGAGGTTTATTTCATCAGCCCAGTGCCATTCTGCAGCTGAGAAACCTTCAGTTACAAGGCAAGGCTCTGGCCAGGCAAGGGAGGAGAAGAAATGACAAGCCCCAGTGCCCCTCAGTAGGAACGTTTTGTAAGGGCTGTATAAGGGGAGGATGCTGGGAGAAGAAGGTGGGCCTCAGCTAAGGGGGGGATAGGTGGGTGGGAAGAGGCACATACTGGAATTGTCAACAACAATCTCTACCCCCTGCCTAAGCCCAGTGTTTTTGCAGATGTTTATAAGTATGTGATTTGCCTGGGATTGGGGCATCCCATGGAGACTCATGGGAAATTCTCTCCTCCCTACATGTGTTTCACTTTAATCATGGGGTCACAGAGGCCACAAGAAACTGCAGGTAAAATGTCTTCATTGTGGAAAGAAAAATATTTCTTTATTTCCTGCAATATGATGTCTTTGGCACAGTTGCTCAGTTTACTTTATCCTGAAACCCATGTCTGCTGGGTACATTATGGGTCTAGGCAAGAGGCAAAGATGGTGATCTTCTACTGTCTGTTAGGGCTCAGTGCTGGAGTCCTCAGTACAGAGAAAGAACACCATGAGTTCAAATCTCAGGTCCCCACCTACATTATACAAAGCTTTGCCCTTAAAAGAAAAGCTGAAGAGGAAAAAGACAAAACACTTTTAAAACGTCCTATATTTTGTGCAATACTTTTCCCATACACTTCTCACACCCCCAGGACAAGCTGGATACATTTAGCCAGCAAAAGCTGGACAAAATGCACAATACAGTCGGCTGCAGTGCGTTATTGGAAGACTTTCCATGGAATGAAAAATGTTTAGGTTTCCCATTTGTTGTTAATGGAGAATAGAAATTTAATGTCCTCTAAATAGTCAAGCATTTTCTCCAAGTAGGTGAAGGTAGGGCAGTAAAAACTGATTCTACACCCAACCCCTAGTATCATTATGAATTAGTGTGTGTCTGTGAAAGGATATTACCATTTATTCCCAGGACTGGCCTCTGCATAAAGAGGAGAGGAAGAGACAGCTATTGGCAGATCATTGTTAAATGTCTGGATTACCTTCCTGTGCCTAGGGAAGCAATACTGAGAAAGGGGTAGATGTTTGGATTCTACTCTATATAATGTACATGCCATTTTACTGGAAATCAAAGGACTAGAAGAGACCTATCTGAGCATAAAGAAGGTTTCTCATAACTTATGTCTGTGGGTTAAATGTAAAATATATGCTACTTCCGTGCCAGTGCTGAAGTACTGAACATTAGAAGTTTTCAGTGTCTTAGGCCACAGCATCACACCAACCCGGCTGCTTCACTATGTTGCAGTATGCTACCCATTTTTGCCCTTGCTTTCAGGTTGATTAAGGAGGGATACCCAAGATCATATTCTAGACACTAGGCTGTTTGTGGTAAAAGTGTTGGGGTAACTCATGCAAATTGTAAGTAGGTTACTGCAATGGGGGTTGCTGTCCTCCAGAAATGATAGCAGAGGGAATTTTGTACCAAAATTGAGTATAGTTGACAGGTGGTTCTCAAGATAACTGCCCCAAAAATGTAGCCTGCATAATGCCTTAGCAGCGATCTTTCCAACCTTCAACAGAAGCTGTGTTTCCTGCCTAACAGTCACCAGCCACAATAAGAAAGTGCCAAGGAAAACTGCATGATTGGCTTTTACATATTGCCTGTGAAATCTTCTGCAATGGAAGGGCAGCAGCTAGTACCTGATTGAGGATTAACTGTGAACTTAAATGTTGATGATTTGTCTTTTTATTGTATTGTTTTTAGGCATTATGTATGTGATACTGTAAACCACCTAGGAACTAGATGGTATAGAAATGTCAAAAATAAATAAAATAGTACCATAATACATACTTTGAAAGAGGTTCCTTCTTTTTATTCACCCCAAATTTTAGTGTGTGCACACTAATGTGAGATGCATTATAGCTCGTGCTGCTTAGATCTTGCTTTTCTAATGCCCCAATTGACCTTACAGACAACTCTTGCTCTCAGTGCCCACTCCAGTGATTTACGGACAATACTATTAATATTCGCAAACCCCTACAAAGGAGATAATGTAGTGTTTAGAGTATGTAATTAAGGGTAATGACCTATAAGTTTCAATACTAGCTCTTTATTTCTCTTTGTCTTATCCTCTATAATAAAACCTTAACCTTATTATAAAGAATGATTCTTTATGGAAAACTTGTGCCTTAAGTGTCTGGCGGTCGCAACCACAACCGCCTTCAGCTATCACCTCCTCTAGCACCGGACACACATGCACAAGCTGCACTGCCTCCAATGGTTACTTTACGTTCTGGAACATTGCCTACCTCACTGCTGTAACCTCACGCTTTCCTGCATCTGTACGCGATTGTCCACTCCACTCCACCTCACAATCGCGTACAGATGCAGGAAAGCACTTGCGTGAGGTTACAGCGACCGCCGGACACTTAAGGCACAAGTTTTCCATAAAGAATCATTCTTTATAATACCGAGGGCCTCAAAATAGTACCTGGCGAGCCGCATGTGGTCCATGGGCCACGAGTTTGAGACTACTGGATTAAACCCACAGCAGCATTATTCCTTCTCTTGTGAAAGTCCCTATAGATAGCTGTCTCTCAGAGATAGCTTATTGCTTTCTCCTGGATTTGTGGAGCCATCCAGAAGCAGCCACTGATTATTCAAGAGCTCCTGCTTCTACAGCTGATTGTTTAATGCTCTCCTCAGCTCTTGGGATGATCCTTTGCTAATGCGACAAAGGGGCATACAGCCCATAGGCATAACCCAAATATGCTCCTGATTTTAAGTGTAATTTTTTTAAGCTCAGAGAAAGATGAAAGAAATTCATTCAACTGTGATAAGCATATTGGCCCTGATTCTATAAAAGGCGCCTAGATTGGCAGTGCTTAGCCGAGTTTCAAGTGGAATTCAGAATCTGTTAATTAGCTTAATTGGCATGGTAATTGAAAACACTATTAAAAACCAATTAAAACATTTTTTAAATGATTAATTTAAGTTCTGTTACATCCCTTCCAGATTCAGTATACTAGGTGTTCAATCCCTTCCCACGAGCCAGGAGTTTTAGAAATTCAAACACTTTTCTGAGCACATGCTCCTCCTACCTTTGAGAGAGGGTTAGAGCCCCCTACAGTTTCAATTTCTGCAAGCAATCCATGCAGAAGTCTTCTGCTCTGCTCTGCATCTTTATCTTATTTTTTTCACTTAAAGTTCATCTTTTTTGGTGGCTTGAGTACCATGAGAGTTCTTTGCATTAGTCCTCTGTCAGAGGAAAGGACGCAGTCCCACTGAGCCGGATTTCTGCTTCACAGAGAGATTTGGGTGGACCTGTGGAGCCTGCACAGACTTGGGGTCCATTCCCCTGGGAGCTCGCTTGCCTTCTGACCTTGTCAAGGGTTTAAGCGCGGCCTGTGTGCTTCTTGAGTAAAAGTCCCTCCAGGTTTCAGGGCGCAGGCTGTGCTTCCTGTCCCTGGTCATGTGGAGTGGTTTTGTGGGGGTGGAGGTTACAGTTGGAGTCCGTCCAACTGGCAGTCCAAAGATCTTCAAATCTGGTCATTTGTAGCAGTTTCTGAGGCAGAAAATCCTTTTTTTCCATTCAGCTGTAATGTAACAGAGCTGACAGACATGCACTTCACAGACTGTTAAGTACACCGCCATTATTTCTTATAGGAGCTTTGGGGCGGTCTTTCATTTTTCAGAGTTTCTAAGGGTAAGGTTCAGGTCTCCCACCTCCCCAGACCTCAAATTGCTATTTTTTATTTTTGCCATTTTGGATTTTTATTGATCTTTTTTTCAAAGTTTATTTTATTGGATTTTATTGATCTTTTTTTCAAAGTTTAATTTCTGCCTCAAAACCGCTCAATTTTGTTAAAAATTGTTTGGGAGGGACTCAGCCTCTAATCTGTCGAATGTGTGCATGAATTGTGCCAGATCAGCAACCGTGTACCGCATTCCACAGCATTCTGGGGGCAGGAGCTTTGGGCTTTGCCTCCTCCAGGTTCTCTAGGTCTGGAGAGCCGGCCTGGGTCCGTGTTTCAGAAAAAAGTCTTGCCCAGAGGCTGTTCTCGAGTCTGGCACCTAATCTAATCTAAGGCTTGGCTTTATATACCGAGTCATCATTCTAAGAAAGCTCGACCCGGTTTACAATAGTTAACTTAACAAGTAAAAACCGTAAGAAATAATGGCAAAATTTCAAGAAAATTAATTTTCAAAGTGTTTAGCAAATAAAGTGGTTTTTAAAGATATATGAAAAAATTTAAACGAACCAGAACTCCTTAAAAGAAACTGAAGATCATTCCAAAGTTTAGAAAACTTAAAAATCAAAGATTGACTAAAAATCTTGACTACTTTAATCCCTTTTCTGGAAGGAAGGGATAACTTAAGTTGTTGGATGCCTCTTGCAAAAGAGAATCTGTAAACATTCCAAGATAAAGGAATAAGAGGAGTAAAGATACCTTATAGGATCTTGAAAGCAACACAAGCACATTTAAATTGAACTCTAAAATAAACCGGGAGCCAATGAAGACTCTGGAGCAATGGAGCCACATGGTCAAATTTACGTTTCCCAAAAATCAATTTCACAGCAGTATTTTGAATCAATTGCAATCTATAAAGGCAGATTTTTGTAAACGCCTGTCTTCTGAGTCTAGGGACTCCTTTGGCATCATGTGGGCACCTCAGGGATATGAATTTTCCCCGGACTTTATTCAGGTCCTCTGGAAAATGTATTCTTCAGACCCAGCTCATTTGATGCAGCCAGCGGGCACGTTGGTTTCTTCCAAGCCAATTGTACCAGTCGCAGAGATCCCTGTTCAGGAGCCCTGTCATCCGGTTATGACAGAGCTCGATTGCATTAGTTGCCATACGGATATTATGCCTCTTCTGTCTCCTGACACACTTTCTATTTTAGATCCTGCTGATATACTTCCTGGAAAGCTTTCCAACAGTGTGGACTTTTTAAGAATGTCTCTGTCCACCATTTTATTGCTGAGGTTGTAAAAGAACTTATTGGAATCTCCACCTTCCACGTCACAGTGTTCATTCATGGACCGTTCTAATGTGCCGTCCTCCCTTTTACCATCCCATCCGCAGCTTCTTGGCCTGATTACGGAACAATGATATACCCCAAAAAGCTCTTTCTGGCTCTCTAAGGCTATGTCTAAATTTAATCTGCTGACTCCTGATTTTCAGCAGTTTTTTGAGCAACCTAAGGTGGATTCCGCCATGGCCTAGGTTACCAGGTGTGCGGCCCTCCCTGGCGATGGAGGAGCAGTGCTTAATGACTTCCAGGATCGTAGGATGGGACATTATATTGAAAAAGCTTTTTGAAGTGGCTTCTTCAGGTATCTAGGCAGCGGAGGCAGCTTCCCTTGTGGCGCATGCCTGTTACACAAGATTGCGCATTACGGAAGTGGATGCCTCTCCCCAGCTAGTGATGGACAGTGTGGATGTGAGGGATGGCCTTCATGCTATCATACGATTTCTTAGTAAGGTTGCAGCTTACATGGTGTCTGCGTGCCTGAACCTTTGGATCCGTCCTTGGGCTGGGATCGCTGCCTCCAAGGCTACTTTAAGCAGACTTCTTTTCAAGGGTCAGTTTCTTTTTGGGAAAGGCCTAGATAATCTCATGGCTAGTGCTGCTGATTGCCGCCCTAAGTCTCTCCCTGTGAACAAGTCTCGCAGGACTTTGGGAGGGGACCAGGGATCCTCAGGCTCTTCCACCCAAAAATATTCTCAGAGATAGTGTCCTCATTACAACATTTCCAATTCCAGACATTCTCAGGCATCCGGATCCCAGGCAACTACTGCTCCTAAAATTTATTTATTTTATTTATTTATTTATTTAGATTTTTATCCCGTTCTCCCAGTAGCTCAGAACGGTCTACAGATAACATACACAATGGAGAGTAATTAGACAAATAACATGTTCTATAGGTTAAATGTTTGGACATACAGGACTGCGAAGTAGTTAAATACAGGGAGTATACAGTAAATTAAGAGAAGAGTTTAAGTATATGTAGTTTAGTTTAGTATCAGTCGTTTAGTTTGGTATGAGTAGTTTAGTTTAGTACTGTTAGTTGAGTTTCGGTACAGTTTATCAGAGTACAGACTAAGAGAGGACTGTACTGAAATTTAGGGAGAAGTTGGACAGGGGAGGGAAGAGAGAGGGGGGGTTTAAGGGGGAGTGGGCTGAGGGTGACTTTTAGTTGAAGAGGAGGGTCTTTATCATTTTACGGAATGTCAATAATGATTTCTGTTGTCTGAGTTGTGGGGGGAGTTGGTTCCAGAGATGTGGAATGAAGTGGCTGTAGGATCGTTTGCGGGCAGTTTCTGAGAGGAGGGACCTTCCAGGGGGAATGCATAGGCGTATTTCCGATTTTGAGCGGAGGGTGCGGGTGGGTGTGTAGATGGGAAGCTTGGATTGTATGTAGGAGGGGGCAGTGGTATAAATTCTTTTGTGGGCTATTGTTAGGGCCTTGAAAGCACAGCGCTGGCTAATTGGGAGCCAGTGTTCAGCGCGGAGTGCCGGGGAGACAGGATCATGGTAAAAAGTCCCAATGATGCCAGAAGTTAGGGGGGGCTTCCTCAAATCGGATGCGTTGCTATCCGACGGATGACCCGACCAACCAGAGGCCATGGAGGGAACACATAAAGGAGCTCTTAAGCTGGCCAGTGCTGAACCAAGGTGTCCAGCCCTAAGCTTCCATGCTCTGTTCTTTGACTGAAGAAGTGCCTGACTCTAGAGTTCTATGCTGAAGCCATCAAGTCCATCTGGGGCTGATCCCAGATCTGCACAATCAGATGGAACACTCTGCACAAGACAGACCATTCTCATTGTCCATAGTATGCGGATCTCATTTGCCTTTAGCAGGACAGGAAGCACAAACTATCTCTTCATCACAACCTTCTTAGCCAGAGTCCGGTGTCCATGGAGAGCCCACAGCACTTTGGTCTTACGGCATGGCCTTGATGAGCTGCGGTTATTCAGATGTAATCATCTTGACGCTTTTGGAATCCAAGAAACCCTCTATTATGGCTTCTTATGCTAAGGCTTTCCAATAGTGGTGTGCTAAGGACTGCATGGAGCCTGAGTGAGCTCCCATTTAGGTTGTCCTGGCTTTTCTTCAGGCAGGCTTGGATAAGGGTTTAACTTTAAGGTTCAGATAGCAGGACTTTCATACTTCTGGACAATCAGGGGTTCTAGTTCGCTTACTGCTTATCCAGATGTCACCGGTGTCTGAGGGGGGCGCTTCATTTGTGGCCTCCCTTGCATCATCTTTTCCCTTTGTGGAATCTTAACATCATTCTTCAGGCTCTTGCGGAAGCCCCATTTGAGCCACTAAAGGATGCTACTCTTCTGGACCTGATGATCAAGACTGTCTTTCTGGTCGCCATTTTCTCAGCATGGCGTAATTCTGAGCTTCAATCTCTTTCATGCAGAGAACCCTTTCTCTGACTTATGGACATAGGAGTAGTTCTCTGTACTATACCTTCCTTTCTATCAAAGGTGGTTTCTGCTTTCCAGGTCAACCAGGAAATTAATTTACCTGCATTTCATTTCATACGCTTGGAGCAAAAGGATCAGGTTTTACGCAACTTGGACATCAAGAGAGTCTTGCTCCATTATATGGAGAGGACTAATGATTTTCATCTTTCTAATCACCTCATTGTCCTGATTTCTCTATCTCAACATGGTAGGCTGGCGTCTAAGAACTCGATTACCTGTTGGATTTGTAAGGCCATATCTTTGACTTACATTGCCCATAACAAACAGCCGCCGATTTCCCTTAAGGCCCACTGGACTAGAAGTGTTGCTGCTTGATGGACAGAGTCTCGCATGATTCATCCAGATGAAATTTGCAGGGTGGCTATTTGGTCCTCTCTTCATATCTTTATCCAGTTTTACTGGGTAAATGTGGCGATTCGCTCTGATGCTACTTTTGAGACCTTGGGGTTGCGGGCAGGTTCTTCTTTCCCTCCCTAGATGCAGCCATTGCTTTGTTATGTCACCTTGCACACTGAGGGCTAGATTCTTAAAAATTTGCGTTAAACACTGATGGGCTGCTGTCACAGCCATTATTGTAGTGATTACAAAAAAAGGGAGCTAGAGTTGTCTGGCTTTCACGTTTTATATTGCAACGATATGTCAAACCATTGATACTCAATATATGCAATATTACCCACTTCCGTGCATATGCTTTAAGGATATTCGGAGAAATTCTGTGGTCTGAAGAGCTGCTAAATCATCATGAGATCATTAAGCTTTTTACTTTTTTCTTGTTGTTTACGTTATTTTGTGTTTTAAATATATAGTAATAAGTTAGATACAAAATTTAACATCTTTAAACAATTTCCACTGAAGCACTTATCTTTTTATGGCTTCAGCTTCTACTTCAACTTTGTCGGCTGGGGACATCTACTGACATGTTTTGGCTTTTTCAAGGCAGTTCCCTAGTATAAAAAATAAAGAATATACTCGTATTCCCACTACATTTGCCTTGCTCAAGTGTATTATACATAGATAATTATACTTTTAAAGTGCTTACCATTTGTGTTATCACCTGCACATCTACACCCGATCTTACTTAGGGTAAGTTGCTGGCAGCTTGTATTTATATGCGTTTATTGAGAGTCCTCTATGACATCATTACGTTTGAAGATCTTAGCAGTTTCTATACTTGATTTTCTAAATTCTATCTTCAAGAATTCTTTATCATTCATATTTTCAACTGGACGAACTAGAACCCCCCCCCCCCAACTTTTGAAAGGATTCAATTGAAATTATATTAAAGTGTTCTACTCTATTTCTAAATTTAATCCATTAGGGTTCACAGTGTCTAGTTCGTCCAGTTGAAAATATGAATGATAAAGAATTCTTAAAGATACTGTTGAAGACCACTGCATTTCTCTTAATATCCTTAAAGCATTTAAAGTATATGCAGGGAAGTGGGTAATATTGCATATATTGAGTATCAATGCTTTAAAAAAAAGCGAGTCATTCTCCAACCAACCTCCCAATTCCTTGTGTTTAGGCACCCCTTACCTCCCTGACCTGACTCTATTCCCTTCCTTCTACCTTATTTTAAAAAATCTAGGACATTCCACTACCCTACATGACCCCCCTTCAATCCCACTGTCTAAAAAAAAAAAAAAAAAAATTCCCTGGTGTGTAATGTCACCTCCTATTCACCCAACCTTCCCTCAGGTCATACCTTAAAGGAGGTAGGAGCAGTGCCCACTTGCTCCTAGAGAATGTCATGGGGACAAAATTTGTCCCCATCCCCGTGAATAACAGCGGGAAACCTAGTGTCTATCTCAACCTCAATCCTTCTACACCAGCATTCTTCAATGCAAGGCAATGAAGATTGTGCACATTGTGCACATGCTCTCTCTCCTTAAAGAATGACACAGGGATGGTTTCCCGCGGTTAACAGCGGGAACAGGAACAAATTCTTTCCCCGTATCATCTGGTGCCACTATGATGGAAAATGGTGGTGCCCGGCCCCACACAGTGCATCCTGCCACCTTTACGATACAACTGGGGGAGAGGGAATCATATTGACCTAGGGAAGGGGTCAGGTGGGTGAGAGTTACCACTGCACAAGGAAATTGACTTTTTGTTAGTTGGGAGGAAGGAAGGGGGTCATGTTGGGTGGGGGGTGCCCTAGACCAGTGGTTCCCAACCCTGCCCTGGAGGACCACTAGCCAGTTAGGGTTTTGGGATAGCCCTAATAAATATGCATGAGATAGATTTGCTTATAATGGATGTGACAGGCATGCAGATCTGCCCCATGCATATTCATTAGGGTTATCCTCAAAACCTGACTGGCTGATGGTCCTTCAGGACAGGGTTGGGGGCCACTGCCCTAGACAGTGGGGAATTTATTTTTTTTAATGGGAGGGAGGGTTCATGGGGGGAAGGGGGATCGAAGGTGTTCAGGTTGGGTCAGGTCAGGTCTGGTCCAGTTTTGGGGCGGGGGTATTGGTGGTGCTAAAAACTATTAGGACAGGAAAGCAAGGTCAGGCTATGCTGCCCTGGACATGGTGAAAAAATTCTGGTGGTAGCGTATCAAAGGCTACTGTTTCCTTTTGTCCATTACGACAGCATATTTAATGGCCTCATGTGCATTTATCGGAATACAGTGTGCTGCCATGTATGCTGTGCAATTTAAACCTGCACTCATCTCTGTTGCTACATCTACCCCATGGTAACCACACAGCCGAGTTTGAGGTAGCCTTTTGCGTTAGCAACATGAGGATGAGCTAAAGAGAAAGGGCCAAGACCCTGAAATCAAATGGATAGGGGGAGGCATCCTAATTCTTGAAGTAGCCTCACCACTCTGTAACTCACTATTCTGTAAATGTCCAGGCATCAAATTGTTCTATACCCCACCCCACCCCACCCCACCCCCAACTCTACTGACTTCATTACAGATAAAAGATTGGATTAGTAAAGCCTAAGAGCAAAAGCTTCAAGACATTCAGCCCCAAGTATTTCATTTCCTGAAACTTCAGGAAAGGATAAGAATTGTTCTAGCAAACAACTGTGCAAAAATCGCCATCAGAGTTTTGAATGAAAGTACTAAATTTGAAGGATGGGGCAAAAGTTCTTTCCCTTCTGTTCCCCAGTGCACTCTACACAGGATGATATGAACAATGAGGCATTCCTTATTTAACATAATGTCCTTACTGGCCCGGCACCACTGCTTACTGCCTGGTTTACCTTTTAATGAATGTGTGCAGACATCTGCTGCGATTTCCTCCTTTTGCTCTTCCTGCTTCTTTCAGATAGGACTAATTATTTGGGATGTTTGTAAATCCATGGACAGGTGGTTTCAGTGGCTGTCACACCCTGTCAGTCTTTATATTCCTTTTAGTGGTTGACTGCAGAAATGTTTTTTCTTTTCACACTTTGTTCCTTTTCTTATTGTACCTCTTGGAAGAATCTTTGTTTTTCAGGGAATAATTCTGCCTTCTGATTTACCAGTGTGTCAACAAGTTAGTCTTTACTTCTGCTTTTCTCCCCACCATTTTCCCATTCCATTGCCATGTAGCTTCAGGAGATGGGCAGAGAGGTTGCTGTGAAACTGTATAAGTACAGTGTATTGTTAGAGGAGGGGTTGGCCCAATTTTTTCTTTTTGCCCTGAGAATGAATCTCTAGGGAGAGGTAAGAGAACTCAGTGATCAGCCTTCAGGAGGTAACCTATGGCAGTGCCCTGAGCCTTCACCTGTTTTCCTCTTCTGCATGAAATGAGTCTAGAGGTGTGGAAGGAAAAAATCAAGCGTGAGACTTTGGCTATGTAATAAGGATGATCCTTGAAGTCTTAGATTGAGGGCATCCCTGGCCAAAGCTGAGTTCCAGATAGCTGTGGCTAATGTGTACAAGGTGGTCTGCTTCTGCTGCTGCTGTCATCTGGACTTCCTCACCTGCAAAAGATGAATCAATAAGAGCTATTAGGTACTTAAAATCCCAGAATTCTATGGACCACTACACCACCCACTGCTAAAGTCACGAAAGAGCTTTAAAAGTTAGGCACCCAACATCTAGGCAGTACTCTGGTATTCTATAACAACAAACTGGTGTGCCTAATGCGTTTTAGAATGCTAGCATAAGTCAGCAATTGAATGTCTAAATTTAGGTGCCACCACTTAAGCTTGCTCTATGACAGGTGAAAGGGAGCGGGGTCATGGATTTGATTGCTTTTCTGTGGGTATAACCAAAGCAACTTTGCACATATGCAGGTAATTTTTTTTTGTCCCTAGTGGGCTCACAATCTAAGTTTTGTACCTAGGGCAATGGAGGGTTAAATGACTTGCCCAGAATCACAAGGAGCTGCAGTGAGAATTGAATATAGTTCCCCACTGCACTAACCATTAGGTTACTCCTCCACTCCACTGTCTGAATGCAGCAGTTAAGTACCTGACAGTATTCAAAATAGTGTCCACTTAAACAGTCAGAATGCCCATGACTCCCATGAACATCCTCTTTGCAGTTATGCACTAGAACACTTAAGCGCAAGTTATAAAATAGTGCCTAAGTGCATTTAGATGCCTGACTATCATTTCACTATAATTTTGGTACACTTCTCCCTCCGGATTCGCAAGGGATAGGAGCAGAGCCGGACCGCGAATGGGGAAATACCGCGAATATCTTCTGGTCTGGCTCTGACCCACCCCCGCCTCCCTCCTGCCTTCCCCCCGGCATCCCAGCCTTACCTGATGGTCTAGTGGGCTTTCGGGGCAGGAACGATCTTCCTATGCTCCTGCCCCGTGCAGATCGCCAATAGGAAATAGCTGCCGTGAGTTCCCGTAGTCTCTCGAGACTACGACAGGAACTCCCCACAGCCATTTCCAATTGGCGATCTACATGGGGCAGGAGCATAGGAAGATCGCTCCTGCCCCGAAAGCCCGCTAGACCACCAGGTAAGGCCGGGATACCGGGGCGAAGGCTATACTGTGGGTTTTTTCTTTTTTTCCCCCTCCCCAAAAAATTGCGAATGTGAAATCGCGATTGCCAAAACCGCGAATGGGGAGGGGGAAGTGTACTTAACTGTGTTAATTTCTATTTGAGTATGAAAAGTAAAGTTCATAATTTGTGCCTCAATTTTGTACACTGTATAGGGTAGGGTCACCAGATTTTACTATTGTAAAATCCGGACCCATGGCCCCGCCCCCAGGCTCGCCCAGTTACACCCAGTTCCCCCCAAGTCATTCCCTCTTCTGCCCCTTCAACCTGTTCTCATGCTCGGAGCCGCGTTGGGAGGGCATCAACGCATGTGCGCACACACGTACGTAACATTATTGTGTTGCATCCACGTATGCGCAGATGCCCTCTGGAAGCGGTCCTGAGCTAGAAGCTTTTCAAAACCGGACTAAGTGCAGGACACCCGGACATGTTCTCTAAAAAGTGGACATGTCCGAGTAAATCTATATATAGGGCAGTGTTCTTCAATGCAAGGCCTTCAATGCAGAGGCCTCTGGGTCAGCCCCCATTGTCTTTCGGGGGGGGGGGAGGAGGTGTTTCCTGCTACTCTGCCTTTCTGTTCATACTCATGACAGAAAGGGGGAAGAGTCGCATGCCTAAATACAACACATTTATCAGACAAAAGAGAACATATTAAACTTGAGGATACCCCTAATGAAGTTTGAAGGTGGGCTAGTGTGGATGGATAGATGTCATTGATACACAGTGGCGTACCTAGCATATGTGACACCCGGGGCCTATCATTTTTGACACCCCCTCCATCTGTATGAAAAACATGATTTTTAGTAACAATCCACACGTCACACAAGAGTGTACCTAGGAAAAGGCAGCAGTAGAACATCAATACACCCATTGTAAAACTAAACAAGCCAGACTAGTACAGATCAATCCTACACAGTCAATCCTAACAAAAAAACATGTCTTTTCAAACACACAGAACACAGAAAACACCTTCGCCTAGTATGGAATATGTAATCACAAACTAACCCCTCCCCCTTTTACAAAACTGAAGTGTGGTTTTTAGCCATGGTGGTAACAGCTCAGATGCCAACACAAAAAATTGCTCTATAGTTTTGTAAATGGGGAGATAGAATAAAAATGATTAAACAACTACAGACAATTCAGAATACAGCTCTGAGACTCGTCTATTCATTGAAAAAACATGATCACATTACTGAGGCATTCATCAATTCTCATTGGCTTCCAATCCAGGAAAGAATACAATTTAAATTCTACTGTATACTATTTAAAACTATAAATGGAGACAGCCCAACCTACCTAAACGACCGCCTCATCCAAACCACCTCTACCAGGCATAGAAAAACACACACCCCATTCACTTACCCCCCAATCAAAGAAGTAAAACGGAAAAAACTATACAACGGACTATTGGCCACTCAGGCAGCGAAGATAGACAACTAAGTCTCCAACCTATTGACAACAACCCCAGTCTACAAGATGTTCAGAAAGGAAATAAAAACTATACTCTTCAAGAAATCCCTTAATAAAGCTTAATACCATGATAAAGCTTAACCCCCCTCTTACCATCCCTTCCCTAACCCCCAGATCCTACTTTTCCCTCTCTTGGAAACCTTCTCTGATCTAACGTTGTAACTCTTCTTCCATAACTCTTTTTGTAATCCGCTTTGAACCGAAAGGTAATGGCGGAATAGAAATCTGTAATGTAATGTAATGTAACAAAGGTTAAACTGAAGCACCAAGAAGCTGGACTCTGCATACAATGCAACACCACAGAAACAGCAATGCATCTCCCCTAAAGCGAAAAAAATAAAATAAAATATAATTTTTTTCTACCTTGTCTTCTCTGGTTTCTGCTTTCCTCATCTTCTTGTCACTCTCTTCCTTTCATCCACTGTCTACCCTCTCTCTGCCCTTTCTATATGGCATCTTCTCTCCTTCTATTCCCCTTCCAGAAACTTTATGCCTCCCTCTTCCATCTCTCCCTTCATCTCCATTGGTCTGGCATCTCTCTCCTCTCCTTCCCTATCCCACACCCCCATGGTCTGGCATTTCTCTCCTCTCCCTTCCCCCCACTTCCATCAGCATCTGCCCCCTTTCTCTCCCTCCAACCAAATTCCATGCAGTATCCTTCCCCCTTATGTCTCTTTCCCTTTCTCTGCAATTCCATCAGCATCTGCCCCCTCTCTCCCTCCACCACACTTCCATAACACCCTGACCCCTTTTCTCACCCTTCACCATGCTTCTATACTACCCTGACCCCCCTTTCTCACCCTTCACCACGCTTCCATACCACCCTTACCTCCTTTCTCACCCTCCATACCCTTCCTTACCACCCTGACCCCCTTTTTCTCCTTCCACCACCCTGCTATGCTCCTTTCTCTCTCCATCCAAATCAGCAAGGTCCCGCGATGACTACTTCTGCTGCCTCTGCTCCGGAAGAGGTAAGTGACGTCTGAGGGGGACTGGTCCAGCAGATGCATGGAGCTGTGGCAAGGTCCCGCGATGACTGCGGCTGCCGGTCCACCCCACCCCCTGACGTCACTTACCTTTTCTGGAGCAGAGCCAGCAGAAGTAGTCATCGTGGGACCTTCCTGCACTTCAGTGCGGCTGCCGACTCTGCTCTAGAATAAGTACGGCAGCTGCGCTGAGGTGCCGTTTTGAGCAGCAGGGAATTCTGGATCTGGCCGGCTGTGCATCCCCTTGAAGAATGCACCCGGGGCGGACCGCTCCCCCCCCCCCCCTTGGCCTCTGAAAACTAATTGAAAAATGTATTAGTCCAATAAAATGGTATTATCTTATTTTCCATTTTTGTTTTATCCCCCCCCCACTCCTTGGCCCCTTTTTATGAAGCTGCATTAGGCTTTTTTATCACCATCCGTGACGATATTAGCTCCAACGCTCATAGGAATTCTTTGAGCGCCAGAGCTGTTACCACCGTGGCCTGCAATAAAAAAAAAAAAACACAACTAACGCAGCTTCTTAAAAGTGTGTGTGTGTGTGGGGGGGGGGGGGGTTATTTGTTAATTTGTAAAGTGATTATCTCTTAGAGAGAGGAAGAGATAATGGTTTCTGCGGATGGGCAGACTAGATGGGCCATTTGGCCTTTATCTGGCATCATGTTTCTATTTCTCTGTTTTTTTTCAAATTTACTTCTGCTATCTTTATATTTTGCCCAATATTAGGGGACAGGCGTCACTGTTTCTGTGGTGTTGCATTGTATGCAGAGACCAGCTTCTTAGTGGTTCAGTTTAACCTTTTTCTATGCATTCCTATTTTATCCCCCTATTTACAAAACCGTAGAGTGTTTTTTAGCGCCGGCCATGGTGATAACAGCTCCGACGCTCGGAATTCTATGAGCGTCTGAGCTTTACCACCATGGCTAAAAACTGCACTACAGTATTGTAAAAGGGAGAGGGGTTAGTTTGTGATTACATATTCCATACTAGGCAAAGGTGTTTTCTGTGTTCTGTGTATTTGAAAGACATGGTATTCTGTTAGCTTTGACTGTGCAGGATCGATCTGTACTAGTCTGGCTTGTTTAGTTTTACAATGGGTGTATTGATGTTCTACTGCTCATTGCAGTATGTAAGATGCTGTCTTTTCCTAGGTACATTCTTGTGCGACGTGTGGATTGTTACTAAAAATCATGTTTTTCATACAGATAGAGGGGGGGGGTTGTCAAAAAAATGATGGATCCCGGGTGTCATATATGCTAGGTACGCCGCTGTATATTTCTGGATCTTTGCCACTTTTTGCTGTTGTTGAGGGGGAAGGTACAAAAGGTGGGGAGGTTTGTGGGAGGGTTTTCAGGAATGGGAACTTTTTAGAAGGGGGGTTATACTAGTATAAGGTGGAGGGCCATGTATGTTCTGATTTATGTATGTTTTTATGTGCAACGCTTAGATTTAAACAGTTTATAAATTTTTTAAATAAATAAATAAGAGTCCAGGTCTTCCACTGGGTACTTTTATAGCTGGCCTATTGTATGATTTTACAGTTTTCACTAATCGTATGTTGGACTTTTTGTTCGCCTTAATAAAAACATTTGAAACATAAATATGGATGGGAACCCCCACAATTAAAAGTGCAAAATGGATTCGAAGAATAGAAGATTTTGTAATGCAAAAACAAACCAAACCTAAAATTTGTCATGTGCACATCCCTAGAAGTTAGCTAGTCAATATTCGGCATTCGGCAGATAATGTTTTTTTAAAGCACTGATCATTGCTGACCCCATAACTGCACACTGGCATTGAATATCTAGATCTAGAGGGCTGCTTAGTGCTGGAGCGCACTGGGAGATCGTCACAGGCACCCCTGCGACCAGCCACAGCATCCGGTGCTGGGAGGAGAATTCCTTTTGTGGCTTCATAAAAGATCAGGAAGCCGCGGTCTTTGGAGGGCTGCTTAGTACTGGAGCACACTGGGAGATCGTCATAGGCACCCCCATGGCCAGCCACAGTATCCAGTGCTGGGAGGAGAGGTCTTTTTGTGGCCTCATTAACGATCAGCAAGCCGCGGTACGCAGCCCGCAGTTGTGAGCCTGTGGCTATGACTCCAAAGGGGCATGGCCAAATGAGCATGACACGCCCCTTTTGAGCCCCTTCAGAGTCCCAGGGAGCAGGGGGCTATTGGCGATTTAACACCATGGGAAAAAGGAAGGTGAAGATAATTCCATCTGCCTTGGATATAGGACCCATGGACCATCATTTTCAACCTTTATCAGTACCATCGCTGGAAGATAAGGTAAACTTATCCTCTCAGTTGGCTTCCTTAATTTCAGGAGAACCATCACCATCTCCTCAACCAAATTTAAACTCTAAGGGAGGATTAGATTCTGCCTCCAAAGATGAGGCAGCTTCTTCTCCCATAAAATTACTTGATTTGGACTCAAATATGGCTTCTCCTAAACTTTGCACAAAGACATCAGGTGTAAATAGTTTGACTCCGGTTCAGATGGTAATGGAGTCAAACATAAACTCTCTACCTAAAGATAAAACTGTTACTTTGCAAGATATCTGGTTGGAGGTAAATGGAATTGAAACTTCATTACAGAGTACTGTTTCTAAGTTATGTCAGTTTTCCTCAGAAATAACTGTAAAAGTAAATGAACATGAGACTCAGTTGATATTGATTGGAAATAAATTGGATAAATTAGATTCATCTGTTAATACCTTGCAAAAATCAGCCATATCCAATATAAAAGATAGTACATTATTACATGTTCAAATGGAGAAAATGGAGAATTTTATGAGATCAAAAAACCTCAGGTTTTTAAATTTTCCTAT
This sequence comes from Geotrypetes seraphini, assembly GCF_902459505.1. Lineage (NCBI taxonomy): Eukaryota > Metazoa > Chordata > Amphibia > Gymnophiona > Dermophiidae > Geotrypetes > Geotrypetes seraphini. Next base: position 78,460,607 of record NC_047091.1, on the reverse strand, counting down.
TTCTCATTATTTGGCCCCATTGGAGCTCTTGAGAAAGTATATGAGGGATGTTTTCGCAATATGTCTTTACTACATCCCCAGGAGCTCCAAAGCTGTTGCAGCTGAAGGAGAGATTTTTTTGTGTATCATGAAGTGATATTAGTGCATCAATCGCTCGGCTAATTTGCATGACATTTTATTATTAAAGAGATTATTTGCTAGATAGGAAAAATGGATAGGAAAATGGGCAATTGGATAGGAAAATGGACAATTGTGCAGAGAGCCATTTTGTGCATTGGATCGGCAAATCTGATTGTCACTAAACCAGTCAAAACCGGTTTAGCGACAATCATTAGACAATCACTGACTTTATTGCATCTGGGCCTCAGTGTGGTTTAAGAGGACAGAAGCCTCTTGCCCTTTTAAACCATGCTGCATATTGACTCCTAGGTTTAAAAAAATATATCATTGATTGAAGAAATCTGTTTTCCTTTTTCTTCATTTGTCATCTTTTATGTTAGGGCCTCTGGTATCAAACTGCGCTAGCAGTTTTTAGCGCAGAGAGCCGTGCTGAATGGCACGCGCTGCTCCCGACACTCATAGAGTTCCTATGAGCGTCAGGAGCAGCACGGGTCATTCAGCGCGGCTCTCTGCGTTAAAAACTGCTAGCGCAATTTGAAACAAGAGGCCCTTAGATTCTCTCTCTCTCGCTGCAAATGAAACTTTCTTTTTTAATCTTTTTTTTGTTTGATTATAATTTATTTCAGTGATTAGTTTTTAATAAGATTAATCAACCTGGCTTTTTTAAGAAGATAAATAATTTAAAAAAAAAAAACGTTTTTCCCAATTCTGATGCTTCCAATTGCAAGCTGAGTCCACAAAAACAATATTGATTGCATGAAATTAATCACTGGAGCTTTCTCACTGGTAAATGAAACCAGTGAGAAAATAGAGTTGACCTAAGTCTATCCTGTGACCTTTGAATCATACAGAAATCTCCCTGCTGTCACTTCAGCCCTTTCTTTTGAAGGGTTTGCAAGAGCCAGAGCTTCTGAGATTCCACAATCACTTTTTTTAAGAGGACGAATGAGGTGGGGTTTGGTTCTAGAGACTGATTTGGGGATTTGGCTAGAGGCTTTTATATTAGGTAAGTTCACTTCAGAGCTGCTGAAATTCCCAGAGATGCTCCAATAGTTGAAAGCTGCAGCACTGTGGCAGCCTCCTGATAAAGCATTGCTTTTTCTCTCTTCAGTTTTGTAAGAAGAGGAGAAAGAAGGCAGAGTGTAGGCATTATTTTACACATCTGAGCTGCAGAGCTGTGAAAATATAAAGGTGTTGGGGGTGGGAATAATGTTGTAATGTTGGCTTGAAAGAGGTTTTTTTGTTTTGGGGTTTGTTTTTTTTAACCTAGCTATGGAGGGCAAGTGCTAACACACTCTACAGATTTTATTTCTGGAGCTGTTTTTATCATTTTCGTGTGTTGTGTTTTTTTCTGTTGGTTTCTCAGTATGAAGTACTTTTCAGCTAAAGCAGAGTTGGAGTAGCACCTCAGATAACATTTGCCAGTGGAAAGAAAGAAGGAAATATAGGAAGCATAGCAAGCACATGTTTATAAAAAAGGAAAGGGTGACATGAATGGCACTTTGTCTTTTGTTTTGATCCTTCACAATATAATTTAATTCATGGCTTCTTGGCAATGTGACACTGTAGAACCAGCCCACTAAGTCCCAATCAACATACTGATTGATATGCTGGACATGAGTTTCTATGATAGTGGGGTGGGGGTTGTAATCGTCACATTTTAGGTTTATATCAGTGTTCTCCCTAGGGCCTTTCAGCCGGGCGTTCCGCCCAGCTAATTTAGGAGACCACCCGGCTGTTTTCCTCCAGTGAGTATCATTCTGAGTAAGCAACATTTTTTGGGGGAAAAAAAAGTTCCGTGTCGACTATGTCCCCTTCCCTCAGGGCGTCTCTCCCACACTGCAACACAAAAAAGTTCCCTGCTTCGGGGTCTGTAAGGCTCCAGCTGGTTGATCCTCATCAAGCGGCCGGCACAGCTGGGGGCGGGAAGCAGTGAAAGCTGCGATCAGTTCAGCCAATAGGAAGAGCAGCAGCAATGAGGAGCAGATTTTGATTGGAGGAATGCCGCAATGATATTTTTTTATCTTGGCATTGGAGCGCTGTGCAGGACCTCTTTGCATTCTCCTACATCACTTTTTGGGGGAAGATGCCAGTGCCTCTGGTGTTGGCAGCCCCGGAGGAGAGCGTTGGGTATGTGAGGCCAGCCGTCTTCCACTTCTTTCCCCATAAGGCCCATGAGTTCTTTGAGACAGAGAACACCATGTCCCGAGTCAGTCTTGTTAGTATCAGTAGGCACATGCCTGGGGCCCGCTGAAGGAGAGCAATTTATTTTTTTAACATTTTTTTTCTTTTTCGTCGATGGGGGGATGGGGGAGGGGCAGCATTGCCGATCTTGCCCGCTTGACTGGAGGATGGTGATTCCCTGGGCTGATGAAGAGCCGCCGGAAGCACACAAATCAGTCCTCGATTCAGGGCCCATATCCAAAAGGTTAGAGTTTTTTTTTAAAGTAAAAAGCGATAGTGAGGAATCCAGTGACATTTGCACGCTAGCACGCACTGAGACTCGACAATTTTTTATTTTTGAGGATTATAAGTAACCCTGTTTTTTGAGGGGGGAGAAATAACAAATAGCTGAATGTTTTAAGTGTAGTGCCTGAAACGAACGGGGTCCGTGCCCCCCCTCAAAAATCAGGTTTACTTCCTAACCGTCAAAAATAAAAGAATTGTCAGGTCTCAGTGTGTGCTGGCGCGCAAATGTTTGGCGCACGATTGTCCTGCAGTCACCGGGATTTCTGAGGAAGAACATCCAGATCCATAGCACAAGTTTTCTGCAGCTCCTATTAAGGTAAGCTGAATTGAGTTTTATACTTTTTTTTGTCATTTAAAGATAGGATTATGCTTTCTAATCTGTTTTAAGTAATCTTACAGATCTATTTGAATGTAAAATTCAGCACCTAGCCAGTGCTTGTATTGTATTGGGTCTTAAAGCTTGTAGAAAAGTGTGAGTTGTGCTTTCATTTTGAAATGAACCTTTTGAGTTTAGAGTTAATCACAACGAACAGTTCATTTTATCATGTTTCTTTTGGGATTTATATTTCATCTCTGCTCAATTAAGTGATTCATTCATTTTAATTTGCTGAATAGAAACTAGGAATTAAGGTTTAAGGTGATCCCGATTCAGGGAAAAAAAGTTTTGATTCGGCCTATTGAATTGATTTTTTGATTCAATTCAGTTTTCCTGCCCAATCAGGTGTTTTCTTTCCTTTTTTTAATGGCCTGATTGGGGGGAGGGTTTATAGCCTCTTCAGCCCCCCATCGCCACCCCTTTCCAACTCCACACTGGTGCTGTGTTGTAATCAAAAAAAGACTCTCTGATAGGTCCTAGCTCTACTCACTAACTGCCTCTTTCTTACCTTCTCCTCTTTTTTTATTTTTCAGCTACCTATCAAATTTTCATCTTCTCGAAGTTAAAGAGGAAATTTTTTTTCACTCAGAGAATACTACTTAAGTTCTGGAATGCATTGCCAGAAGATATGGTAAGAGCGGTTAATGTAGCTGGTTTTAAGAAAGGCTTGGACAGTTTCCTAGAGGAAAAGTCCATAGTCTGTTATTGAGAAAGACATGGGGGAAGCCACTGCTTGCCCTGGATCGGTAGCATGGAATGTTGCTACTGTTTGGGGTTCTGGAATCTTATGTTGCTCTTTGGGATTCCAGAATCTTGCTATTCTTTAGGATTCTGAATGCAGTGTTGCTACTCCTTGGGTTTTGGCCAGGTACTAGTGACCTAGATTTGCCACTGTGAGAATGGGCTACTGGGCTTGATGGACCAATGGTCTGACCCAGTAAAGCTATTTTTATGTTCTTATGACTCTCACCTTAGCCTGACTTTTTTTTTAAGCGCCAGCAAGCGATTTGAACCCATCCTCCGGGGCTCTAACGGTAACACTATGCGTGCCGGCTTCCCTTCTCTAACGGTAACACTATGCATGCCGGCTCCCAAGAAACCTGATTTGAATCTCCTTATTGTCTGCCTATCTTCTTTTATTTCAAGTTGGATTCTTTGGTGGACCGCTTGCCTTGTTGTTTTATTACAAATTAACATACATGGAGTGGAATGTACCAGAGGAGTTACAGATTTGGTTGTTTATTCATACATATGGGTTAAAGTTGGACGACATAGAGTGAGGCAGTTGAGAGGAGTTGAAAACGTTGTTATTAATATGGATTTATGTTTCGGATAGTATTACTGCTTTACAATGCTTTTGAACACACGTATATACATATGGAAAGGGTTCAGAGTTAAAGTCCTGGGCAAGTAGGTGGGAAGGGAAGGAAGGGAGAGATTTGTTCAGAGATATTTGGGGCTTGCATAGAACTAAAACTGTGCACTGGTATGGTAATCTTTGTTGTTTGTTTTGAATTTTAACCTGTATTGCGAATCTGTGAATGTATTTCTGGAGTCCCTCTGAGTCCAGCTTTTCTTCCTTTCTCCTCTGCCCCCATTGGCAACATGTATCCGTCTCTCTCTCCCTCCCCTGCTGCAAAGGTGGGAGGACCCAAAATGTTAGCAGGAGGAAGATAGAGAGAGGGAGAAACCTGAAACAAAGGGGAGGCAGAAGAGAGGGAGGCAAATGTTGGACATAGGGGTGTATAGAGGGAAGAGAGAGAGACTGCAGAGAGGTGGAAGGATTCTAAACGAGGGAGGAACGAAGGAAGGAGAGAGAGAGAGAAAGGCAGAGAAAGACAATAATAATAATAATAACAGTTTATATACCGCAGTACCGTGAAGTTCTAGGCGGTTTACAAAAGACTAAAAGAAGGTACAAATTGATTGAACTTAAAAGAGGTGAAAGAAAGAAAGTGGCAAAGAAAGAAAGCCTCCACCCCTGGCTCACGATGCTGAAAAGAGGAAAGGGAGACAAAACTGCAGCCGACATCGTGAGCACCTCGAAGGACACTATTGATGCCCAACAGCCTGCACTTAAGCTCCTGACCAAGTCAAGAAAACGAGCAAATGGTAAGGGCCCGAAACTCTGAGTTCCACAAATCTTCAGCAGGCTGGCTTGTACAGGTCCCCAAATGATTCACCTACCAGCTGCAGACTAAAGCATGCTTCCTCTCCAAGTAGGCACAGCAGTTCCTTGAACTGCATAAAAACCCAGAAGAAAGGAGAACAAATGCTGGACATTGGGGGGGTGGGGGTTATAAGCAGAAGAAAAACAGAGAGAGAGGCCTGGACCAAAGTGGAAAGACAGGAGGCAGATGCTGGATTATGGGAGGTGTAGACAGAAGAGATGGAGGGGGAGAGTCCCTGAGGAAGAACAGAGAGATGCAGGATCATAACAGAGGAAGGAGAGAGAGGGAGGCATGTTGCCAATAGGGGTGGAGGAGAGAGGAAGAAAAGTTGAACTCGTGGAGAGACAGAGACAGATGTTGGTTGGGGAAGGGATTGAGGTCCAGAGGAGAGGAAGGATGCAAGAGGCAGAAAGAAAGAAATGCAGTCAGAAGGAAGTCCAACCAGAAACTATTTAAATCACCAGACAACAAAGGTGCGAAAAATTATTTTATTTTCAGTTTAGTGATCGAAATGTGTCAGTTTTGAGAATTTATAATCTGCTGCCTATATTTTGCACTAAATTTGTCTATTTCTATAGTTGTTACTGACTGCATATCTGCCATGACCTCTTTGAAACTCTCCCAAATGTAAATGATTAACATTTTCTCAGCGTACAGTGTGCTTTGTGGTTTTGTTTTTATTTTGTGGTTACCATTATGAATTAATAAGATTATATTGTGTGTACATGAAAAATGAATGGAAAAAATTACATTACAATTAGTACTATAATGGGGGTGGGGTCAGAGGCGGAGCTTGGGCTGGGGTACTTGGTTGATATTTGTTAGACTTAGGATGTACTTGGCTTGAAGAATTTGAGAAACACTGGTCTAGGTGACTATGGAGTTCACTCAGTAAGGACCCCTTTTACAAAGTCACAGTAGTGATTCTCCCATGGCAAATGCACTATTTAGTCCATTCAATTCCTATGGGCTTCAGTGCATTTGCTGTGGCAGAATTGCTATCGCAGGATGCAATACATTAACTGATTCAACATGAGTTTGAAGTTGGTTGAATACCTTTCTCTCAAGTATGGTAGTTTTGAAAGATATAGAAGGTTTGATACTGGCCAGTAGTTATTCGGAATATGAGGATCTGCATTACTTTTTTTTCAAGGGTGGCTTAAATGCAACTGGAACACTGCCTAAGTGTCAAACCTTTAAAAAGGAAGTCATATTGAGCATTGGAAAATAATTTATAATAATTAACTAATAAAAATCATGCACATTTAATTTTTTCCACCACCAAATTTCCCCGTTCCGCCCCACCCCACCCGGCTACTTTTTCGTGTCACCCGGCTGGAAAAAATTTCTGGGGAGAACACTGTTATATAAAGAGACTGCTTTTACCATGTCAGGAAAAGAAATGGAAAGGATTGCTTCCCTCTAGGACTGAAACTGAAGTGATCCCTTCTACTTTCTTCTTCTGTCCTGCCATTCTCGCACCCTCTCTCTTGGGCCACTTCAGAAATCCATGTGTTACAGCCTGATGACAAAACTCAGTGCAAGTTTCCTAACGTATATGTAAGAAAAAGTTTGCTCCCAAGTGGGAGATCAAACCAGAAGCATGTTCACATGGGTCTGCTCTTGCAGCAGCTAGATTTTGTGCATAAAAAATTGTATTGACACTTGGAGTTGCATGCACATAAATATTTGTATGTCCTGGAATGCTATTACATAAGAACATAAGAATTGCCGCTGCTGGGTCAGACCAGTGGTCCATCATGCCCAGCAGTCCGCTCACCCGGCGGCCCTCCGGTCAAAGACCAGCGTCCTAACTGAGACAAGCCCTACCTGCGCACATTCTTGTTCAGCAGGAACTTGTCTAACTTTGTCTTAAATCCCTGGAGGGTGTTTTCCCCTATAACAGCCTCCGAAAGAGCGTTCCAGTCTTCCACCACTCTCTGGGTGAAGAAGAACTTCCTTACGTTTGTACGGAATCTATCCCCTTTTAACTTTAGAGAGTGCCCTCTCGTTCTCCCTACCTTGGAAAGGATGAACAGCCTGTCTTTATCTACTAAGTCTATTCCCTTCAGTATCTTGAATGGTTCTATCATGTCCCCTTTCAGTCTCCTCCTTTCAAGGGAGAAGAGGACCAGTTTCTCTAATCTTTCGCTGTACGGCAGCTCCTCCAACCCCTTTATCAATCTTAGTCGCTCTTCTTTGGACCCTTTCAAGTAGTATCATGTCCTTCTTCATGTACGGCGACCAGTGCTGGACGCAGTACTCCAGGTGAGGGTGCACCATGGCCCAGTATAGTGGCATGATAACCTTCTCTGATCTGTTTGTGATCCCCTTC